>NC_140965.1:13908855-14043855 GCF_056783735.1 Eptatretus burgeri | reverse complement strand
CGATCCCAGGTCAGCAGCAGATCCGACTGATACACGAGGATGATACACTTAGTGGAAGGTGGGGACACAAATGCGAGATCCCAGACGTTCATTCTAGGAAACCCTTCTCGTTTCCGAAAAGTCACGTGGTACACCGCCGTTTGTTCATGAGGGCTGTCATTGGCGTGTGGCACTACTAATGAGGACACCGGGGAATGAGGACGGAGTCTCCTGTCAGGGGGCGGATTCTTGAAAAAGAAGGCAAAAGCTGAACAAGTCTGAAGACGACGATGGTTCACGAGCGGTATTTGACGATGTAGATTGTTTCAGAAGTCAAGGATGAGACAATGTGATAATGTTTGACCAAGTTATAAAAATGATCAACATGATGTGGTACGAGTGACAGGTTATTAGCCGCAAAATGTTGAAAACCCGGTTTCGTTGAACAACTTTAAAAATTTGACCTTTGCATAACCTTTAAAGGTCACAAAACAATATTGTAGACATTAAAATAAGGAAACAGGATACGTGCTATAGCTTATTGGAGTTGGTTCGTCGAAGAAGGTCGAAAACCAGGTTCGATTCCCACAACTTTGAAAATTTGACCTTTGTGAACTTTAAAGGTCAAAGGTCAAGGATTATGACCTTTAGTGCAAAACTTCCTCTGGAACATTCCAGGAACAATATAACGTCATATAGGCTATATAGCATTTCGCACTCCTCGGATTATCCATACTTTGATGAAATCAGCGTAAAAACAAACTTGAAGGGAGCGCCACAGGCAAGGTGTTCGAGATGGAGCAAAATGGTTTCAAGATTTAAGGTGGGGAATGACCTCAAGATTATGCATAAAAAAATATTGTCATCCTACCTCTCATAATTTGGGCGGTCGTATGATTTTTATGTCAAAATTCGCAATTATCTAAGTTCATGACCTTGTGACCTTGACCTTGGGACGAAAATGAAAAATCGAGCTCTGTGGGGCTATGCAGGTGTCATTGGGCTAACCAAATACTGAAACCCCTGCCAGATTCAACAAACCACCTCAGAGAAGATGCAAATTGAAATCGGCTACCCCCTAAAAACACATGTTTTTTTGGGCGTGGCTCCGCCCATAATGGGCGCACCACGCCCATTCTCAGGAAAACACAACTAGATCATGATATAAACCTCCCACCAAAATTTTATCAGGATCGGATCAAAACCCACGGAGCTATGCTCGGGACAGACATACAGACATACAGACAGACAGACAGACAGACACACAACAATAAACCAATGTCACCCGCAGGGTGACCCATATCTTGCCAAAAGGTGACCACGTGTGACTTCTTTAAGGTCACACTGAGGTGAATAGAGCTACTATCCACCAGGAGCGACTCCTTGAGGAATATCTGCCTACGAGAGATTCCGATGAGAATCGTTCTACAGAGTAACCATGAAAAATATGTGTTTGCCTCATAACGTCACCAAATGACGTCATAATGTCTCAAGTTTGACATATCTAGAAAGCACTCATCGAGGTGTTCAATTTGAGGTACTACACGATATGGTTCCTAAAACTTGAAAATTTGACCTTGGGGTCAAATATGTTTGACCTCAGGCGCTAACCATGAAGGTCAAGGCCAATCGCCACCAAAAATTAATCAGCTGAGCGCCAGACCATATACTACATTCCCATAAAGTTTGGAGATGATTAGATTAAAATTACTCAAAAAATAACGGTTTTGTCGACTCCCCTAATTTGCGACAAAGTGACCTTGACCTTCAAAATTTTGTGCACTGAAAAGGACCTCTATAGGCCTCTGATATGCGAAGTTACAAAAATTTCCAATGATAACTGTGCTCTGCAGAGTGATTTATACGTGATTACAGACAAAAAAAATAATAAAAAAAACACATGAAGGTCAAGGCCAATCGCCACCAAAAATTAATCAGCTGAGCGCCAGACCATGAACTATATTCCCATGAAGTTTGAAGATGATCCGATCAAAATTACTCAAAAAATAAGGGTTTCGTCGACTCCCCTGATTTGCGACAGTGACCTTGACCTTTGACCTTGACCTTCAAAATTTTGTGCGCTGAAAGGGACCTCTATAGGACTCTGATATGCGAAGTTACAAAAATTTCCAATGATAACTGCGCTCTGCGGAATTTTTTATACATGATTACAGACAAAAAAAAATTAAATAAAAAAATACAAGCTGACTAACATATTTTGCAAAAACTTCGTTTTGGCAAAATAATAACGAATATAGTGGTCACTTATTTTTTTCGTGAACCAATATTGTGGGTTCGTCTTGTTGAGAAACTTGTCTGAATGACAATAGGCTCGCGATGGCACGGTAAACAGTGACCTGTAAGACCGTGCCTTATTGACACGGAATTTGCATCAAATATACATAAATTTATAAGGAAAAGAACATGGTGTCTGTGACACAACTGTAAGAGTCGGTGGTGTAATGATGGTAATGATGATTTGCTGAGTCTGGGACGTCGGTAGTTCTAACCCTGAGGAGTCATACTGAAGATGTTTTTTTAAATGGTACTTGCTGCTTCCTTGTTTAACGCTCTGTATTTATTATTTAGGCCTAGGTCACATTTGCCACGGCGGTCGTGGGGTCTCTAAAATCTACGACCACTAGCAATTATATGGCGGCTGCAGTATTTCCACGGTCACACAATGTAGCAGTCACATATGTTTTTATTTTTTGGGGAGCCGCACGGCGTATTTATAAATTGTGGAGACCGAAAACGTGGGGTTGCCGTACGGTCTTTGATTTGATGTCGCACGGTGACCTGAGGGCATTCCAGCAGTGGCCATAGAATTTTCAAGGCAGACGCAAGGTGCCCGCAAGGCGACCGCAGGGGGGCTGCAGGGGGACCGCAGGGGGGCCCTAAGGCGAACGTGCGGCCAGACGGATGGTAACGAATGGGTTAATTTTTTTATTTTTTTTTTACCAATTTTTTTTTCGGCTTGTCGAATTGCTACGGCGAACGCAGAAATGAAAAAAGTTATAATTCCACGGCGACCTTACGACCTGTAAAATATAGCCAAACAGCGTAGGGCCACCCTGAGGCCACCGCAGAAACTCTGCGGCCGCCGCACGTTTCTGTCAATTCAGAGGGCGTACGGCCGCCGTATCCTCGCCGTAGAGCAAATGTGACTTCGGCCTTAATGTCATGGAGCATGGACAAACAATTACCATAGGTTGGCAACTCCAGCACAAGCCTTGATGGGCCTAATGGCCGACTGCGATAAGTGTTGAAGTTCCTTGTAAAAGAACTCAAATACACAAAGTGCTGTACTCGGTGTTTGAACCATCTATCCTATTTATATTGTGTGTGTTTGGGTGTGTGTGTGTGTTTGAGTGTGTGTATGTGTGTGTGTTTGTGTGTTTATGTGTGTGTGTTTGAGTGTGTGTGTGTGTGTGTTTATGTGTGTGTGTGTGTGTGTGTGTGTGTGTGTGTGTGTGTGTGTTTGAGTGTGTGTGTGTTTGAGTGTGTGTATGTGTATGTGTTTGAGTGTGTGTGTGTGTGTGTGTGTGTGTGTGTGTGTGTGTGTGTGTGTGTGTTGTGTGTGTGTGTGTGTGTTTATGTGTGTGTGTGTTTGTGTGTTTATGTGTGTGTGTGTGTGTGTTTATGTATGTATGTGTGTTTGTGTGTGTGTGTGTGTGTGTGTGTGTGTGTGTGTGTGTGTGTGTGTGTGTGTGTGTGTGTTTGTGTTGGTTGTTATCTCCATATGCGGGGTTTAGAAGGTGGAACGGAGTCCGCCCAGGTATCGAAGTATCCACCTCCATTTCAGTAAGGGATCATCGTTCATTCTAAGTTCTAAATGGTCCTTTCGGAAACGGTCCTTTTTCTGAACGGTTCTCTTGGTTTGTAATAATATTCTCAGGGATTGTTTTTAAGATCTCTGTCAGGTTTGTGGTGAGAATTCCTTTTAAAGTGCTTTGTTATGATGCTGGTGTTTAAACCAGAACAAAATAAATCTCACTCACATTTAAAATGCAAGGATGTGTTGTGAATGAAGTTTACAATTAACCCCCCGTTGTCTCTCCAGCGGTTGGTGGAGAACAAAGGTTTCTTGGTGACGAGCCACCACGGCTTTAAAATGTCATCAACAATGGCAAGCAGGAGAGGAGACTCGTTTGTTTTTCCGTGGTTGTTCACCAAACAAGTGAAATCCCCTTCACTCAATTGTCTTGATGATGTAGAACAAAAGTCAGTGTTCGAGTGACTCGTGAATGAGTCAGTATTAGAGAAAATATTGTTGCGGTTCTGTAAACCACATGCATCCAAGGCAATGGCATCCATCATACAGTGGTCCCCAGACAGTTATTTCATTAATATACGTACAGTTAGACCTTTCCCTGATGTCTAATGGGTCAAACGGGACGAAGTGCGTTGTGCGGATCTCATAGTTAGGTCTGATTATATCTTCATTCCAACTCTTTTCTTCTTATTCCTGAAATAAATCCAAGCAGCGGCCGCCTTTAAAAACCGAAGCCTTCACTCTAAAAATGTGTCTTCGCGGAGGCCAACAAAAGAACCAAACACTAAACGCCAACGCTATACAGGACGCACGCAGCGCGTTCTTTTCAACCCATTTCTGCATCTAATAATTATATCCATTCATTTCCTTCAATCCATGACATCCATAGCTCAGCGAGGTATCGCCGGATGCACCAGTGAGGCCACTTCCGGCCATGATGGCTGGGTCGTGGTGGCTGGGGCCCAATAGGAGCGCCCGACTCGGGTGATGACTCATCACTTCGGGGCGGCGCCCTACCCTACACTGGAGGGTCTATAAATGATGGATCGCGAAGCCATCCAGATTCGAGAGAGTTGTGGTCATCCTCATCTTCCCTGCTTGGCTTTGGATCGGTCTCTGCATGCACCTGCTGCCCCGTCGTCTTCTTCACACATTTGTCGCTGGCTCCACGCATCCACCTGACTCCGCCTGTTTTTCTCCGCCTTCTCCACCCACCCGCCGAGCTCTGCCTGCTGCACGCCATCTTCTTCTTCACACACTCATCACTGGCTCCACCCACCCGCCTGCTGCTGGCACTCTGCCCACTCGCTCTCGACTCCGCCTTCCACTCGCCGCTGTCTCCACTGAAAGTCCCTCCCTCACGCCTGATGATCACGCCCATTCTCTGGATCGGCGCAGATGCTGCACCAAAGCCAAGCAGGAGACGCACCAACTATCAAGGAGGGATCATTCAGCGGAGCATCCCCCCAAAACTTACTGGGTGGCACGGTCGGTCAATGGTGCAAGGTATTACGAGACCGTTAGCCTCATCTCCTCTACTTTCTTCTCATTAACTCCTCTTCATCGGGTTGTGTGTGTGTGTGTGTGTGTGTGTGTGTGTGTGTGTGTGTGTGTGTGTGTGTGTGTGTGTGTGTGTGTGTGTGTGTGTGTGTGTGTGTGTGTGTGTCATGGCACCTGTCCTCACTTAAGTTAGGAGTGCAGAAGAATTATATTGGGATAAGTCTGCTCTGTGTCTGCTTTTGTAAGTTGCTTGTTTTGTTGTCGCACCACACATTTCTTTCTATCCCTGCTTCCACACAACAATAAATCTATTCATTGTGCCACATATTATTTCCTCACCTGCCTGTAATAAACCCTTATGTAGAAATGTTCCCAACTCGTTTTTGTCTTTTCTTTCATTGATCCAGCATGGTCCGTATCCTAGCCGAGCCGGGACTTTATTCCCAACGATCCGTTCCTTTTAGCCGGTACGTTCCTTGGCAGTGTTGCTCAGCTGCATCTGATCCGGTGAGGTGATCCGGTTCGGACAAGGCATACCGAGGGTGTGTCTTCCGGTAATTAGGTCATGTGATTATTTTTAGGTAACCAATATTAGACGGAGGACCCTAAGTCACGTGGTTGAGCTATTGGCTTTCACGGTCGGTTAGCGACCTGCCGCATCACGGAGTTATCTGTGTGCGACGGCCTGCGATTCCGAGGAGTCTGGTGGGAACCCGAGATAGCTCCCGCCCCCCCTCCCCCTGGTGGTCTTCTCACCCGGAACCCCAGCCGCAACAATATATTAGAGTAACATGCTGAGTGACTCGTGAATGAGAAAAGGCTTGAAAGGAAAAGCGTGCGAGCTTCTAACATGTCGGGACGACGAGCTCTCATGAAGTGCACCTTTCAGTGTCCTCTATGCCAAGTGGCTCTCTCTGGAAGGACTCCACTGATTGGCTACTAGTGTTCACATGTTTACTTTATTACAAATATTGGCAAAATGTAAAGAAAAATGAACTCGTCATTACAGGTTCTTTTTTGTCATCATTCCCCTTGCTCCATCTATCACTGGTACAATTTTGGTGCTCTTCTGCTTCCAGGATCTCTTCACTTCATTTTTGGGGTCTTGGTATTCGGTAATTTTCTTGCTATCTGCATTGTTTAAGCCAAAATCTCTGGGTACTGAAACTTCAATTAGCAATTCCTTCTTTTCTTTTTTTGTACCTCAGTACTATATCTGGTCACAATGCTTTGCTTTCCATGTTCACACTCGAGAGGATCATCAAGTCGTATGAGCATTATATCCTTGTTTTCAGTGATTGCTTTTGGTTCATGCTTCCCTGAGTTTTCTGGAACTGGGATATTGAGACTTTTGCAGATGTGTCAGTGGATTACTCTACATACCTTGTTGTGTCTTTGTGTGTACAGCTGTTATGATATGAGTTTTTTTTTTTTTAACATCCCGAGAGGAGGTGGTTCGTCCTCTGTTTCTACCTTGCAGAACCTTCACCTGTCGGATTTACTCAGTTGGTGCAGTTTCCTTGGCCTTGGACATTTATAATGATTCATTTTCCATCCCAGTTGAGCTGACCTCTTCTTAGCCATTCAAAGAGCTTTATTTGTCTATTTCCAATCTGTCCAAGTCTTTTTTTTCTTTTAAAAAAATATCTTCCTGCTCTTTTGTCGTTTTCCCAGTTGTCGGTGTAAATCTGCTGGTATTTTGTTTTATATTTTTCTTTTGTCTTTTTTGCAATTGTTTGGGCTGTATTCATTGTTGTTACAGTTTATTGTGTGCCATCTTCCATTTTCACCTGACTTTGGAAATTTTTTCCTGGTTGGTTAGGGTATCACACTCCTCCTCAGCGACGCCTTTTCAACCCTTATACATGACGTGACATACTTCGCAACACTGCCATGATTGCTTCTCCAGTAGGTTTTTTAAAAAAAAGACATCTCTCTGGATGATGTCATTGACCTCCATTGCTTTTTTACTCCCATTTCAGTATTACTGCTGCCTTCATTTTTTTATAAATAGAAAATACCACCCATTGCTTTGCTGACGGGAATACTGAGAGGATGGAAAAAAAGGGGGGAGAGGGAGGGAGAGGGTGGGGGAGAGAGGTAGAGAAGAGAGAGCAGGGGAGGGGAGGTGGAGGGAGAGGGGAAGAGTGAGGAGGGAGGGGGAAGGGAAGGCAGCGAGAGGTGAGAGGGAGGGAAGGCAGACATGCGGTGGAGCGTTAATTACAATTCATACTATCTAGCAAAATTATTCTGCATTGAATAACTGTGAAGATAGAAACAAAATAATGTCTGAAATCAATTTTCTACAGGTCATACTCTAAATACCGCACAGAGACAAACATCACCGGGGCACGACCGGAGACAAACACCGCCCGAACGCATCCAGAGGCAAGCTGTTCGGAGATAAACACCTCCTGGACACGTCCAGAGACAAACTCCCATTCAGTCATAAAGACCGCCCGGACACGATCGGAGACAAACACTGCCTGGACACGTCTGGAGCCAAGCTGTCCAGAGACAAACACCACCCAGATATGTCCAGAGAGAAACTCCCATTCGGACATAATGACCGCCCGGACACTATCGGAAAGAAACACCTCTTGGACGCATCTGGAACCAAGCTGTTCAGAGAACAACATTACTCGGACAAGTCCGGAGACAAACTCCTGTCTGGACATAAACACCGCCTGGACACCGTAGAAAAACTCCTCTCCGGACACATCCTGAGGTGAACTCCTATCCAGACACGTCTGGAGACAAATCCCGCCCAGACATAACCAATGTCTGGATATATATATATATATATATATATATATATATATATATATATATATATATATATATATATATATATATATATATATATATATATATATATATATATATATATATATATATATATATATATATATATATATATATATATATATATATATATATATATATATATATATATACATATATATATATATATATACATACATACATATATATATATCTATATATATATATATATATATATATATATATATATATATATATATATATATATGGTAGGGGAGTTAGCAGAAAGAATGTTATGCTTTATGAACAACAACACACACACACACACACACACACACACACACACACACACACACACACACACACACACACACACACACACACACACACACACACACACACACACACACACACACGTACTTGGCAGATAATATCGGCAATTTTTTGGAATCGGCAGGTTGGAGTCAGTGTGATTATCAACGACAGTACCTACTGTATTCAACCCAAAAACCTTGAGTAGCTTTCACCAAAAAAGACAATGTTGCATTTATGTATATCGACATTTCAGGGATATGTTGACAAACATTAATCTTAAGCTGTGTGTGCTGGGTGGTGAAAAAGTTGTCTCGCTCAGGATGACGGAGCACGAACCACTCGCTCAGGGTGATGGAGCACAAACCACTCGCTCAGGATGATGGAGCAGGAACCACTCGCTCAGGATGACGGCGCACGAACCACTCGCTCATGATGATGGAGCACGAACCACTCGCTCAGGATGACGGAGCAGGAACCAGTCGCTCAGGATGACGGAACACGAACCACTCGCTCAGGATGACGGAGCACGAACCACTCGCTCAGGATGACGGCGCACGAACCACTCGCTCATGATGATGGAGCACGAACCACTCGCTCAGGATGACGGAGCACGAACCACTCGCTCAGGATGACGGAGCACGAACCACTCGCTCAGGATGACGGAGCACGAACCACTCGCTCAGGATGATGGAGCACGAACCACTCACTGAGGACGATGGAGCATGAACTACTGCACCCACTGCAGTTAAAGAAATAAAATGATTTTTTTCAAATAATAACTTTATCCATAAAAGAATTGCTATTTAATATAGGACATACCTGGAGACATCACAAAGTTTATTTGCCTGTGAAATAAACATTGTAGATAATCCGCCACGCTGCCTGCTTGTCTGTGTACGCGTCATGTGGTACATCAGTTCGCGGTCCGTGCAAACGTTTTCACTTTATTTGAAAACATCCGTTTTTCATTAGATTTGCTTTGATTCCCTGTAGAGCACCTCGCGAAACCTCTGAAAATATAGACACAGATCTGGCAGATGCTTTGGATAAGCAGTCCCTTGGGGGGACAGAGTGCAATGTCAAGCAGTGAATGCATTCAATCATGTACTTATAGCTCAATGAAGGTGATTAATTTTGGCATTCCTAAATCTTTTGTTCACTCAATAGAATTCTCCAAAAAGAAGGAAATAATGTTCAATGCATAAAGTAGAAAAAGGTAAGTTTAATGTTTTGTAAATTTCACATTTTCTTGTTTATATATGGAGAAGTAGGGACCATAGTCTTGCTTGGTTAAAGTAAATAGGTATATAGTCTTAGTTATAAGACTCATTATTTCTTTAAATTAGCAGATTTCATTCCATATTTCGACACCTATTTAGTCTGGATGATATCCGATCCTCAAAACCGAAAGAATATTTCGATGATATAGTTTAATTAGTCCATGAGAATAGATCATGGAAAATTGTATCATATAATACATGAAATCGCTCAAGCTCCTCACTTGAAAACTATAGCACGTACAAAAGCGATGTATACAGTGATTTGTAGTTCTCATGAATAAGCATTTAATAATATGAGTGAGGAAAGTGAAAAAACAACAACTTTATTGTTAAGACATAGTTGTGGCCTGTTCCAAGTTAAGGCATGGTTGAGCAGGCCAAGAAACATGGCGGCTTCAGACCCCCAGCGAGGTTACCTCGTAGACGCCTTAATTCCCAGAGAGCGAGGTGGCCGAGGATCACCTGATGAAGGATATAATTAAATAAGGCCGTTAATTATCATCAAAACTGGTGTTTTAATTAACCCAAGCACCCAATTTTCACTCTTGCACTTCCTTGGAGTTTTCAAAGTATGCATGCTAAGTTTCAGGCTGCTAGGTTTTATAGTTTTGGAGTTATGGAGGAGACATGCTGACACACATACTGACACACTGACATTTATTCGTTTTTTAAAATTTTAATATTTTTTTATGTTGAAGGCTACAGACATGGACTGAATAGTTCTCATTGAGGAGAGGGGATTGGGACCATACTCTGTGCAGAGTGTTGGTGCTGCTTAAGCAGTCTCCTTGGCACAATCCTGGATGGGTCGCAACTCCGACACAGTATACCAACATGCTAGCACTCATTTTGCCGACCTCGGAAACATGAAAGGTTGAATTATTCCCACCTGGTATTGATTCAACAGCTGAGCGAGATTTGAACTCAGGACCCTGAGATCCAAAGCCCGCCACCCTAACCATTAAGCCAACACCAGGCATATTGAGGCCAAGCCTTAAATAAAACAAATGCATGAATGGAAAAGTTGGGAAAGATAGAATAGTCCAGGAGGTTTTGAGGAAGTAAAAAATCTGCTTTTGAAAAGGGGAAGGTCATCAGTGTTTGGCAAGACATGAGAAGGTAAAGTGTTCCAGAGTTTGGCAGTGGAGGGGAAGAAACAAACATCATAACGGCCCACCCTTGAGTTGCCAATGGCCACGTAATAATCATGTGATGTAGTGGCTTGTCGAGTATTCCTTGGTCTCGATAATGGTGGATGTACACAATCAACAAGTTCTGATGAGCAGAAACCGAAATAATATCTGTGAAAGGTAGATTAGAAGAAAATAGATTTATAGATTAGAAGAAAAAAGTAATGATTTGTATCATATGAAACAACTTGGATTTCAGACTAACAAATACTATGTTGCATGCTTACCTGAAAAATAAGAAAAAATATACAGCAAGAGTAATTGCACATGTATTTTACAGATATCTTCTGTTACAGTAGTTAAAACATAAAGTAATCATTTTGCTTGTAACAGTCATGACAATGCCTTTCAAATTCTGGTGAGCAAAAATTGAGGTGTATGCGGCATGTCACTGTGTCTGGCAGACAGAAACTATCTATGCGGTTCCAAACTATGAGGTCCCAAAATATGCCACAGCTTTGTGTGATATGTTTCTGTCTGTTGGAGGGAAATGCAGGCGGGACCTGGCTAATGGGTGGCATTTGTTACACACAGACAGGAAATTATATATATATATATATATGTACACATCCATACATACATATATACTAGTGGGGTGCTTACACATTGTGTAAGCATTCGAATCATGTTTCCCCATTGTCTTAGGTCACTCACATGCTTTTTCAAAAAAAAATGAATTTTTTTTTTAGATTTTCATTTATGAATGTTGTCCAATGATTTTGTGGTTTTTTTTTTCTGGTGTACTGGCTTCAATGTCCATCGGCACGCAAACTTTCAGCATTCTAGGTCACCTTGAAGGTGCCGATCTTTAATATCAGTCATCGAGTCAGTCAGTCAGTGAATCAGTGGTTAGAATGAGCTTTATATATAAGGTATATACAGGTATACAGTTTATTTAACTTGTATAGACCAGTGTGTATTTGTGTATTTGTTTATCCAATGTATCACAGCAGTTGTTACTTCAATGCAAGCGATAATTCGTGGAATGCATGTGAACATTCCGTACCGGCACGCACCACTTCCGGATCGTGATGACTTGCTGTATTCGAATAATTTCTCGATTTCTTATGCGCATTTATAGATAAACACAATACCCCAATCCAGTCGTCGTTTACGAGAGCGAAGGAACGGCCTGTTTTTTTGTTTTTGTTGTTTGAAAGTTTTTTTTGGGCCCCCCCCAAAAGTTTTGGGGGGGGGTTGCACGTACGGGCACGCACGTACGGGCACGCGAGAGCGAAGGAACGGCCTGTGTCGTTGTTTCTGGCTCGCGGTTTGAAAGTGTTTTTGTTTTGTTTTTTGCACGTATGGCCACGCACGTACGGGCATGCAAGTACGGGCACATACTAGTAAGAATAATTTAAGTAGAGTTATAAAGGCCAATCTTTCAATTCAATTGTGTGGTCACTGCAATCTATTTTTCAGGATAAAAAAAACTAACTCGAAAAACATTTTTCAGAAAAGAGTAATTACAGCTCTTCTATTGGAAATGTCGACCGTGACTTGCAACTGGGCCTCAAAGTCAGTGTGCAGAAGCATTTCAAAATAATAATAAATACAAGGTACAGGGTGGTGAAATTTTCTGCACATGATCTGCACATGAGTAAAACAAGTGTTTATTTGCGTGCGTAGGATATCTAATAAATAAAAAAAAGTTTCAAGCACACCTGACGCTAGGCCGAGGCTTCAGACTTTGGCACGCTCATGAAGCTGTCCCGTCGAAATGAAATGTCCCAGAAGATAAAGAAAATAGGGTAACATTTGTGTATGCAGTGTTTTAAAATAATGCTTCTTGCTGCGAAACATCATATTTCCAGTCTGAATATTTCAAATAAAATACTTCCAACCCGTTATTTTTGATGGGAATAACTGGTAAGTTAATTTTTATACTGGTAAGATAATAAAAGATTTATAAAATCGGAAAACACGATGTTCATTTGTCCTCAACCAGACCGTAATGTGTGCGAAATAGCACTACCCGGTGGTGGTTGGAGAGGAGGGAAAGAATGGAGTGGATATGGACAGGATGGATACAGATGGAAACACAAATGAGCTGTGGAGCTGATGGTTTAGTCATGGTGCTCACTGATGCTTACTTACATCCTGCTAATTTACACTGATGGAAAAATTACTGATGATTCTGCCTTACCTGCTGATGATTCCACTTTACATGCTGATGCTTACATTTTGGATGATTTCACCAAATTTATTTGAAGAGTCAGGAGAGCTTGCCACACAAGAACACTCACCACACAAATTCCCATCAGGTTTAATTGCAATACAGCATCTGCTTTATTTGGCAAATAATTCACATAAAAAATTCATCCAAAATGTGGGTAAACTGCTTGTGGTACAATGTGTGGGCAATATATTGAAACATACGTGTCTGGTTATTTATTTGTTTGTGGGACGGAATGCGTTGAAACTTGGTGGTTGAACTCAGGTTGCGTAGGAATGTTCTACTAAGTTGGGATGGCCACCTTCAACTTAAAGCATCCCCCCCTCACCCCACAGGGACCAGGATGTATGTAATTTTAAAATACTATGAAACTTAGCAAATACTGTTACGAATCTGGAAACCATGCGCACTCAACATTCAGGTCCCAAAGTTAGTTATGTCGATAAGTATGTGTGCAGTTAGAATCCTTTCCCCTATGTCTAATGGGAATTAAGTGTACGTGCGCTGTGAAGTTATTTTATAGATAGGATTTTTACCCCAACAACAACAACCCTCTGCTCATGGTATTGTCCGCGCTCTTCGCGCGCTCGCCGGCATGCGTGCGTGGGCGGAATTCCATGCCCCCAGGCGGTGTGGATTTCGCACCAAATATGGTCACGAAGCGTTTCGCTCTGGCTAGGCCCCAAATATGGGCACGCAGCACTTTATTCTGGCTTCACGCCAAATAAGGGTATGCGTCCTTTTCCGCCCAATGGGCGACACACGGACCAAAGCCAGGGCGGTCCTTTTTCAAGAAGGCCGAGCCGCGACACGCCATCCACCCAATGGGAACAGGCGATGGGGGAGCGGACCTGGCCCCAAAAACGATGGGAAAGGAGTGTGGCTATGCCATTAATGCAGTTACCCTGCTACCAGTAAACTGGTACTCATTTCACCAACCTCAGAATAATGACAACCCACCTGATGATAATTCAATGGACGACAAGGCTTTAACCCAACACCCTAAGATTTAAAGCCAGCCACCTTAACCATTAAACCAACACCATGCTTACATATTGATGATTCCACTCCACATCAAAACAAATATAGCTACCGATTGAGCTACTTTGTCATCCCACAGTCGGTCTTCAACGGAGGTCTCCCATCCAAATGCTGTATATACTCCAACTGCTTGGATGTGTGTTCCATTAGCAAGCAGCTTGCTATCGATTTCCAAGCGAATCGATCCGTATCAACCGCTTTGCAAGCCGCTCGCCTAGCCGCTAAGGGAGCAAGCGATTTAGAAAGGTGCTTCGTTATGTTCGCAAAAATGACCGCTGTAGCCGAGTTCAAAATGATACTACCACCACAAAATGAAATGCTCAGAAGTGTACCCCTGTTAAAAAAAATCTTAATATTTTTGAAACGTGCATTTCATATTTTAATTTTTACTTGTTCTTTTCATCGTAATTCTTCAAGATCTACAAACAAGCAAAAGCCAAAACTGCTCCCCCCCTCCCCAAAGTGGTAGGGTGCATAGATGTAAGCTTGGCAGGGGGCTCCTCCTTCTGACTCCCCATTTATTAGTGCCCTTCCGGTTTCACCGGAGTGAACTATAGGTTTGCTGTCTGTCTGTCCGTGCTTCTGTCCGCCCATACATTTTTTTCCCGTACCCTTTAACATATCCAACTGAAACTTGGTACATGGCCTTATTTATATGATAAGTTACAGTACAACTTCGAGTTTCAGGGCATTTCGTCAATTTTTCACAGTTATGCCCTTTTTAGACTTAGAAAATGTCACGTGCTATTATACAGTAGGTGGATCAGCGTTCAGCTACCCTGACTCCAGCCCAACGCTTTACACCCATTGGCTGCACAGCCGCCCTGACTCCACACCCATAAAATCATGTGCCGCCATTCCCCGAACTTAAAGGTACACTGAGATTCCTTAGCGAAGGATTTCCTTGTGGGCTGTTGCATTTAAACAACCCTAAAGGGAATCCTCAACGAAGGATTCCCAGAGGCTGAGGAAATCCTTGAGGATCCTTTGCTATGCTCGGCAACCAATCAGATTAGAGATTGGAAGAGGTGTCCGAAAGCAGGATGGCTGCGAAGCGATCTACAAACTGGCTTCAGGAAAAGACAGAAGCACTGGTGGAGAGTTTGCTCAAGCACAAGAGAGACAAAGCATTGTATCGTTGTATGATGTGTGTTGTTGAAGTACTTTTTATGTGTAATTACAACACTGTAACCATAAATAGTATATAATTGTTAAGAATCCCTCAATTTGGGTGAGACCTGCGTCGACAGGGTAAACCAGGACTCCAGTGAGTTAAACGAGGCACCACACTTCTTCTTCTTCTTCTTCTTCTTCTTCTTCTTCTTCTTCTTCTTCTTCTTCCATATGGTAGCTTGGCTGCTGGGTAGTTATCATATTTTGGGGTGCAACTATGCCACGGAGCATATGTCAAACTATGTCAAAGGGCGGAGGAGCTCCTTGTGAGCCAACGGCCATCCATATCTAGTGCCCAACTGTGTCTGCGGACGTCCTCCTGCAGTTGGGTTACTTTTTATGAGGAGGTTGGTGGCAAGATTTGCACTCTGGCCACTGTAAAACCCTTCATTCCGCAAAACGAAAAAACGCAAAAAAATCTGAAAACCCACTCCGTGGCAGTACCTCCTGTGCAGCTTCCCTTCGCAGGGCAGCTCATCGGATGACGGGATTGGGGCAAAGCCTTCGGGACCCACAATCTTTGATGATAGGAGGGAAACCACGGGGTAACATCCCTGGGTCAGATTGCGGGAGAGAGAGATTGCGGAGAGAGGAGTGGTGCTGAGGTGTCGTCCACCAGACGGCGGTCTCCTTGGGTTAACCTGAGGCGGTCCCTTCGGGTGGGTGCCTGGAATGTCCTATCCCTAAGAGAGGATGATCACCTGTCTCTGCTATCATCTGCGCTCAAGCGTTTGGACATCGGGATTGCAGCTCTCTCTGAGGTTCGGAGACCGGATTGCGGCGAGATCATGGTGGGTGGTTACACCTACTATTGGTCTGGTCGCTCTGATGGTTACCATACCCAAGGAGTTGCTGTAGCTGTGTCCAATAAGCTGGCCCCAATGATAATTGAGGTAACACCCGTCAACGATCGTATTATGAGATTAAGGATTCGTCACTCCTTAGGTGTCCTTTCCCTGGTCTCTGTTTCTGCTCCGACTGAGGCGAGTGATCTCACCGTGAAGGATCCATTCTACGCCACGCTCTAGTCTGTGGTTGATCAGTGCCCCAGACGAGATACACTTCTAGTCTTGGGGGATTTCAATGCATTGACTGGAACTGATAGGGATGGTTATGAGGTGTGTGTTGGTCCCCATGGGTCAGAAACTATGAACCAGAATAGCACTAAGTTCCTTGACTTTGCAAGAAGTCATGGACTTAGGGTGGCTGGTTCATGGTTTCAGCGCCCACAAGCTCATCGCTGGACTTGGTATTCCAACGCTGGCGGTGTGGCAAAGGAGATTGACCATGTCCTCATTGACGGTCGTTGGAGGATGATCCAGAACTGCAGGGTCTACCGGAGTGCTCAGTTCCTCAATACTGACCACAGGCTTGTTGTAGCAACTCTAAAGCTGCACCTTAAATCCTGGAGAATGGTACCATCCCAGCCGAGGCTGGATGTTGCCAAGCTCAGGGATGAGAGAGTAGCTGAGGAGTTTGCGAACAGGCTGAGTGGACACTTGGGTGGTCTGCGTGCTTTGGGGGGTCCTGAAGAGTTGTGGAGTGCCTTCAAGACCACCATCCTTGATGTTGCCGGTGGATGTCTTGGAGCTCACTGCAGGGCAAAGAAGAATTTTGTCTCTCAAGGGACACTGGATACCATTGACCAGAGTCGCAGGGCCAGGCTGAATGGCAGAGCTGAGCTGTTCAGGGAGCTGAGGTGTAAAACTGTACGTGCACTGAGGGTGGACAAGGAGGCCTATGTGTGAGGAATCTGTGAGGGAGTAGAGCATCACCTGTGGACAGGTGATTCTCGTCCCGCTTACAGGGGAATTCGCGCATTGCGTTCATCCAAGCCCATCCCTCGGAGCACTGCAGTTCGAGAAGAGAGTGGTCGGCTCTTGACAGAGGAGTCTGAAGTGAAGGCCCACTGGGCCGGTTACTTTGAGCGGTTGTACCAGGCTGATCCCCCAGCTGTCGAGTTGGATGTCAAGGGTGTTACAATCCCTGTTGCTGACCCTCGAATCAACTGTGGTCCACCTTCGCTTGTGGAAACACAGGCTGCGGTGAACCAGTTGAAACGGGGCAAAGCTCCAGGGATCTGTGGCATCCATGCTGAACTTCTCAAGGCTGGTGGAAATGCTGCACTCGTGTCATTGCATGCAGTTTTGTGCTCTGCCTGGAACACAGGCATCATCCCAACTGACTGGAAGAGGGGCCTTGTTGTCCCTCTCTGGAAAGGGAAGGGTGATCGCCAAGACTGCAACAACAACCGAGGGGTGACGCTGCTCTCAGTGCCCGGCAAGGTCTTTGCTCGGATAATTCTTGATAGGGTTTGCCACCATCTGCTTGAGCACCAGCGTCCAGAGCAGTCAGGCTTTACACCAAAGAGATCAACGATTGACCGTATCCTTGCCCTTCGTTTCCTCACCGAACGCAGACGAGAGTTTCGGCAGGGGCTGCTTGCAGCCTATGTTGATCTCTGTAAAGCGTTCGATTCAGTGAATCGGGATGTCCTCTGGAGGATTCTTGGTCTTCGTGGGGTGCCACCAAAACTGATCGATCTGATGTCTGAACTCTACTCTGGTACTGAGAGTGCTGTGAAGTGTGGTGGTGCCATCTATGACTTATTTCCAGTTGTTACTGGAGTTTGTCAGGGATGTGTACTTGCCCCCACACTTTTCAGCACTTGTATGGACTGGATTTTAGGGAGGATGTCGGAGAGATCAAGTTGCGGTGCATCGTTTGGGAATGTCAAGATCTCGGACCTTGATTTTGCAGATGATGCAGTCAACTTTGCAGAGACTTTAGACATCCTTTTCGGGGCCTTCGAGGTGCTGAAAGAGGAGTCAGAGCCGCTGGGATTACGGGTTTCTTGGGTCAAAACTAAGATCCAGGCTTTCGGTGACATCTTGGATGCTGCTGTCCTGTCTATGTCTGTTTGTGGTGAGGATGTTGAGGTCGTGGAGAGATTCACTTACCTTGGCAGTGATATTCATGTCTCTGCTGGCTGTGAGTCAGAGTTCAATAGACATCTGGGTCGGGCCTGGGGAGTCATGGATTCACTGGATCATGGGGTGTGGCGCTGCCGGTACCTGTTTGGGAGGACGAAAGTCTTCAGGTCCTTGGTACTTCCAGTCTTGCTCTATGGATGCGAGACTTGGACTCTGACCAAGGATCTGAGACGGAGACAATTCCTTTGGTACCAGGTCTCTTCGGAGAATCTTTGGCTATCACTAGTCGGATTTTGTGTCCAACGACCGGTTGCTGAGAGAGACTTGGATGAGATTTGTTACCTGCATTGTCCGTGAGCGTCAGTTGCGGCTGTATGGACATGTGGCTCGTTTTCCTGACGCTGATCCTGCTCACCAGATTCTCTCAGCGAGGGAGTCTCATGAGTGGAAGAGGCCAGTGGGCCGACCACATGCCTCGTGGTTGCAGCAGGTTGACCATCATCTCAAGGAGATGGGGATGGGCCTGGCATCTGCCTGGGGGATGGCCAGACGGAGGCCCCTGGAATACCGGCGGAAAGTGGACGCAGCGACGCGCTGTTCTGGCACATGCTACCATACCTGACCTGACCTGAACTATGCCACTGATGCTGTGCCCCCACACCAGTTCACCGGTACTCATTTCGCCGACCTCGGAAGGATGACAGGCTGAGTCAACCCCACCTGGTGTTAATTCAGCAGCCAACAGGACTCAAACTCAGAACCGTAAGATCCCAAGCCAGCCACCCTAACCACGAAGCCAACAACAGGATTCGGCCCCACACGTCTCTCGACGACGGGGGATTTCCGAGTTATAACATGCCGTGTTCAATCAATTTATTACGTACGCAATTGACCTTTTTTTTTTTCCTGCGATCACTGTCGGTATCAATTTAATTGTTATCCTGAAGGCGAAACTTTTGGAAATATTAAAGTAAATCCTCAAATCTTTCTTGAAGGAAGCTTTATGCAACCAGGCCTCAGGCCTTTGGCCTAGATGTTCATCAATTGCTCAGTGCAATTGTAATGATCCCAGGTGTATAACCACGATGTATTTATTATACTAGTGCGGGCCCGTACATGCGTGCCCGTACGTGCAAAAAAGAAAAAAAAAAGAAGAATTGTGACGTCAATCGTGACGTCATAGCACCGTGTCCTGTCATTGGTTTGGTAAATAAATGGCCATAACTTGGGAAGCACTCGTCCGATTAATATCAAACTTTGAAAAGGCACATCCTCAGGTCCCCAACAATATACCTGGCAAGTTTCAATTAGATCGGACCAGAGGTTGTCGAGAAACAGCGGTCACAGACACACAGACGTAGAGATTGCTGGAATTATAGATAGATGTAGTATATGCACATAAACCGTAAACATGTTTTTGCTTCCTATATGTACACCGGGTAATTTTTTTTAATTTTTAGCACCAATTGCGCAATTATACACTGGCTAAAACCAAAGTCTGGCCAAAACCAAAATTACGCACAAAGAAAAAAAACCTTTATTTATTTTGCTTTTGTGTGAACAGCATAATTAAAGGGTGTCAGTGGGTGGATGGCCTCCAGTTATGCATCCTCGTCTGTCTTGCCGGAGTTGCAATCCCGATCCAACCGTTACCCCGGTCACACGCATGTTTTTGCTTCGTGTATGTACATTGGGTTATCTGAAATATCGCATCGGAAGGGGACATGTATTGCAAAGCAATTTTCGCCATCGTTTATCTTGGACAGCATTTGTTCGAGTACAATAGCACTGTTTCCATGGAGACCAACCACCATGTTGTTAAGCGATGCCGAGCACTCCGTTCCGTTGGAGTGCCTGCATGAGCGAAGCAAGCCCCTTGGCTGTAACGATAGCAATTTTCTTGCAAACAGAAAACAGCCCTGATTGTCTCGCTTTTGCTTTGAAGCTTCTGAGAATGATGTGGACACAAGCCAGGAGGCGACGATGGTTCGTGGGCATTATTGAGGAAGACCTTCCGTAAAAACCTATCTCTTCCGTCAAAATTGACCAAATCAAATCGGATTTTTTTATATGTTGTACTTATGGACATTACGGACAGCTTCTATGAAATGAAATTGCGAGAAAAAAAGTTCAAGTGGGCGTGGCTCCGCCCACAAGGGGCGTGGGACGCCCCTCATACAATAAGACACAACTAGACCATGATATCTAGCTTGTGTCCAAGTTTCATCAAGATCGCATCAAACGTCACGGAGCTATGCTCTGGAGAGAGTCACAAACAAACAGACAAGCCGGTAGGCGACATGGGTGGTCGCTATGTAATTGCATACCAGTCATAGTTTTTGACGGATCGGGCTGAAATTTTTTGACAAAGAGGTTGATTATAGTGCGGATAAAAGTACGGAAGCCGATTTTTGATTTTGCATTTTTTTTTTTTTTTAGGATTTTTCAAAAATATCAAAGTCCCGTTGCTAGGCAACGGTGGCGTCCATAGCAACGGTGCTCAAAAGCATACAACTAGATCCTGCTATGAACCTACCTGTCAAGTTTCATCAAAATCGGTTGACTCCTCTGGCCTCCAGAGCTGTCCATTACATACATACAGACAGACAGACGGAAAACCTGAGAATAACGGTAGTCTAGCGACCACCCAACAGACAGACAGACCCAACGAAAATAGTGGTCACTGCTGGCACTCGCGAACCAATACTGTATCTGTAATGTACTTGATAGATGTGGACAAAGGCTCTGAAGTGGGAACAACAGGTTTAATTCGGACACGGGCACAACACAGCACAGCATCGGAACATGGGAAGGTCACATGACTCTGCTTAACCATGCCCCGTTGCACCCATGTATGTAAATGTATGCATTATCATAAACTACTGATACATCTCAGTATCGTGTAGAAATAGACAGCCTGGTGTACTGTGTATCTGTATATAGAAGGGTATACATCAATCTCACATTCTTTATCAATTCCAGAAAGCCTCCTGTTGGCTTAACGGTTAACGTGGTTGGCTTTAGATCTTCGGGTCTTGAGTTTGAGCCCCTGTCGTCCCTTAATACAACACCAGGTGGGTTGATTGAGCCTATCATCCTTCTGAGCTTGGCAAAACGAAAACCATTGACTGCACATGAAACAACAACATTCATTTCTTGGGGAATTATAATTTCTTCTTCGATATCCTGATGTTTAATAATATTTTTACATCCCTGACATAACAAGTTCGAATGAATCAAGAAAAGACATTTGATAATAATGAAATCTCTTTAACCAGCGAATTGGAACCAAACATCGGATGAAAACAAATAATCTGTGCAAAGTTTTTAGGTTCAAACCAAAATTGCTATCATTCTGAAGTCACCAACGGAAAGACCCAATTGTGATGTCGTAGGCATCACAATCGTTTCCATGGAGACGAGGCACGCTGCTGCAAACACTCTCGCTTTCCCGTTTCACTGATCGTGATAAAAAATAAAAACTTTCCCAAAACGATAGAGATTGGTTTCCTCGTTGGAAAACTTCGTCAAAAAGTTAAAAGAGAGCCGGTGAGTTCGGTGAGAAAGTTTCCAAAACCCTGCTCACCACCACTACTTGTACCCACACACCTTGGTAGCTTTGATAATTAATTAATGCGAGAAAAAGTGTGAAGGTAAAACGGGAGGTATTCGAGTAGAGTGATTTAAAAACGTAGTTATAGGCACGAAGGGTTTATTGTGAGTTTGGATTTATAGTTACGATCATCGTTTCGGTTTTGTAACTGCGGAACCTCCAGCTCAACCTCCTTTCCCCAAACCCCTCACCCAACCTCCATCTGCCAACTCTCTCTCCCCCCCCCCCCCCCGACTCCTCATCAACTTCATCCTCTGGCCCGTTTCTAGTATTCCAAGTATTTCGACTAAAATAGTTGACAACCCTGAATTAAACTTTGTACTTACTATGCAGACTTCAGTTCATCATTCGGTTCACTCCAAGAGTTCTCATGATTCAACCCATCGCATCATGTGATGATATATTAGAACTTGTTTCGAATTTTGTCAATCACGACTAAAAATAATGTATGTGTGTGTGTGTGTGTGTGTGTGTGTGTGTGTGTGTGTGTGTGTGTGTGTGTGTGTGTGTGTGTGTGTGTTTGTGCAGTGTTCCATAGATACTCAAATGCCAACTCTCACAGAGGATGTCTGACAATGGGCAGTGGGTGGGTTCTTGGAGACCAACTCGCCCTTCTCGGCTGATTAATGCACAGCATCGTGGACCTGGTCCCAGATTCCTCCTTCCTCCCTGCACAGGTGTGTAATCAAAAAAAGACATGAACATACACACACACACACACACACACACACATCTTTAGTGATATCACGGAAAACATTTCAGTGTTTGTGGAAAATAATTGATTTGCTTCTTTCCATCATGTTGTCCCTCCAATGTAGTCATGTCTTCACGTTCCCATAAAGTGCAAAGAATCTCGAAGAATCGAATAGGTTTTCAAAATGAAATGATTTCAGTTATTGGGTCACCGAAATAGGTGACCCTTATTGTTGGGTCGCCGAAATAGGTGACCCTTATTGTTGGGTCGCCGAAATAGGTGACCCTTATTGTTGGGTCGCCGAAATAGGTGACCCTTATTGTTGGGTCGCCGAAATAGGTGACCCTTATTGTCAGTAATTCTCTCCGTTTGTTTGGATGTTTGTTCGTTTGTCATCAGCATAATTGGTAGTAAACGTGGGCGGATTTTGACCAAACTCGGGTGGTAGGTACATCTTATGACCTCGTGCTTTGGAAATTGTGATGGTTGCTAGGGACACTTTGGTTCCCAAGCAACAACCGAAAAACCTTCAAAATCGGTACCGTTCACGCGAAATCAATTCCGAAAGCCATTATCCCACATAGGGTTATGAAATTTGGCACGAATGATCTACAAGTGATGCTCTATCAAATATATTCCGGTTTTTATGATATATGGAATCCTTTATCCGCAGCACCCCCAACAATTAGGGTATGCGTGAAAATTGGCGAAAATTGAAGGCCCCCTTCATTGAAGCTTCATTGAAATTGAAGCGACCAGGTGAGTGCATCGATACGAATGAAACTTTGCAGGTTCATGGTACTCAATGAGTACTACAACTTTGCCTCAGGACATATTGACCGATTTTGCTTAGGTCAGGGGTCAAAGGTCAATTCGTGCAAAAATCGATAATATGCGAGAGCTGGAGGTGCCTTCG
This sequence comes from Eptatretus burgeri, assembly GCF_056783735.1. Lineage (NCBI taxonomy): Eukaryota > Metazoa > Chordata > Myxini > Myxiniformes > Myxinidae > Eptatretus > Eptatretus burgeri. Next base: position 14,020,486 of record NC_140965.1, on the reverse strand, counting down.
CGCGAAATGCTACTCCTCCAAGGGTTATTGTCAGATGGTCATGAAAATTCACACTAATCGTCTGGAATACATTGTGCACAAACGATCGAGCCGGATTTTCGATTTATATCTTTGCTCACCCACAGCACCCCCTCGAACTTTGGGGATTTCCGATTTCAAACTGCATTTTCGGTACTTTTCATTCAAATGGATACCGAGTAGTTATCAGTAGATGGAACTGGATGAGATTTGATATGCAAAATCTTAAGGTGATTCCCTATCCGCTATATGACATGCATTTTGCTCTATATGTTATAGTTTCCATGCTCGGCGACCCATCGTCGCCTACCGGCTTGTAACATTATTGTTCGACCCTTTTTTGGCCTTATTTTTGCTCTATTATTTGTTAACATTATTTTTCTCAGCAACCACTTGTCAGATTGACACAAAATTTCAACGTAGCAGTGACCCCCCCCCAATCCATGGTGAATTTTTAATTATAATTGTGACGTCATAGGTGATGTGATATGGCAGCCATCTTGGATTAAACGCAAAAAATGAAAACATATCTCTGAAACTGCTGATCGAAAAATTTTAAACTAAGCACATCTCATTCTACTTCTAATGGGGAATAAAGGATTGCAAGGATGACGTCATCGGTGAAGTGGCAAACCAGTCATAAAAGTGATAAACCACGCAGCTGGTGGACTCATGATTGGCGCAAGGCAGATGAAAGGCCAAGCGGTACAGGGCAGACTGCAGGGACCGAGCAGCTCTAACACTCAGCCGATCAACCAGTCAATGAAGGTGAAGGTCCAGAGAGACAGTGAGATGGACATTGGACAGCACTTAGGCTTTTCGTATTTATAGGTTTGGCTCCCACGCTGGCCCCCACCTTGGCTCCTAAGGTGAATCGCACACCAACCCATGTCTTGTTCGCCAACAAGCACCTGCAGTGCGCATGACAACAGCAACAGACCTCCCGTCAATCAAGGCTCTTTGTGCACCTAGGCCTCAAAGTCAATTGCAGCCCTGCATGGCAAGGAGTCCCCACCCTTCTTTGCCAGCCTCGAAGAGACACCAAAATAGCCTGTCCCGGCTCACACTGTTCTTTGCAATCAAATGTCATCCTCACATAACTGGCCTCACCTGGTTCCAGACGTGGGGGAACACAAAACATAATGCCTTACCTTAACTATCTACTATTTTGGATAGCACTGTCCACCCCAGCAAAACTCAATCAGGTCTCAGGAACGACATCTTGCATTTGGTCTGATAGTCCGATAATAGTACAAGGTACCACCTAGTTAACTGGCATCATGGGAGGGAGTTTTAAACCTACGCCCAAGCTTATCAGCCGACAAAACATGCTGTAGCCGAGGGCATGGTCTTTGATATTCACAACCTATAACAGACCATCCAGGCGAATACAACCAGATTGACACAGACGTGAACCAATTTTCTGTGAGTAGCATTCTTTACTACCATGGCTGACACACATCGGGCCCCGAAGCAGTGGTGTCTTGGTAATATAGACAGTGAATTATATTTCACAAGCTGGAATGAAAGTCTCCACTACACATTGTCTCTTGACCTGAATTTTGCCCCGCTTCTTGTGATATACTTACAATGGCTCAAGAAAATGAGAACAGCATCTCTCCAGGGATTCACTGACAATTGTGAAGACATCACACAAGCCAATTGCCACACAGCCCAGCAAAAAGTCAGCATGCTGGAGCTGCTGCTCAGACAAATAGCAAATTATTGCCCGGTCATTGCTCATTACACTATTGTCTGAAATTCAACTTCTGCAGACTATATATGGCAAGACAACCACCTGAATTTTGGTTTTCAATCGACCGGTGCCCATTTCCTGGATTTTTCAGATATCCGTTTAGAACCAGAAGAGCGCCTGGATGACCTGGATCAGCACTTGACAGCTTTCATGGATGATTATCTGTTACGCCATGACGGAGGCATATCTCACCACAAATAAGTTCCAGTGGGTGAGGAGGAGCTCACTCCATCCCTCGAAAATTTGGTTGTCCTCAGCTGCTGGCTTTGAGTGATCCACCCGGTCTCACCTAAAATGGTCAAACAACGTTATAGAACTTTACTCCGTTCCCGTACACTCGTGTCAATTAAACCTGAAATTTCCCAGGCCCCTTCCATCTTTGCGAGATGAAATACACACATGTGACGATGCAAAAGTCATGTGTACTTCTACATCCCGCATGTCTGGTCTCCACCACCACACTGACACCGGAATTTAAGCCATCACAGCACCAACAAAAATCCTCTCCATTATACGGCACCAAGCGGGACGCGCATACCGTCATTTTATCAGTGAGTGTACCTACCTCCATGAAAAGGACCACAAATGTATGGCCAAGGCAAGACAAATATCCAATATCTTGGACTGCTTTGACGAAAAGGATGATGAAGAGGAGTGCTTTGTGCTTTGCAATGGTCATGTGATCCATAGAGCTTTCTATTACCAAAATGTCCATGCTCATATATTCACAAGATGGAATTAATTATTTTTACTTCCACAGCTGGCAGCTCCTTCACTCAACATACCATTTGCTGTGCCCATATACTCCGTGCCCCTCCCCAAATCACAACTATATGGTCCGACGGATACATCGAACTGGACCTCCCTGATAGTCTGTTTGACTCCACAAACGCCCTTGAACCTCGCTGTTAAAATCAGGTTCATTCTCCTCCACCCAAAATATGCCCCCACCCCCAAGATCTGACATCAAACATTCCCGGCAACATTCGCATTGCAAACTCAACCAATGCCCTCAGATCGTTAGATCGTTAAGTCCCATGGACACTTTTGCCAAATCCATCCTGTTTTCATTCCTTCAGACATCACCGTCAAGACACCGACCATTACACAACCCAACTCCAAGAAAGCAGCTCCAAGCTCCAAACACCTACACTGCCGTTGTCTGCTACAACCCAGACAATAATTTCCCTCCAGATATTAGACACAATTTTTTGGTTCTTCTCCAAGAGCATGACGACATCTTTGACGTAAAGTCCAAAGGTTATAACAGTGCTTATGGTCCATTCCAATCGGTGGTTAACATGTGACCCGTCCAGCCCCCTAAATTAAAGGATCGCCTTCCTTTGTACTCAAGTGACAACCTTGTAGAACTGCAACATAAGAGTTTGACAAGCTGGAGGACGTGGGCATCTTCGTTAAACCGGAAGACATAGTAATTAATGTCCAGTACCTCAACCAATCTTTCCTCATCAAGAAGTCCAGTGGTGGGTTCTGACTAGTCACAGCATTTGCTGATGTCGGGCGTTATCACATACCCCAGCCTTCCTTGATGTCTGATGTCGACTCAAGTCTTCAACAAATCAGGAGATGGAAGCACGTTATCACTACTGATCTGACAAATGTCATTTACCAAATTCCTGTCTCAAGCGTCAATGAGGAATTGTGGTGTTGCGACTCCTTTCCGAGGTGTTAGGGTCTATTCTTGATCGGCCATGGGTATGCCGGGCTCCGAAACTGCACTAGACCATCTGAGAACATCCCTCACGTGTGCAGTTTTCCTTTCTTGCTACTGTTCCATTGTGTGTCTGTGCTGGTACGATGTGTGTACATGAGTGCTAAATAAAGCTCAATCAACTCTCAGAAACGATGTCTTGTGTTTGGTCTGATAGTCCGACAATACCATGAGGTATTGCCTAGCTAAACTGGCACTGTAGACGTTACATTATTATGGAAGCAACAACAGCACTCTATCCATGGGACTCCATCCATATTACGACCACAAAAATTGCGGCAAATAATAAAACCATCGATCCTCTTATTTTCAAATACATTCACCCCCTCTCCCCTTTATATTCCTCACCCCACCCCCCTCAACTTCACTACCCCTGTCCATTTATTTATCTTTTTGTTCAATTCTTAATTTTAATTCTGTATTTGGCCCCCCTTCTATGCCTTTTAGACTATTACATGAATGTCACACCGAGCTAAGATAGGTTCCTGCACTAAACTCAAATGCTGCAGAGACATTTCTCGATGATTCAGTGTATATCACTTTGCACTCCCCCCCCCCCACTTCCATGTGTAGGTTTTGAAAAACATGATGAAACACGGAGTCGGGCTCCAGCACACAGCTTTGGTCTCCGTCCGGCTCTGGCCGAATCGAAGTATTCTCCAGGTCCGAAGTTCCTCATTCCGCAAGGCATCACACGTCATGGAAACATGGCAATGCCAAGTTTCTCGATGTCTGCCCGTCCACGTGACACCACAAAAATGACTAACCTTGGGCCAGGTAGGTAAATGATCATTTTCAGGGACTTCATGTTATTTTGGGGGCCCTCGAGGTGCTGAATGAGGAGTCGGAGCCGCTGGGATTACGGGTTTCTTGGGTCAAAACTAAGATCCAGGCTTTCGGTGACATCTTGGATGCTGCTGTCCTGTCTGTGTCTGTTTGTGGTGAGGATGTTGAGGTCGTGGAGAGATTCACTTACCTTGGCAGTGATATTCATGTCTCTGCTGGCTGTGAGTCAGAGGTCAATAGACGTCTGGGTCGGGCCTGGGGAGTCATGGATTCACTGGATCATGGGGTGTGGTGCTGCCGGTACCTGTGCAGGAGGACGAAAGTCCGAGTCTTCAGGTCCTTGGTACTTCCAGTCTTGCTCTATGGGTGCAAGACTTGGACTCTGACCAAGGATCTGAGACGGAGACTTAATTCCTTTGGTACCAGGTCTCTTCGGAGAATCCTTGGCTATCGCTGGTCGGATTTTGTATCCAACGAGCAGTTGCTGAGAGAGACTCGGATGAGATTTGTTACCTGCATGGTCCGTGAGCGTCAGTTGCGGCTGTATGGACATGTGGCTCGTTTTCCTGACGCTGATCCTGCTTACCAGATTCTCTCAGCGAGGGAGTCTCATGAGTGGAGGAGGCCAGTGGGCCGACCACGTGCCTCATGATTGCAGCAGGTTGGCCATCATCTCAAGGAGATGGGGATGGGCCTGGCATCTGCCTGGGGGATGGCCAGACGGAGGCCCCTGGAGTACCGGCGGAAAGTGGACGCAGCGACGCGCTGTTCTGGCACATGCTCCCATACCTGACCTGACATGTTATTTCAAAAGATTCTGTGCACATCGACTACTCGACAATAAATATCACAATTAAGGCATTGTCTCCACTAGCATTTTGCCACTGTGCCCACATCATGCTGGAAAATGCTCCACTTACGACTGCGTGCCGTAACTGAGGCCCAGCTGTGACACATTGACACGGCACCCCAGGCCACTCAAACACACTTGAAACCATGCCCAAATGACGTCAATGCTTACCTGGTTACCTTACATTGACATGAGAATCTGTTAATTATGATACTGCACATGTCGGTACTGCACAATATAATGTCATCGGCCTCGTGGTTATTTTGTTGTTGTTTGGACACGTAGATTCTGTACACCTCAACCGAGCTGTCCCGGACAGAAATATCTTAGGCTTTCTATTGTGGAGGCAAGACATAACTTAACTCGATGAAAAAGAGTTAATGCAATAAAGGACCAGGGGTAATAGCTTGAGGGTAAGGAAGACGAGAGAATTAGGACAGTTTTATGGGCAGGAGTCTGTCATTCAGAGAATGGTTAATGCATGGTATGGTCTCCTGGGAAAGGTAGTGGCAGTAAAGTGGTGGATAAGTTTAAATTGGAATTAGATAGGTACCTGGATGCATTGGAGATAGAGGGGTATGGGGATGTTGGCTTGTGTGCATGGTGGGTTGATTGTGTGAATGCGAGTGGATGGATAACGATACTGGGGTTGGTGCAGCGCAAGCATGATATGCCGAATGACCTCTTCCTGTGATAAAGTTCCTTGTGTAATGTTGTGCTATAAATTCCTGGTAAAGCCGCTGTCACACCTTGACGTTTTAGCCAGCGTATGCCGACGTATGAAAAATTTGGTGAATACGCTGGCACACGTTGAATACGTTATGGGTAAGTTTTGTATACGTTAAGAGCACGCTGAAGCACGCTGGCATACGTCGTAGTACGCCGAGCATGCACAAAATTTGTTGACGTGCTCGGCGTATGACTCACATGTTCCGCATACACTGGCCATAAGTTGTAGGCACGTTATGCGATCGTTGACACACGTCGACACACGTTACTTGTAAGTTACTCATAAGTCGAAACACGTCGAGGTAATGTTTAACATACCCGAAACTTATTTCTAACCTATGAGTAACGTGCTTTGAACCTATGTGTAACGTATCTGCAATGCATATTGACGTATGTAGACGTATTTGACGTCTTCCGGACGACCACAGAACTTAGTGAACGTGTTTCTAACTTACAGCTACCGCATAATGGCGTATTGGCAGCGTTTAGGGGAATTGGTATATAAAAATGGGGTTCACAGGAGGAACACGTCAGTGTTTCAGACTCCATGGTGAGCAGATGTCCATGTCATCTGAGAGATGGAGGATCTGGCAAGGCTGAGATGACAATACCTACTAGCTGTCCTCCAACATCAACATGACCTCATCGATTTGACACTGTACCAGTTGCGTGCCAATAGAGCCAGAAGAAGAAGAGGTGAACGGAGGAGAAGGAACTGGGTGAGACCATGGATCCGGAGGCGACGGCAGTTTGGCATATTTGACCAGCTCATGGTGGAACTCCGTAACGAGGAGTTCTTTGAAGTTTTCTTCGGCATGACGGTGATGTTGACACTTCGATGTCTAGTGCAGTTATGATTTAAATCGTCGAGCAGCAGCCTTTTAATAGGCGACGCCGCGTGATTGCCGGCGATACGCTGCCGCGCTATGCATAAGTTAGACTATCGTTGGGCATACGTTGTGAACGCTGACAACACGCTAAGCATTCGTTGGTATAAGTTGTCTATAAGTTATCGAAACGTTCTGTGTACATTACTAATACGTTATGCATACGTCCAACTCGTTATGAATACACTATTATACGCCCTAAACTGAAAAAAAAAAGTTCAGCGTATGCCAGCGTTTTAGATAAATTTTGATACGTTGCCATACGCTGGCTAAATCGTCAAGGTGTGATAGGGGCTTAAAGCTATCTTTGGAGGAGGGTGTAGCGGTAGGATGGATGGACCATTTTATACAGAGGTTGAGGCTTGCGGAACAGCTGATTTAATACGTGTTTCTTTCTTTACCAAGCTGTCCTTCAAAGACAATGTTAAGCTGATTGCTCAACGAATACATTTCGAATTTTTTTCTTTCTATTTTTTACCAACTTATATAGCCTAGTGTTGGCTTAAGGCCCGGTCACACCTTGACGTTTTAGCCAGCGATGGCAACGTATTAAAATGTATGTAAAACGCTGGCTGACGTTTAACTTTTGATGTTTTTTTTTTTTAAGATTCGGACGTATTCATAACGAGTTGGTCGTATGCATAACATATTAGTAATGGACACAGAACGTTTCGTTGTGTTATAGATAACTTATACCAACGAATGCTGAACCTGTTGTCGGCCTACACAACCTATGCCCAACGATAGTCTAACTTAGGCATAGCGCGTTGCACGCATCGCCGACGATGTCGTGACGTAGCCTATTAAAAGGCTGACGCACAACGATTCGAATCATAACTGCCGTAGAAATGGAAGTGACAACATCGCGGTCACACCTTGGCGATCTTGCCAGCGTATGCCGACCTAAGAAAAATGTGTCTAAAACGTTGGGGCACGTCAAATACGGTGTGAGTAAGTTTGGTATACGTGAGTAGAACACTAAAGTACGCTATCATACGTCGTAGTAAGTAGAGTACATCAAGAAATTTTAAACATGTTCAAAATTTTACGACATACTCGGCGTATGACACACGTTCCGCATGCGATGGGGATAAGTTTTACACACGATATGTGGACGCTTACACACGTCCACAAACGCTACTTATAAGCTACTCATAAGTCGAAACACGTCGTGGTAATGTCTTTTTTACGCGAAACTTATTTCTAACTTATGTTTGACGTTCTTTGAACCAATTCTTTACGTAGTCCCATCACACATCGACGTAAGTAGACGTATTCCAATGACGTCTTCCGGTCGACAAAAAAAAAAATGAACGTGTTTCTAGCTTACAACTGCCAAATAAAGACGTGTTCCCAGCGGTTTTGGGAATTGGTATATAAAAATGCTGCTCATAAAAGGGGAAGCTAACAGTGTTTTCGAGTCCTTTTTGAGTCGATGTCCATGTCAGCAGTTACAGTATCAGTATCAGTATCAGTATTAGTATTAGTATTAGTATTAGTAGTAGTAGTAGTTTGTTCATGTTGGCAGTAGTAGGTGAGTGTGAGGGGGAGGGTGTGGGTTATGATGGATCCTCCTTGCGTCCGCGTGTCCACGGGTAGGTTCATAGGCTGCCACTCAACGATTTAAATGGCTGCATCTCCACTATTGAAAGTAGACGCTTGCGCTCAACAATTGGATTTTTTTTTACACTCAACGACTTTTAAACGGTACCACTCAACTATTTTTATTGTTTACAATGAACGATTTAAATTGCTGTCACTCACCTTTGTTTTTTGACGCTGGGGTTTGGAAATTTGAAGCGTTTCTTCTGAACGTGTTAAAACGCTCAAACTCGACTATTTTAAATAGACGTTGCCGATGGACAATTGGAATCATAGCCAAGCGAGACATCGAAGTGTGAACATCCTCGTCATGCCGAAGAAAAGTTTGAAGAATGCTGCAAATAAGTGTCCTGGCCGTGGCCGTGGACGCTGACGCAAGGACGATCCATTATACCGACGTCTTTCAGCCTATGAGTAACTTAAAAGTAACGTCTGTCGATGTGTGGCAACGATCGTGTAACATGCCAACAACACGTTAATCATAGGTTAGACATAAGTTTCGGGTACGCTAAACATTACCTCGGCGTGTCTCAACTTATGATTAACTTACAAGTAGCATGTGTTGACGTCTGTCAACGATCGCAGACCGTGCATACAACTTGTGGCCAGCGTAGCGGAACGTGTGAGTCATACGCCGGCATACGTCGTGAAATTTCAAGCATGAAAAAATTTGAGGACAACCAAAAAGTACAACGTTTAAAGCCAACGTGCAATGACGTATGGCAGTGTTTTTCAGCGTGCTCTCAATGTTATCAAAACTTACCCATAACGTATTCAACGTGTGCCAGCGTTTTAGAAAAAAAATTCAAAAATCGGCATACGTTGGCTAAAACGTCAAGGTGTGACCGGGCCTTTAGCAGCGAGGGTGGCTGGCTTAGGAACTTAGGGTCCTGAGTTTGAGCCATGTTGGCTGCTGAATTAACACCAAGTAGGGTTGACTCGGTCTGTCTGCTTTCTGAGGTCAGCAAAATGGGTACCATTGTACTGACAAAGGGGCAAAGCATCAGCAGCACAGCCATGTTTCCAAGAAATGATAGCTACATGGCAGCCAAGCTGCCATATGCAAGAACAGAACACAACCAACTTATATTACATGTAAAGAAATGTGATGGATGACATTCTTTGTTTTGGTTGAACTTCCCAATTTTCCGGATTGTTTAACCTTTTTGTACATGTTACGTGTGTGTGTGTGTGCTTGGTGTACACAGAGCTTTACGGAATTATCGCAACACCTCCACCCCCACTCCTTTACCCACCAAGTGTACATCATTTGTTTATGGCTTCATAAATTAATCTGTACATCAAATGATTAGTGAAAGTTAAGAAACTGAGTACTTAAGCCAGGGATATGCTATCAACCAGTATAAAGAGCTGGAATGACAGACAGTACAAGTTGTGTGCGTTTTACAGGTTCTCACAAGCCAGAACGTGCAATGAATTCTGTCTACCCGACCGCACCGTCATACAGCATGTTAGCCAGAAAAAAGGAAGTTAAATTATGCAGTGACACTCCAGGTAACAGGGTTTGTGATATCCTTATACTGTAGTTGCATGATTATCCATTCCTCCAAATGTTAAATAATTGATCTGTTATAACTTGCAAGGTTATAGCGATTGCGTCCATCGGACTTCTGTCATGTCCAAATTTTGCAGTGGTGCTGGGGTCAATAATTCTGAAAGTATTCACTATAAGGACCTACTCTTGCAAAAGGTACTGTGAAATATTTTACATTCATGTCAATGATCACTACTTATACAGTAACTAGATTGGCACTCGGTAGAGCACAGTTTACGCCTCTACCAGGCTGAACAGTTTACGCTTTGTATCCCACCGATAGGCCGGACCTGCACCCAGACCTAAACCAAAATTTAATCTACTTCTTCTTGTTACATATCCAACTCATCCACCTAGTTTTGCGATAACTCATCCAAAACCTTTTTGAGATATCGTGCTGTATATCGTTTTTGGCCCTTTCTCTCAACGGTGACGAATCACTTAAAAAAAAATTGTAGTACCTGGATCTTCACCAAAATCAAAGCAATTCTTCCTCATCATACACCAAACCTATCCACCAAGTTTCGTCTGAATCCGTTCACAACTTTTTGAAATATCCTGCTCTCAGACACAGAGCAGACACTTACCATACATCACCAAGTCTGGCCAAGCCAACTTGCCAGGAGAAGATGCAGACTTCGACCTTTGACGGGATGAGGCACCCATGATGGCACAGGATATAATGTACTGCAGGGTATTGTCCTTCATACATGTGACTGTCACTGTCACAGAATATTCTGTGACCCGAAGAGGAGTCGAGAGGTCCTGGTGTTTGTCATGGTGTATTTTTGGCTCCACCCAAGTTCTCAACTGCTGGAGTAGCACTGCAGTAAGCCACCAAAGCTTTGATGAGTCCTGCTGAAATCATGGCATGTAATCAGTAGAATAGCTCATGTTATGAGTTTTGAGGAAACTGTCATCCTGGTGTTTCACAGGTTGGGTGATTCATCAATGTGTGTGTGTGTGTGTGTGTGTGTGTGTGTGTGTGTGTGTGTGTGTGTGTGTGTGTGTGTGTGTGTGTGTGTGTGTGTGTGTGTGTGTGTGTGTCATCCTTTGGATGGAGGTTAAGTGGGCGTCCCCTCTGCCAGCAGTAGTTGGTGGATGTTAAAGATCTCACGGTGTCCTTTGCAAAGAGCAGGCGAGCTATCTCCAGCACCTTTAACAAATTACACATTCCCACCCTAAGCAGCAGAGAGCATTACATTGGTGGCACAGCCATGCCCTCAGCCAATGATGCTTCACCATAGCCTTGTGCTGCAAATGAAAGAAGAAGAGATAGAAGAATCATCTGATGATAGAACTCTCTCTCTCTCTCTCTCTCTCTCTCTCTCTCTCTCTCTCTCTCTCTCTCTCTCTCTCTCTCTCTCTCTCTCTCTCTCTCTCTCTCTCTCTCTCTCTCTCTCTCTCTCTGTCTCTGTCTCTGTCTCTGTCTCTCTCTCTCTGTCTCTCTCTCTCTCTCTCTCTCTCTCTCTCTCTCTCTCTCTCTCTCTCTCTCTCTCTCTCTCTCTCTCTCTCTCTGTCTCTGTCTCTGTCTCTGTCTCTCTCTCTCTCTCTCTCTCTCTCTCTCTCTCTCTCTCTCTCTCTCTCTCTCTCTCTCTCTCTCTCTCTCTCTCTATCTCTATCTCTATCTCTATCTCTATCTCTATCTCTATCTCTATCTCTATCTCTATCTCTATCTCTATCTCTATCTCTATCTCTATCTCTATCTCTCTCTCTCATTGTTACGAATCGCTGGAGTAACTTGATGTGTAATTTTCCTTCGTTACCATTACAGTTAACTAATGATTCTTCTTTATAGTGCAAAGTTCAATAAACGAACACTATAACCCCTCGAGTCCCAATGAAAGATTCATGAATGTCCTTTTGTGATAAATTTTGCAGACTTTTTGGGATTTAGGTTATGTTAATCATCAGTATCTTTACATTGATCATATGGCTCATCGTGGAGCTTGCTCAAAAAATCACATCTCACATTATTTACAATGACAGGAGTAGACAATGGATAAATAAAAATAACACATGGGATTTGAAGCTAGGTTCCAGAAATCACGAGCTGTTGGTTCCGATGGGAAACACGAAACATGCCAACACAAATTCAAAAAATTGAGTAAATGTTATAGTATTGCGCTTATCACAAAACCCCTTTATATTACAAAATAAAGGACTTATGGTGATATGTTTGTATCTCGGCATTTTCCTTCTTTTTAGGTCCAGCCCACTTCATCCTTCCACCGGTCTTGGGCCACGGACTTGTCGACAAAACTTCAGCACCCATGTATTCTTTCACTGGGCGCAGTAGCGTTGGAGTCTTTTACAAGAACCAACCAAATGTAAGCTTTTTTTCTGGTGTTCATATTGAAGGTTAAACTTTATTTTCAGTTTTTGTGATTGTTTCACTTCTTTTTCGTGATCCAAGATCATGGAGGAGCGTATACGTAGGCATATGCTATGTGGAGGAGAAGGACATTGAGAAACATCATTGTACTTTTGCGTGAATTACAAGGATATTAATCTCTACTCTAACAGAGCTGTTTGTCTGTGTGTGTTTGTCTGGCTGTGTTGACGTTTTTCTCAGAGATGGCTGAACGGATCTTCGTCAAACTTTGAGAGGTTGATCAGTGCATGCCAGGGAGTGTTTTTGGCAACAATATTTTTGGAACAATTTTGAAAAATGTTCGATTTATTTATTTATTTATTTATTTTTAAATCGCTCTTGATTGCTGAAGCCTTTTTGATTAATGACAGTTATATTCAAGTACACATACGTATGGATAAATACAATACAAATAAACCTCTTCTGGAAGCGGTCAAAGGTGGCGGTACATCGTCTTCTTCCTGAACGGCACCCACGTTTATAGATCGGGGGCAAACTTGACCAGGAAAGACCAGGCGACGCTGGGTACCCCTGCTAGTAGATAATGAAACTATACCGGCACTCGGTAGATCGCATACCTCCACCAGGCTGAACAGTTTACGTTTTGTGTCCCACTGATAGGTCAGATCTGGATCCGGACCTGAACCCAAATCGAATCGGCTTGTTCTTGTCAACTTCCCAACTCATCCAACCAAGATTTGTCATAGCTCGTTCACAGCGTTTTGAGATGTCATGCTATATATATTGTTTTTGGCCCGATCTCTCAATCGTGAAGAATCACTTGAAAAATTCTCAGATCCAGATCTCCACCAAAATCTAATTAATTCGTCCTCGTCACACACCGAACCTGCCCACCAAGTTTCGTCCGAATCTGTCCATAACTTTTTTGAGATATCCTGCACACAGGTAAACAGACATATAGGTTTGAAAGCATAACCTCCGTCACGTTCGGTGGCGGAAGTAATGATAATAAACAAATAAACACAATATAAGGGGATTTGAAACTTACATACCAGCATCTTGAGGTGAGTGCTTACTAGGGAATGTTAAACAGACCATTCTGGATCCATGCACCTATGCTGGATATGTTTTGGGTATATTCGACCTTATGATAAAGGTTTGTGTCTTCCATGTGAAAAGTAAAACCTATTGGCTTTTGTTCGGGAGAGCATTGAGCCGTGTGAACTTTTTATACCACCCACAGACCCCAGGTCCAGCATCTCACAACATACCAAGTATGGACGCGTACAAACACAAATTCCCACAGTATACGATGAAGCCTCGATTTGAGGGACCAAAGCAAATGAATATGAATCCAGGCCCAGGAACTTACAGGCCCGAAAAGGTACGTACTACCTCAGTCCACATCTGCCAGCTTATGAATGATCAGCATTATTTGCCAAAATGATGACCGTCATCGGGGATGGGTGGGGGAGGGGGGTTGTTTCAATAGCTATTCAACCGAAGAAGAAATACCAGGCAATCATTTTCATTGTGTGTGTGGTGCAGGTGACAGCGACCCATCGACAACTGCCATCGTATTCCTTTGGAATCAAACACTCCGAGTACAAACTTCCTGTCTTGCTGGGATCCTGATGGAACATAAGCCATTCTGGATTATCAGTATATTTGACAATTGACATATTATAATAAATGACTATACAATATTAATGAGTCCGATTGCCTTTTCTACGTCGGAGCGAAAGCTCCTAAGAATGTTCGGGAGTTTTATTTTAAACAATAATGGTTCAAGCTTAATAAAGAGCGACAGTTATACGAGTTCATCAGGACAGTACAGAGGTACCGCACTTACATTTGAGTTGTCTAGCTTGGGTTCGATTCTCGACGTTAAACTGCTATATTTGTGCTACACAGGCAGCGCGTTGCATCACAAAATGCACCTGTCCCTCAGGTGGACGTCAATCCGAGTGTCCTATCTGCTACCATGAGTTGGTGGACGTCAAATATCTCGCCGTATAATTTGCAAAGTGTCGCCTAGTATTCCCCAGCACCCTAAACAAATTATAAATTCCTGCCCACATCACCTCCAGTCAAATATCAGACCTGACCAGGCGGTTCAAGAAATAATTGGCTCCAAATTGTTCCCCCGCCGACCCCACAAATTATGTTGGAATAATTGAACCTGTTAAAGAAGTGGGAGTAGTTGGATGAAGAGTAATTGCAAAACATACAAGAGACACAATAAGAGGTGATGGAATGAATTCACAACACCCTTTTGTTGGAGTAAGATGTGATGATGCATATCACAAATGATGATGTGGCTGACATTAACATTGTACCACACCAGAAACAATGAAAAATGGCATGATGGCAGAGGTCCATTTCCTTCACAAAGAAAATGAATAAAACGTGCAATGGACATTCAAATATCAGAAGTTCATTTGCATTGCAGATGTTAAAGAGCAATAATTTGAAGTTTTTTTAAAAAACGAAACTTTTTAAAAGGTTCCGCTTAGCCTGGACCCAAGGCCAACAACTACGGTTAAGTTTGAGGGTCTGGTTTTATGGTTGAAAAAAACATTCCATTCTCTGCGATAAAGATCTTTCATCCCAATGATTTGTGGAGATGTTACAGACCCTTGAGAGACCATACTGAAACGAGACCGACACTCGGTAGAGTGCACACCTCCGCCAGGCTGAACAGTTTGTTTTGTATCGCACTGATAGGCCGGAACTTGATCCACAACTGAACCAAAATGTAATCTGCTTGTTCTAGTCACCTACCCAACTCGTCCACCTAGTTTTATCATAATCCGTCCACAACTTTTTGAAGTATAATGCTATATATCGTTTTTGGCCCCATTTCTCAATGGTGAAGAATAAATTAAAAAATTAAAAAAATTCTCGAATCCAGATCGTCACCAAAATCGAACCAATTCATCCTTGTCTCACGTCTCACACACACACACACACACACACACACACACACACACACACACACACACACACACACACACACACACACACACACACACACACACACACACACACACACACACACACACACACACACACACACACACACACATCCACCAAGTTTCGTCCAAATCCGCACATCTGAATTTTTGAGATATCCGTCTGAATCTGAAACTTGGTATCCGGAGATACCAAGTTTCGTCTGAATTTTTGAGATATCCGGCTCACAGACAGACAGACGTCCAGGGGTGAAAACAACCCCAATCCACCTTCGATATCAGAGGTAATAATACCTTGGATGAAAGACTTCATCGTTCTGATTAATTATATGATAATACTTGCAACACAAAGCAGAAAGAGATCCTAAAAAAAACGACAGGGGCAATACCTCTGGGTGCTCACCTAGTAGAATAGGGATACTCACGAGGAAGTCGACGTGGGACGGAATTAGAAAAACGTACCAATGAACCAATGTTGTAACAAATACCTATTTTAGAGGACAACCCCCCCCCCGTCCCCCCCATAAATCCCTTTCGACCTTGATTTCTTAAATCGCATGAACAAACTTTAAGCCTGGTGTTGGCTTAATGGTTAGGGTAATGGGCTTTGGATCCTAGGATCCTGAGTTAAAATCCCACTCGGTTGTTGAATTAACACCAGGTGGGGTTGACTGTCATCCTTCTGAGGTCGGCAAAATGAGTGCCTGTGTACCTGTGTTGGAGTGGCGACCCGTCCAGGATTGCGTCCAATAGCCAAGGAGACTGCTTCGGCACCACCAACGCTCTGCACAGAGTATGATCCCAATGGATGGATGGAATGGATGAACAAACTTTGGAACATCACAGGTGATGAAGGTTGTGGACAAGTTTCATTGAAATTGTGTGTGGTTTTGGCGAAGAAAGGAAATACATATTCCGGGGGGCGGGGACAACCCCCCTTACACACCCTTAGACCCTGATTTTTAAAAAAAATGTCGTGAACAATCTTTTGTACATCGCGGGTGATGAATGTTGTCGTCGAGCTTTAGCAGAATTGTGTGTCGTTTTTGAGAAGGAAGCAAATACCTATTTTGGGGGGCAACCCCCCTCTGGACATCCTTCGGGTCCGACTTTTAAAAATTCCGTGAACAAACTTTGTTATGTACTGGGTGATGAAGGTTGTGGTGAAGTTTCATCAAAATCATATGTGCAGTTTCAGCGAAGAAGTTCCAAGTATTTGTGGATGGATGGACGGACGGGCGGACTATGCGCCATCCCATAAGCTCCCCGGAACTACATTCCAGGTGAGCTAATGTGCAGATATCTGGAGTGGTATCGTCAACAGCACCATTATCAACAGCCTTTTTTCAATCCTCTGCAGGACGAAGGTCTCCCTCAGCTCACATTGGAGTATTGACATATTTGCCACACTTGCCAAGTGCAAGTAGGTGAGAGAGTTTGGGAAGGAATTTGTAATTTGTTCAGGGTGCCCGTAATAAGTCGCCGTGAGCCCGTTAATGTCCACCAACAACTGATGCTATCAGAAGGTGCTCCGGCTTAATGTCCTTCTGGTGGCGGTGTCCATATTAAAGCATCGCTCCGCGTATGATCGCTCTTTGATGTCCAGTATGTGACATGATCCAAAAATCAAGTTGCGGATATGCTCAGTAGACTTGTCGACGACAGTAACCCAGATGTAATGACAACTACTGAAGACTCAAATGTTTTGGAAATACACTTGGACGACTTTGTGACAGCAGCAAAGTTACAGAATGCTTCAACAGAGGACCGACCCTACTCTAAAGAAAGTTTGGCATTTCATCCAAAATGGTTGGCCTCGCCAAACATCAACACGTGAACTTGAACTATACTTCAGACTCAAGGAAGAATTTTCTGTGTTCAATGACTGTTGTGTGTCCAGAGGCTTATGTGCTGTAATTCCCAGGACTCTTCAGAGGAATGTTTTGAATATGGCTCACGAGGGTCATCCAGGCATCGGTAGAACAAAACAACGATGTCGAGATTCGGTCTGGTGGCCAGGTATTGACCGATGTATTGAGGAGTACATCAGGGACTGTGAATCATGTGCAGTTAAATGAAAAATCTTCTAAACCAATGCAACCACTGCTCCAACCAAAACCATGGCCAGAAAAACCATGGAGCCAGATTCAAGTCGACATCTTTGGTCAAGTAAATGTTTCTCCCTTCGACCAAATGTTCCTCGTTGTAGTCCATGACCTGCACTCAAAGTGTCCAGAAATTGCTGTAACCCCAGTCGTGACATCCACGACTATCATCAACATTCTTGGCGAGCTCTTTCCGAATGGAGACTCCCTGAAGTTATCATAACTGATAATGGCCCGCAATTCGTCTCATATGAGTTTGAAACGTTCTTGGAGCATTCCGGGAGAGAGCATCGTCCCACAGCCTGCCACAACCCACAATGCAACGGGTGAGTAGAAGGGTTAAACCGTGTGATTAAGGAAGTTCTCACTGCTCAATTGACAGATGGAAAGACATTCAAGGATGCAGTTCGAACCATTCTACAGACTTACCACTCAACACCACATCTAACATAGCATACCCCAGCTGAAATGATGATAGGCCGCAAACTCCTGATATCCGATGGAAGCTCTGAAACCAATCCAGACATTAACAGCTAACATAGGATTAGCAAGTGCTATTCTCGAAAAACAGCAATGGGTAATAGACTACACAAATGACAGACCGATGCTGCAAAGGTAGACACTCTACCCTGACCCAAGGCGAATGGGTCCGAACTAAGCGACCAATTCACAAGCACAAATTGGCATCATCTCTATCACAGCCACAACGTATTGTTAGCAAAGCCAGTCCAAATACTTTCGTGCTCGAAGATGGTTCTCATTGGAATTCCCCACGATGTGTGAGGCCCCACCATGCCGGTCATCCCCATTTGGATTCAGATGGGAACTTTGACGCTGTTAACCCGCCTGATACTCCGACTCCTCTTCCAGATCTGACCAGACAATGACCTCAATGTCCAAGGTGACAATGACGTCCTCCAAGATACCTATCTGACTTTGAAACAAACGGTGATTTGAAGTTGATTTTATGTGAACTTGAACAGGTTCCAACACTTGAATTCATGGACATCATCGGTCATATTTTGGTTTATTGGCTGCTAAGCTTAATTGTCATTGAGTCCCTAATAACAGAGACTGTAATGTTTAACCTTTGAGGAAGAGGGGGGAAATATGTTGTGTTTGCATAGTCACGTGTTTCACCAGCAGATCACAGGTCATATGACCTGTCCCACTGATGATTGAGATTCCGCCATGTTGCTGTTGGCTGTAATACACGAGTCGTGTTAACTCTGGTCCCACATGTTTGTGTGGTCTATCCGTCGGGATACAACAGATAGGTACCTGTAAGTATTGGGGATATAGGGGTACAGGGATGTTGGCAGGACTTTTAGTTGGCTCGAATATGGATGGGTGATTGTGTGCATCTGTGCGGAGTGCCGTGTGGGTGTCTCGTCAAATGGGGTGGTGTGTGGTTGATGTTCTGTGTTTCTCACCCAAGAACTACCACCCTCCCCCTCCTTCCCCATAAATAAATAAATAAATAAATAACCCCAAAAATGAAAATGCATTTATTTAATTAATTTAAAATTTAAATATTTAAAATAAATATATTTCCCTTTTTTTTTTTCTTTTGACACCCTCGTGGTATCCCTGGATGTTCCACATTGTCTCATCCACCCACATTCTTCCCCACCATTCCCCCGATGAAATTGCATCGTTTTGACAGATAAAAATTGGTCTCGTGCTGATGCGGCACAGGCAAGATGAGCCAAATGGCCTCCTCCTCCTCCTGCGTCGAGTTTCCTTGTGTATAACCTGCAGTTTAGCGGTACTTTGGATCTGAATTTGGCAAATTGGACGGAATCTCACCCAGATCGCACATGTGCAAAGAGGAATGAGATATGTTTTACTCTGTCTGTCTGGCAGTCAAACAGAATTGTAAATCATAACAAACAGGAAATGTGTTGTTTTTTGGGGGGACGTCATAAATGACACAAACAACAGGCACGGAAAACTAACTTAAATAAGGTAGTGTAAAAGAAGGTGCATCAACGGCAGGAAACTTCTGAATTTTTTTTTTTTGTTTTTTAAAACTTATTTTTACTAGTAGAGAACCCGCCATAAGGGGCAATCTTGTTCGAAGCATGCGACGCGTTCTTCTGACAAATACCTTTATTTGGGTGGTGTATAGGCAACTGATAGCTCTATATGGGCAAACCCCCCCCCCAAAAAAAAAACCAGGGTTACGTGCATGAAGCACAAACATATCTACTGCATATAATTCAAAACACAAGCCTGGTGTTGGTTTAGTGGTTAGTGTGGCTGGCTTGGGATCCTTGGGTCCTGAGTTCGAGCCCCGTTGTCCACTGAATTAACACCAGGGGGTTGACTCAGCCTGTTATCCTTCCGAGGTCGGCAAAATGAGTACCAGTGTACCAGTCCCAGTGTATGCCCCGGTTAGAATAGGTGTACCATATCCCTGTGTGTCGTAAGAGGCGACCAGGGTTGGCGTCAGGAAGGGCATCCGGCCATAAAAAAAAATTGCCTCAAGAAAAAGCTAACCCCTGCTCAGCAGAGGAAAATGGCTGATAATTCAAAACACCTCACTGCACTGGGGAATGTGGGGACAGGAATACAGGACTGTAAATGATGGAGACTTGTAATACCCTCTCCCACCTGGAGGTGGTGCTGCACAATACACATTTACATAGAGAGTTTGCGTCCCTACCCCCTCACCCCCTCAAGACCACCGGCAAAGATAAAAGCACCCTATACATTAATTGGGATCACGCTGATCCTCTGTAGCAAGTCTGGATGTAATCATCCCTAAACTGTAGGAGTAGCGTGACAAACAAACACACAAACATTGGTCTGTCAATTATAGGAAGGATTTCAACTGAACTATATAATTAAACACTGTAGAACACAAATCACCTTGTTGGCACTTCCAAAATTTTCTAGTTTAGCATTACTCGGACAAAATACGGTATTACGCTATTTTACGCCATCCCAACCAATCAAATTTGCCGTTGGCTCTCTCAGCAGTGCACGGAAATTTCGGGATTCAGCCAAAATCACGACTCGTAGGAAATATCGATAGTGCTCGGAAAAGCAAAGTAAGAGTTGAAAAGACCCTCCCCATTAACTCCCTAGTTTTGAACATGTCACTGTTCATAAGGATGACATTCGGTTGTTGTCGACTTGAACTAGCTCCTCGATCATTACGTCATGGAGCCTGATGTGTGGTGAGGGGCTTCGAAAGTGGGCATCATCTGGAGTGACTTTGCGTCAGATCGTCGCCGCAACATCGCACAACTCCATCGGACCTGAGCTCTGGATCCCCATGCGCAATCTGGATCGGGATGAGTTTTCAGGTGTCGCTCTAATACGGTCCATTAGGAGCGAGGACCGCTGGGGCTGCAGTGATGGCATTGGTTCAAGTCGAGAGAACTTACCTGCGGGTGAAGTGTTTATATACTTGACGTTGAGATCTCACCTGTAGGATGACATCTCAAAGATTGATCATTGTGAAGTTTCATGCAAAGAGGTAGTACAGTACAGGGCCAACTGGCTTTGTTTTTGTATCCTACCTTCCTTAATTGGTTCGTGGGCGCCAGCAGTGACCACTAGTTTCGTTGTGTCTGTGTGTCTGTGTGTCTGTCTGTCTGTTTGTGACTCTCTCTAGAGCATAGCTCCGTGACGTTTGATGCGATCTTGATGAAACTTGTACACAAGCTAGATATCATGGTCTAGTTGTGTCTTTTTGTATGAGGGACGTCCCCACGGCCACTTGATCTTTTTATTTGTTTTTATTTATTTTCTCGATTTTTTTCTCGCAGCTTCATTTCCTGGAAGCTGTGCGTAATGTCCATAAGTACAACATATTAAAAAAAAATCCGATTTGATTTGGTCAATTTTGACGGAAGAGATAGGTTTTTACGGTAGGGCTTCCTCAATAATGCCCGTGAACCATCGTCGCCTCCCGGCTTGTACTATTATTTCCATTATAACCCTGGTGTTGGATTAACGGTTCGGGTGGCTGGCTGGCTGAAGATCTTAGGGTCCTGAGTTCAAGCCCCCGTCGGCCGTTGAAATAACACCAGGTGGGTTGATTCAGCACGTCATCCTTCTGAGGTCGTCAAAATTGAGTACCAGTTTCCTGGTAACGGGGGCACTGCATCAACGGCACAGAACTTTAACACGTTAAAAACAAAACCAGAACTACAAACTATGTAAAAAAACAAGTTACTGTCAACGTTGTCAGTGCTTGCTTTCAACAAATGTTCAGGTAGACCTACATGATGGTAAAAAACATGTGCGATGACCCAAGTTACCTGGTTACCGGACATAAACCTACTTGTGTTTCAAGGGATTTAAGGGATATAAACAAATTGTGCAATGCAGGTATACATACTGCACATCTAGTCACAAGAGTTCTCTCACGCACTCCTGCTGTCGGTTTTTGTTTTTTTTAGTACAAAACAGCAAAATTAATCCTCTTCAATAAATAAGTAAATAAATAAATCCGTCAGTCGTCATGGTAACAATCGAGGTGAAACGTCACACAGCTGGTGGACGGTTGGACAGTTCACCTATCGAGTTTCAGTCATCACATGGCTTATTATAACGAACACAAAATACGGCACGTTAATTTACGACAAAATGTACGTACGCTCACTTGCACAAACACGCATCGTTATTTATACACCGCCCGAATAGTTGCTGGAGCCGCCACTGCAATTTTCCCTAAAAAAATATAATTGAACGTACGTTGAAAAGCGCTAATTAAACATACGTAATTATCAACGGGATACAGAGCCGATGCACACGTAACTGCTTGTAATTTTGAGAAAGCTGAAAGCTCATGTTGACGGGAGAGTGAGAGTTGGAGCTATTTACGGAAGTGACGTCATGCAAGGCGTGGCTCCGCCCCCTCGTGTTCAGCGTGACGTCCTCGTGCAGGTAACTTCCGCTGCTGGCAAGAGTTGGAGGCTCTTCGTCATCCTACCTTGATTTCGGCCGCGTTGTTCCTGCTGGTGGACCTTCGCCGAGGTGTTTGGGCTATTTACCTGGTCAGGAAGGCGCCGTGTAATAACCGTGTGTTGTCTGGAGGTCAGGGTTGAGGGATCACGAAAAGAGGGGAATGATAATATGTTGTATGATGGTTTGAATGTTGATTATTATCAAACGGTGGTCAAAGGTGCATGGACCTTGAACAAGTAGGTCAAGACATTAGTAGACATCAATGTACTTTTTACATGACTTACAATGTACAAACGCATTTTGGTGTTTTGGGATTCGAACCTGGGGCTCTCTGCATCATGAGCCGAAGGTTAAAATGGGAACATTGATAGGCTATCCCATTTAACGTATAATGAGGCTGGCAGGATAGCCTACAGGTACACGGACACTCTCCTCTATAAAGCTCTCCAGCCTGGGGTTTGAATCCTGACCCAGCTGTAAACTACCGTCCTGGTGTTTCACGGGCAGGGAGATTCATCAATGCGTGCGCCGTCCTTCGGATGGATGGATGGATGGATGGATGGATGTTCAACTGGCGTCCCGTCTACTGGCATTAGTTGGTGAACGTTAAAGATCGGACTACGGTGTCCGCCAAGAGTAGGCGAGCTATCACCGGCACCCTGAACAAATTCCAAATTCCTGCTCCAATTTAGAGGGCACTGCACCAATTGCACAGCTGCGCCCCATCAACTGATGACACACACACACACACACACACACACACACACACACACACACACACACACTGCTTACAAAAGAATAATAAGATTTGAGCAGAATGAAGAATTTGTGAAGGCGAGTGTCACTCTGCTTCGGCGGACAGGTACAGCGCTGGATGGAATCACCTGGACGTTGATTGAGAGGCCGTGGGAACCTCTGACTTACTCTCAACCCTATTCCACCCCCCCCTCTTTTGCTCCAACGAAGAGTTGATGCCCGAAACCTCAGTTTCTCCTCGTTTCCCACACCTCTGGGTGCAAACTTCAATCAACGTTCTGTTGATTCCATCCAATGTTCTAGCAATTCAAGGTGTGGTAAATGTTGAGATGTTATTCTGATGATCTTTGTCTCTCAAGTGTTGCTTTGCCGTTTGGACCTCGAGCACTCGAAGTGACTCGATGTCACCAAGCGGCTCACATTTCTCACCGCACAAGTTGCTGGAACACCTGAAATACCTGTATTTTGAAATACTATCGGCTGTTTTCCATCGAAGGGCTCATACGTTGTGAT
Organism: Eptatretus burgeri; assembly: GCF_056783735.1. Lineage (NCBI taxonomy): Eukaryota > Metazoa > Chordata > Myxini > Myxiniformes > Myxinidae > Eptatretus > Eptatretus burgeri. The sequence continues at coordinate 13,996,964 of NC_140965.1, read as the reverse complement.
GTTGATGTGTTTTTAATTATTGTTGATGGGATGAGCAGTCGGTGTCAGATGCCACCTAGTGCTATATTGGTTTGTGAGAGCAAGCTAAAGTTTGCGGTTAAATTAAGAGTCTGTAAAATCTTTATACTGTGAGGAAAGAACATTCATATTGTTACGAATTCCCCGGTTCGGACAGCCACGCATGACCGCTTAAGGCCCAAACGCAGTCGCGCGTCCGCCGAAAACCGGAATTCAGTCATAGCTTCCTGACAACTCCGGAAACCTGCTACGGGTGCCTTAACGCACCATAAACTGTCAATATTCTGTCCACGCGGTACATGGTTAATCGCTGAATCTCGATATACCTAATTATCCGTGCAGACAGAAGTAGCGAGAATTTATACCTCGACGGAACTCGTACGGGAACGAGCCGCTAAGCGCGCTCGTTCCGTGTGCGATGCCGAGCGGTTGTTAATCGCCAAGTTCTGTCGGACCAATTGACCACTTTAATTTGGCTTTAATAGCTGGCTAATTTCCCAGCTAATTTCCCGAACGGCGCCGTGGAAGTCAATGGGAGGAAATGACGCAATGAGCAGATTGACATTCAAACAATGGGGGCATTTAATATTACAAATGAGCAGTCGATGGGGGAAGGGGACATGACACAAGCAAAGCCTACAGCCGTTGTCTATTATGTACAGGCACACACTTAACCAACAATTCTACTTATAAAGACAAGGTGCTACAGAACACTTTCATACAAAACCCCAGAAAAGAAACGGGCTTGTGAGCCTTTATTCCAACTCAGAGCCTGGAGGACAGAAGGCTCACAAGAGGCCAGGCAGGTTACCTGACCGCCCCTTGTGATGGCTTGAAGGTCTTCGGGTCGGTGACCCCTGGTGTCTCTTGCTTGGCCCTTGTGTCGCTACGCGCCTGTCGCTGAGCGGCCGGGCGGCTTGAGCAGCTTGGGGAGCGGCTTGCTCGGTTCCCATCGGTCGTCCGGTCTCCACTGCGGCCTGGTCGGTCGGGCCTGGCCGGTGACGCGCTCGGAGGAGTGAACGGGTCTTTTGCTCTTTTAGAGTTGATGCTCTTCGTGTCCCGTTCACTACCTCAGCGTCGCTCGACCGTCTCAGGGCCGTTCACCCGGACCACGACGCAGCTTGCTCAACTCCACCGCAGCTGGCGGGACCTCTGGCACGCTCTCCTCTCCGGCTGTTCTCCGACGACGTCCGACTCTCGTCTGGCGCTCCCTTCTTCTCTCTCCGGGAATCTCCTCGTCTCCAGAGAGCGAATATGCTTACTTCTGCTACGTCGAGCTCCATCCTTTTATAGGTGGGGGGCGAGCTGCCCCTTCAACTCTCACCCAAGGTCGGGCCCGCTCACTCTTCACCTCCGAACTTTCACCCCTCGCTGGGAAACCCCATTCTCGACATCACAGGTTGGTGCCAGGGAAGCCCTCTTTTGATCCGTTTATGCAAATCGGCTCGCACCGTGGTCGTTCGCCTGGTGGGGTGGAGGTGGCGTTGTTCGTCGATGGTGAGGAGATGACGGTTGCTGTTTGTTTTGTGTTGTAGGAGATGCTGGGTTGCGAAGATGGCATTGTTTGTCGATGAGGAGGATGTTGTGTTGTTTTAAAATAAAAGCTAGAGAAAGAAAAATGGCTACCTCAAAGGTTCACAGCCCGGCACACGAACAAATCCCTTTACACATCGGTGGGGATTCTAACCTGAAACACATACTTATCAAAATATCTGATCTCTGGGGAACCAGAATGATGTTTTGTGAATTTCCACAACCGCAACACTACCCCCTCCCCTTTTTACAGACTCGTCCCGAGTCGTCAAATTTTCGTGTGCCTTCATGTGTAAGTTCTCCCCGAGTACATTTTACCTTCAGATCCCTGAGTGTGACATTTTTTGTATCCGTGTCCCAAAAATAAATAACCTATGGGCTGCGTAACTAACTAAACAAGCCCACTCATTCAGACAACTTATCTCCATTACCGGCGCTACGACAAACATGCAGGGGGAGCAATACTCTTTTACAATTTTTACCTTAACCTTATAATTTTACACTAAACCATGGCCCAGAACTGATGGACTCTGTGGCAAAGAACGCATAGCAAATGTCAACAGTTATTCAGGTGGGTGAGTGCTCAGCAGCTTGAAGGCAAGACGTCTTCGGGACCGTGTTCAAACCGCCCCCCTTCTGGTACGTTCCTCCTTCTTTTTGTTTGTTGTTCTTCAGCTGCGGAAGGCAACTCACCCTCACCCGGCGGCTATCTGCCATCCCACAGGCCATTTTTGAATCAGGGAGCCAGGCTGCCCAAATGCAGTCTCTGACTCATGAAATGAATGCAGATGTACAGGGAGGTAGCCGGCTGCCCAATGCAGTCCCTGGCTCCTCCCTGCGATGAACTGGATGGACATGGACGCAAGCAGATGGAAGATGCAAAACACACAAATGGACTGGATGGATGCAAAACACAAAACTGTTCATGGGCTGCACCAATGCAGTCCCCGTGTGCGGCTGCCTGCAGGGTAGTCCTTGCAAAACACGCTGATCCTGGCGCACATGGAGATGGATGGACACAGGGGAAAATGCAAGAAGGGTAGCAGTCATGGGGTCATGGCAGGGGCAGGCAAACAAGGCATGGCAAGGTAAGGCCGAAACAGGCTGCTGTTGCACAAACAGGCCGGCATGCGAAGCTGGCCGGCCTCTGGTCTCGTTCCATGAGGTTTGTGGAAGGAGTGTGGTGGTGCCAGCCGCCCCGAAGGCGGGTTTAGACCTCACCTACCATCTCCCCCCAACCTATCGCCTTTGCCTGTCTCTGTCCATACCCACTCCCTTAACTTGCAGCACAAAACCAAATTTAGCCCCATCTTATTTTTGTTATTTTTCTTTTCCTTCTATAAATCGTCCCTAACCCCCTTGCTGTCTTTGTCCGACTAACCTATGGTCATCCTACCCTACTCCCAACCCCTACGTTCCCTTCCTGGAGGGGAATAAGGGAGAGGCTAGCGTCCTGTCTCGAGGCCCAATGAAGCCTCAGAATGGCCTCCCTCAGATCTCAGCGATCTTTCACCACGGTGAGTCCAGCGGCCCACCGAGAGCGAAGGGATGGATGGTGCGAAGGGGTACATTTCCCTATCTACCCTAATGTTTATCACACTTTAAACTGCCCCGGGGCTTTCCAAAAACGCCTGTCACTTAAACTATTGGTTCTACCAACCAAGATTCTCGTCGCCTCTGTTGGTGTCCTTACAAATTTGGGCCTTGCCCTCAAATTTTCCCTTCATGCCCTTGCACGGTTTCGTGGCTGGGCAGCGTGGCTCACTTGGCAGGAACGTCCCCTCTGCCAAATCTCAAACCATGGAACCCCCGGGCCCTCAGGCTGTCTCCGAGTCTACCAGCTCCCTAAGATCTGGGAAGTGCCCTCCACGGCTACTCCCCCTCGATGCTCACTTGACAGGCTGGCACCACGGGCCCTTTTCCCCGGTGCCCGTGCCCATGACACTGCCCACGTGGCCATTGGCGCTACGGGTCCCGCTTCATGTGCTTCTCTTTTGATCGGTTTATGCAAATCGGCTCGCACCGCAGCCATTCGCCTGTTGGGGTGGAGGTGGCGTTGTTCGTCAATGGTGAGGAGATGACGGTTGCTGTTTGTTTTGTGTTGTCTGAGATGCTGGGTTGCGAAGATGGCGTTGTTTGTCGATGGTGAGGAGATGATGGTTGCTGTTTGTTTCGTGTTGTAGGAGATGCTGGGTTGCGAAGATGGCGTTGTTTGTCGATGATGAGGATGTTGTGTTGATTTAAAATAAAAGATAGAGAAAGAAAAATGGCTACCTCAAAGGTTCACATCCCTTTACACATCGGTGGGGATTCTAACCTGAAACACATACTTATCAAAATATCTGATCTCTGGGGAACCTGAATGGTGTTTTGTGAATTTCCACAACCGCAACACTATTATGAAAGGCAATTGTCCCTGTAATTTAAGGTCAAAAGCCTGTTTACTTGCACGTTCTGATCCCAGCAGGGATGGATTAACGGACGGGCCATCGGGGTCCCAGTCCAGCGGCCCTGGCCATTAGCCCCCTCAACCCTCCGGGAAAATGAACACACTGCTATGATAGCGAAAAGAGTAAACACAGTTGATACTCTTAAATAGATATTTGTGTTTAACATTAACTGAATACAATTTCTAAGTGTTTGGTAGCACACACACACACACACACACGGACACACACACACACACACACACACACACACACACACACACACACACACACACACACACACACACACACACACACACACACACACACACACACACACACACACACACACACACACACACACACACACACACACACACACACACACACACTACCAATGACTACCAATTATAGTCAGGTCAGGTTCGATCTGTAACCTGCTACAGGTACCATGTAAACCTGTACTAACCTGTTCCATGGTCGGGTTGTCGGCGACTAAACCGTCTCCCCCACCAGGTTTTCTGGTGAGGAGGGTGTTTGGATATGGACACCCAGCAGGATTAAAAACAAAACCTGTCAAAGGGCGGAGGAGCTCCTTGTGAGCCAACGGCCATCCATATCTAGTGCCCAACCGTGTCTGCGGACGTCCTCCTGCAGTTGGGTTACTTCTTATTAGGAGGTTGGTGGCAGGATTTGCACTCCGGCCACCGTAAAACGCTTCATTCCGCAAAACGCAAAAACGCAAATAAATCTGAAAACCCACTCCGTGGGAGTACCTCCTGTGCAGCTTCCCTTCGCAGGGCAGCTCACCGGATGACAGGATTGGGGCAAAGCCTTCGGGACCCCAATCTTTGATAGGAGGGAAACCACGGGGTAACATCCCTGGGTCAGATTGCGGGAGAGTGTGTCGGAGTGGTGCTGAGGTGTCGTCCACCAGACGGCGGTCTCCTTGGGTTAACCTGAGGCGGTCCCTTCGGGTGGGTGCCTGGAATGTCCTATCCCTAAGAGAGGATGATCACCTGTCTCTGTTATCATCTGAGCTCAAGCGTTTGGACATCGGGATTGCAGCTCTCTCTCTGAGGTTCGGAGACCGGATTGCGGCGAGATCAAGGTGGGTGGTTACACCTACTATTGGTCTGGTCGCTCTGATGGTTACCATACCCAAGGAGTTGCTGTAGCTGTGTCCAATAAGCTGACCCCAATGATAATTGAGGTAACACCGGTCAACGAGCGTATTATGAGATTAAGGATTCATCACTCCTTAGGTGTCATTTCCCTGGTCTCTATTTATGCTCCGACTGAGGCGAGTGATCTCACCGTGAAGGACACATTCTACGCCACACTCGAGTCTGTGGTTGATCAGTGCCCCAGACGAGATACACTTCTAGTCTTGGGGGATTTCAATGCATCGACTGGAACTGATAGGGATGGTTATGAGGTGTGTGTTGGTCCCCATGGGTCAGGAACTATGAACCAGAATAGCACTAAGTTCCTTGACTTTGCAAGAAGTGATGGACTTAGGGTGGCTGGTTCATGGTTTCAGCGCCCGCAAGCTCATCGCTGGACTTGGTATTCCAACGCTGGCGGTGTGGCAAAGGAGATTGACCATGTCCTCATTGACGGTCGTTGGAGGATGATCCAGAACTGCAGGGTCTACCGGAGTGCTCAGTTCCTCAATACTGACCACAGGCTTGTTGTAGCAACTCTAAAGCTGCACCTTAAATCCTGGAGAATGGTACCATCCCAGCCTAGGCTGGATGTTGCCAAGCTCAGGGATGAGAGAGTAGCTGAGGAGTTTGCGAACAGGCTGAGTGGACACTTGGGGGGTCTGGGTGCTTTGGGCGGTCCTGAAGAGTTGTGGAGCACCTTCAAGACCACCGTCCTTGATGTTGCCGGTGGATGCCTTGGAGTTCACCGCAGGGCAAAGAAGAATTTTGTCTCTCAAGGGACACTGGATACCATTGACCAGAGTCGCAGGGCCAGGCTGAATGGCAGAGCTGAGCTGTTCAGGGAGCTGAGGCGTAAAACTGTACGTGCACTGAGGGTGGACAAGGAGGCCTATGTGCGAGGAATCTGTGAGGGGTAGAGCATCACCTGTGGACAGGTGATTCTCGTCCCGCTTACAGGGGAATTCGCGCATTACGTTCATCCAAGCCCATCCCTCGGAGCACTGCAGTTCGAGCAGAGAGTGGTAGGCTCTTGACAGAGGAGTCTGAAGTGAAGGCCCGCTGGGCCGGTTACTTTGAGCGGTTGTACCAGGCTGATCCCCCAGCTGTCGAGTTGGACGTCAAGGGTGTTACAATCCCTGTTGCTGACCCTCGAATCAACTGTGGTCCACCATCGCTTGTGGAAACACGGGCTGCGGTGAACCAGTTGAAACGGGGCAAAGCTCCAGGGATCTGTGGCATCCATGCTGAACTTCTCAAGGCTGGTGGAAATGCTGCTCTCGTGTCGTTGCATGCAGTTTTGTGCTCTGCCTGGAACACAGGCATCATCCCAACTGACTGGAAAAGGGGCCTTGTTGTCCCTCTCTGGAAAGGGAAGGGTGATCGCCAAGACTGCAACAACTACCGAGGGGTGACGCTGCTCTCAGTGCCGGGCAAGGTCTTTGCTCGGATAATTCTTGATAGGGTTCGCCACCATCTGCTTGAGCACCAGCGTCCAGAGCAGTCAGGCTTTACACCAAAGAGGTCAACGATTGACCGTATCCTTGCACTTCGTGTCCTCACCGAACGCAGACGAGAGTTTCGGCAGGGGCTGCTTGCAGCCTATGTTGATCTCTGTAAAGCGTTCGATTCAGTGAATCGGGATGTCCTCTGGAGGATTCTTGGTCTTCGTGGGGTGCCACCGAAACTGATCGATCTGATGTCTGAACTCTACTCTGGTACTGAGAGTGCTGTGAAGTGTGGTGGTACCATCTCTGACTTATTTCCAGTTGTTACTGGAGTTCGTCAGGGATGTGTACTTGCCCCCACATTTTTCAGCACTTGTATGGACTGGATTTTTGGGAGGATGTCGGAGAGATCAAGTTGCGGTGCATCGTTTGGCAATGTCAAGATCTTGGACCTTGATTTTGCAGATGATGCAGTCATCTTTGCGGAGACTTTAGACATCCTCTTGGGGGCCCTCGAGGTGCTGAATGAGGAGTCGGAGCCATTGGGATTACGGATTTCTTGGGTCAAAACTAAGATCCAGGCTTTCGGTGACATCTTGGATGCAGCTGTCCTGTCTGTGTCTGTTTGTGGTGAGGATGTTGAGGTCGTGGATAGATTCGCTTACCTTGGCAGTGATATTCATGTCTCCGCAGGTTGTGAGCCGGAGGTCAATAGACGTCTGGGTCGGGCCTGGGGAGTCATGGACTCACTGGATCATGGGGTGTGGCGCTGCCGGTACCTGTGCGGGAGGACGAAAGTCCGAGTCTTCAGGTCCTTGGTACTTCCAGTCTTGCTCTATGGGTGCGAGACTTGGACTTTGACCAAGGATCTGAGACGGAGACTTAATTCCTTTGGTACCAGGTCTCTTCGGAGAATCCTTGGCTATCGCTGGTCGGATTTTGTGTCCAACGAGCGGTTGCTGAGAGAGACTCGGATGAGATTTGTTACCTGCATAGTCCGTGAGCGTCAGCTGCGGCTGTATGGACATGTGCCTCGTTTTCCTGACGCTGATCCTGCTCACCAGATTCTCTCAGCGAGGGAGTCTCATGAGTGGAGGAGGCCAGTGGGCCGACCACGTGCCTCATGGTTGCAGCAGGTTGACCATCATCTCAAGGAGATGGGGATGGGCCTGGCATCTGCCTGGGGGATGGCCAGACGGAGGCCCCTGGAGTACCGGCGGAAAGTGGACGCAGCGACGCGCTGTTCTGGCACATGCTCCCATACCTGACCTGACCTGAATGACTCGGTGTATGATTGGTACGATGCATAGAATTCAAACGGGGGTGGAAACGAGAAACGAGAACGAAGTCAATGGCCCGCCATCGCAAATCCCCACGCTTCCCACCGAAAACAAAGTTGAGAGATGGCAAAAAGTTCCACCAGAAATGAGCCAATATCACATTTTTGAGTTAAAAGAAAGAAAGAAAAAAAAATCATCTGTTTTGACCCACGTGACCCGACGTCCCGACCCACCCCCTGTGGCATGAACCGGGGGTAGAAACACAAAAAATCGTTCCATATTTCATGCATCCCCTAATATTGCTTGCATATTTACAAGGTTTTATTAAAATAATTTGCTGGTAACTGCATCTTTTGGCCCCAGGAGGCGTTGGCAAAAAGGATGCCGCCCTCGCAGTTTCTTGCCGAGATGGTGGTGATCATAACTACAGAGTTTGGTGAATTTCTGCACAACCGATTAGAAGCAGATATCGTGATGGACGGACGGAGCTGATTATCATATCCGCCACGTGTTTTTTTTTTCTTTCTAAAAGTGTGGGGATAATTGCAGTACTTGGTATTTATTTACAAAATGCAGTTTGCATCGGCATTACTTAAGCAGGAGTGCTAAGAGAAAGGTGAAGCAAGCAAAAGAGGTTAAATGGGGTTACTGTGCTACAACAGATACCAACAACTAATCACTACTTCAAGGAGAGACAGAGACAGAGACAGACAGACACTATGCTGGTTTGGCAGAACATGAGGTGGAAGTTCCCAGATCACGGCCTGCGAGAAGCAGACCAGCTGGGATTGGTTGCCGGTTGGTTCCGACCCTATCAAAGCAGATCGATTTGGTCGCAATTCAGCATTTTGGAACAACATCGATAACAGTTGCAGAAGTTTATGGATTGCTCATGTGCTGGATAGATGGGGTAAAGGATGCAACCAAGCTGTCTCGTTGAGGTTCGGAAAGCCATGCAGGATAGGGATGTTTGGAGTGAATGTGATCGTGAATGTCCCCAGAAATCAGCCACAACTCGTTGGAACTAGATGACTTGGGTAAAGAGTTCAGGTGCCTGTCATGAAGAAATTATCTTGTTACGCTCAGGTGATCGGATGAAAGACTCGTATGCTGTCTGAAGATCTGTTTTCTTGTCGGCCACCCAACGGTGTATCCAACAGGTGGGACTGATTTATTTATTCACCCACCATCTTCTGGAAATGTTTACTCCTTCGCCCGCAAACTCCTTTCGATCAAAGTACACAGACACACCTTTGTCAAAGGATTCAGCGATTGGAAACCCTGTTAATGCCTTTATAAACATGATATGAATTTGGAGTTCATCGAACTCTGCATGATGGTGGCATGGATACGGCTTGCAAAGGCAGCAGGCAGATGTAGCTCAGGCAGTTTCAGTTAGTGTTTGATCTGAGAAAGATGTCCCGTAGCAATTGTCAGGTTTTAAAGTGAGTAGGAACTTGCATCGTTCTTGGTAAACGAAAGTCTACAAGATCAATGAAACTGAAACTTCATCACGTTTCATGTCACTCGCAAAGATCCTGTGTTTATGGACGAGTTGAAATGCCCATTTAATATGACTTGCAATCCTCAACCCCACTGGAAGTAGTGTTGTACGATGCATGTTTGCATAGACGTAATTGTAATGAAATTTAGTACAGGACCACATTTACCCATGTCATAGCCACAGACCGGCGTGTCATAGCCGAGTATTGCTTTAATCACATCTGTGTGTATATAATATGACGTTCTGTGCCACACTTGGCAATTCTAGCTGCTCGTATTGTGGAGTTATTCTGCAGACAAACAGACAAACACACAGACGTGTTGATTGGAATAATCACGTGAGCAGAGAAAAGGAAGCACATCGAAAGAGGAAAAGCAGGCACAACGCTCGACAGACTTCAGTTGAGAGGTAGAAGCGGCTTTCACGCGTCAGGTGATTCTATCCGGATCAACGATAGGTGTAACCAGAGAGCAGAAGCAGCTGACGCTAATTAGGGATAGAGAATTAAAGTCAGAAGCAAGAGTAAATGAAACTACTCCAGAGCAAAGAATGGTACTCAGTAGAGCACATACCTCCGCCAGACTGAACAGTTTGTTTTGTATCCCACTGATGGACCGGATCTGGATCCGTACCTGAACCAAAATCTAATCCTCATGTTCTTGTCACCGATACAACCCATCCACCTAGTTTTGTCATAAATCGTCCACAACTTTTTGAAATATTATGCTGTATATTGTTTTTTGCTCGAACCCTCAATGATGAAGAATCACTTGAAGCATTTTAGTTTCTGGATCTTCACCAAAATCGGCATGAAGATATAACGTCACGGCATGAAGTCAGCACCTCCCTGGAGTGCATCCGAGTTATTAATGCAGTGTGTAAATATCCGATGGGACATATCTATTGATGCATTTTGATACATTCATGTTTTTAATCGAGTGCCGGGGTGGGGCAATGTTATTTGTGCTCAGGGCTTCGGAAAATAAATAAATCTTAATCTGCCTTTGGATCCCAGCCACACCTCCGCTCTTTGGTTCGAAAGTTTATCGTATGCGTTTGGAGGGAGAGGAGAGGAAGACATCGGGTAGAGTGCGGTCACTGAAAAACATTGGCCATCTCGACCTTTAATTTGGGTCTCAAACCTGGTGTTCGGTCGATGGTTAAGGTGGTTGGCTTAAGATCTCAATGTCTTGAGTTTGAGCTCCTGTCATGCCAGTAAATAACACCAGTTGGGTTGACTTGGCCTGTCATCCTTCTGAGGTCATCAAATGAGTACCAGCTCCCTGGGAACAGGGGGCACCTTCTATCGGCGGCACAGCTGTGCTCCCAGCGATGATGCAGCCATAAGCTACAGGCTGCATGTGAAGTCATAATAATTTGGGTCTCTCGTTCTTTGAACATCATTAAGTTTCCATGCTGTATTTTTTCAGTTTATCTATCGTGACGTGTATGTTAATTGTGGTTGACCTACAGCATTCTCTGTCTGCCCTACCTCCTCCCAAGCTCTGAGCTGGTGACCTCCAGCAATGTGGAACCGCCTATCTAGCATTGCGCAGGGTGTTGCGGGGTCTCCCATACAGGATGACGGCGGCTTGTCTTCACAAAGCACGGTAAGAAACTGAAGTATCCTGTGTTCCGCATCCACATTTTCTTTTAAACGTTGATGCTTTCACATTTGAAATAGTTATTGAATTAGAGTGTCAGGAATGATGGTATGTGCAATCCATCCTTTAATTTTATTTTGATCCCCATGTTAATCCTGATGTTGCACAATGATAACTTACTGGAGTTTTGGTACCCACCACAAGTTCCGTCCCACACGGCAAACTCTCTTGTAGAGAAACATTCATCCTGGGATCCACTTCGGCATCAAAAACATAGCATATTAGATTTCATTTCACCATTTTGAAAGTTTAACTATTTTGTCATGTTTAAGTGATTATCTCAATTTGCTTGACCACTGTCTTGACCAAATATATATATATATATATATATATATATATATATATATATATATATATATATATATATATATATATATATTTAACACCAGCAGTGGTACCCGGTGTTTGCCGGCGCTGTTCTTATTCTGTTGGCATTTTGAAGAAAGTTATAATTAAAATTTTTTTTTATTTGTTTATTTATTTATTTCTGGGGGCCAAAAGCACTTCTCTCCACCCACTAAGGAATGGGTCCAACTTATTTCTTCAAAATTGAAAGAAGAAATTTGTTGGCGTGAAACACTCCCCAGTACTCATTGATGAACCTCTGAAAGTTTCACGAAGATCTGTTTGGCCATCTGAGAAAAATGGTGATGCCTGCTTCGGCAGCACTAACGCTCTGCACAGAGTATGGTTCCAATGGATACATTCACATATATATATATATATATATATATATATATATATATATATATATATATATATATACACATACACACATGTTACTACGTGGCTGCAGCCTCACGCTGGGGTGTGTGGGGGGTGGGGGGGGGGGGTGGAGCATAAATTCGCAATGTAAATGTGTACCGTGTCGCACCACCTTGTGGTGGAGGCAGAGGGTATTACAATTTCTAAATTTCCTTTTGATTGCAGTGTTACTCATTCGCGTTTCTCTTCCCACGCAATTACAAATAAATATTGATGTTTTGAAGGAAAAACGAAAAACACAGTCAGTCCATCTCTGAAGCAGCGTGACTACATGTCTATTAATTACGTACTATTAGAATGTACTTTTTGACCCTTTCGACTGTTGAGACCCCTTCAACCGATGAATACCCTTTAAGACCCCATAAGATCCACAAGACCCATTAGACCCCTTTTACCTTTAAGACCATTTTAACACTTTAGACACCTTTAGATCCCTTCACAATTCAGATGTTTGACACCCTTTTGACCCCTAGAACTCCCACACTCATCCTCATTGTTTACCCCATGTTCCCCACCCCATCCCTCTCCCTTCCACAGATCTCCTAATGTCCCTCTTTCCTCGTTGTTTTGTCCTTCCTTCTCCCACCCCTCTTGTCTCTTGCCCTCCTTGTTGTGTGTTGTGTGTTAGCTCTCATATGAGCCTCGACAATGTATATAAAAAAAGACCTTTACACAAGCATAAGTCCCTTGAGACCCCTCAGACCTTAACACCCTTCAGACAGATTTGACCCTTGACCATTTAGAGCTTGAGACCACTTGGACCTTTTTATCCTTCTCTTTCCCTCTCTTTCCCTCTCTTTCCCTCTCTTTCCCTCTCTTTCCCTCTCTTTCCCTCTCTTTCCCTCTCTTTCCCTCTCTTTCCCTCTCTTTCCCTCTCTTTCCCTCTCTTTCCCTCTCTTTCCCTCTCTTTCCCTCTCTTTCCCTCTCTTTCCCTCTCTTTCCCTCTCTTTCCCTCTCTTTCCCTCTCTTTCCCTCTCTTTCCCTCTCTTTCCCTCTCTTTCCCTCTCTTTCCCTCTCTTTCCCTCTCTTTCCCTCTCTTTCCCTCTCTTTCCCTCTCTTTCCCTCTCTTTCCCTCTCTTTCCCTCTCTTTCCCTCTCTTTCCCTCTCTTTCCCTCTCTTTCCCTCTCTTTCCAGACGGTTCTTTCAGGGAGACATAGTGAGAGTCTGAGATTTGTCCGGATTGAAAGACATGTTCCACGTGTTGGATCAGTTTGTGATTTTACCCAGATCTGCAGAGAGAAAAGAAGCTGCTGCTTACTGGTCTGAGGGATGACAGATGGTACGGCAGAGGGAGGAGTCATCAGCAAAGAGATAAAGAGGATTTTCTAGAGTCAGAGATCATTGATGAAAACCAGAAAAAGAACAGGGCCCAGAACGCTGCCTTGACGAACTCCAGCCTGGGCAGGAAGAGAGGATGAAGGTCATGTGGCACAATAATAAAGGGTTTTATTTAGCAAGGTGTACAGCAGGAGAAAGCAAGGATTGATGAGGTGTGGCAAAATAAATGCATTCATTTTCAAAGAGAAGACACAGGGCAGAGCTAAACTGAAATTAAACTTCTACAATCTTATCTTTAATCTTACTTAACAGGTGCCATCAGACATGCACCTGAGGAAATCAGACTGGTGAGAGAGATGAAAGTTAGAGGTGTGAACGACTTCTTGAATACCTGGCGTGGACGATGGACCAACGCAACCCAGTCGCTTACGAGGGGGAGGAGGGAAGAAAACTGGGGGTGTTTATGGTGTGTGAGTGAGGAGGTGCAAAATGAAGTGTAATGAGATGCAAATGTAATGCAGAATCGGGAGAGTGAAGAGGTGTTTTAGTTTTGTGCATTTACAGCAGACGAGACAGTAGATGGGAGAGGGAATGTGTGAGATGATACCTTAACGTGGTGTGTGAGAAAATCTGTATGTGTAATTACTACGTCGATCGTCGTCTAGAATTCCGCCTACTCAGCGCTTTCGCTCCACCTTTCCCCTCGTGCCACTGTTCAGGTCGGTCTGGACTCTCCTCCTGGTCCAGGTGCCTCACACCCAGAAGATTCTGACCTCTTGCGGAAACTGACTCGAGACTGACTGACTCAAGGATTATTTCGCAGCTATTTTTATAGAGCCTGGGTGAAGGAGCCAAAAATGGAACAAAACGCTCTGTTGGTGTATCCGAGCAATCCCATTGGTGCACAGATGCCTCCCCAAGAAGTATCCCCACCCCACCAAGCCTGGAAGCCAAAAATGGTCTCATTTACCCCTGAACCCAGCCATGCGACGGAGCTCCAAGATGAACATGGGCTGCGGGTTTTTGGGAACGCTCTCCGGCCACAAACGTGCACTGGGCTTCAAATGAGGGTCACTATTTAGCAGAGCGCCAGGGCTACCCAGACGACATTGAACATACCCTAGCACATACTTGTGCTCTGAGCTATAGGCCAATCTGTTCCAACCCCAAGCATCCATCATGGTGGGTTATGTCTGTTGTTCCCTGGCATCCTTAAAGGACTGTGGTGAGCGTCCTGGGTACCGACTGTGATTGCAGCATTTCGTAGTGGTTGTAGTGCGGTCGGGGAAGCTGCTGTGGTATTTGTGGTGAAGAGTTGAAGTGGTTGGAATGGTTGTGGTGAGGTGCTTTAAGCGTTTGTGCTTAAGAGGTCAAGCATGTGTTATTGTGAGGATTTTTAGGAAGATGTGGCAGTCGTAAGAATGTTTTAGCATTATGGTTTGAGTACTAAGGAGTCTGAAATGAAGCGTCCATTGAGGAATGGCAGTTTGAACGGGCCGCTGCGCTGCTGCACATGAGCTCTCTGTTAACGTCACCGTTATTTCTGTGGAATGCATGCTTGCTTGAAGGAGAGGTTGTGTGTGCAAAGTAAATTAAACTCGATGAATGGAATTAAAGACCTAACTCCAGTAAAAATACTCTCAGGTCAAGTCAGGTATGGGAGCATGCACCAGAGCAGCGCGTCGCTGCGTCCACTTTCCGCCGGTACTCCAGGGGCCTCCATCTGTCCATCCCCCATGCAGATGCCTGGCCCATCCCCATCTTGAGACGCTGATCAACCTGCTGCAACCACGAGGCATGTGGTCGGCCCATTGACCTCCTCCACTCATGAGACTCCCTCGCTGAGAGAATCTGGTGAGCAGGATCAGCATCAGGAAAATGAGCCACATGTCCATACAGCCGCAGCTGACGCTCACGGACTATGCAGGTAACAAATCTCATTTGAGTCTCTCTCAGCAACCGCTCGTTGGACACAAAGTCCGACCAGCGCTCGCCAAGGATTCTCCGAAGAGACTCGGTACCAAAGCAATTAAGGCTCCGTCTCAGATCCCTGGTCAGAGTCCAAGTTTCATCCATAGAGCAAGACTGGAAGTTTCATCCATAGAGCAAGACTGGAAGTTTCATCCATAGAGCAAGACTGGAAGCACCAGCTTTATGGCAGCTGTAGACTTGTCAAATGACATCGTTCGCTACCAAGATGTGTGTGGTGTCTTATCGCAGCAAAAATTGAGCAAATGCAGGACAAATTGGAATCTGCGAATCCTTTTGAGGAGATTTTTTAGGATCACTGCAAAATCCAGGATCACTGCTCACCACCACTCATTTGTTCCTCTTTTTTTCCTGCCTGTGGAACCAACTTCCACATCCTCTTCAACCTCATTCTTCCCTCCAGGTCTTCAAGATTGCTGTTCACAACCATCTCTAATCGTCCCTAATCCAAAACCATACTCTTTTATACCCTCGTAAACACCCCCGACCCCCACCCTACCCCAATCCCTCCTTCCAAATTTCCAGATTTCCCTCCTGAGAGTTCCCTTCTGTATCTATCTTGTCCACTCCATGCATCCTCTCCTGCCCCCATTCCTCCCCACACCCATTGTTTGTCTGCCTCCCCATTTTGGCCTTAGGTTCTGCTGTTGGTGTTTCCCCACTCTTTATCCTGTTCCTTTTGTCCTGATCCGTTCAGTGTAGTGGTACTCGCTCTTCCAGGAGCCTTGACTATGTATACAAAAAAGGAAAAAAAGATGTTAAACATTGCACTGTTGTGTGCTTTGTGTTTTTTTTTATTTCTTTATTTTCCCCATTAGCCACAGCGCAGTGGCGGTGCTCCGGGTGCTCCTGACTCACCTTGGTCAGATGAGACGAGCGAACAGTTGGTTGAATCCCAGCAATTGGTGGTCCGACTCAAAGAACTTGTTCGTGAAAAGGACAAGGAGCTGAGCAACCTCAAGGTTTGTACTGAAGAACAGCACCACAGGCAGCAACCTCCATGCCATCGGCACAAAATAGGAACACTGTGCCAAGATGGATAATCTGGTTTTGGTTTGGTTTTTACCATCTTTCTTTCTTTTTCTTTTTATTTGTCTATGGAGGGGTGAATATAGAAAATGGTTTTTAATAAGGTTCACATGGATGGGCTTGAGGGTAGAGGAAGTGTAGCCAAAAGCTGAATCCTATCCAGGTTCCTCCTGATGGCTCCATCTTTGTCTATTTGGGTTCCTCCTGATACTTGGTCATTTGTTTGATTGTACCGTTCCATTATAGCTTCCAGAGAGAGTTGTTAAAAGGGATTACTTCGATAAGACATTTGGGATTGGAGGCTTTGATTATATATTTTCTCTTAAGTGTTAGTTTAGGTCTTGATCCTCATGTTAAATAAAAAGATAAAGGTGTAATCAGGAAAAAAAAAGTTTGAGATTTTGGGATTTTGATCAGTAGATTTGGGATTTTAAAATGTACCGTCAGACCGACATTTTGAAATTATTTTTGGTGACGTCAGATTGAGATTTTGGGATTTTGATGATGCAGAATCGGAATAAAAACTTTGGATTTTGATTGGGAGAATCAGAATGAAATGTTGGATTTTGATGATGGAAAATCGGAATATGATTTCGTGGTTTCACAATTCTGAGAAAGATTGGGATATTGGCATTTTAATAGGTGTATTGTATTCGGTTTGCCACGTTTATCAATCACAACTGGTGTGACATTGCTTCACATTCAGGAGCAGCGGGATGCCGCTGAGACTCGCCTTTCCAAAGTGAAGCTCCAGTCGAAGGCACGTGTGGCTTCGCTGACTGCTCAACTGGAGGAGTTTCGCCGACAGTCTGTGTCTTCCGTGCCTGATGGCAGCACTCAGCACGACGACTATGGGAAGGTAAGGCACTTATATGGAACTCTAATTGGTTGTATGTTTTGATAATTTGCGGTGTGCAGTCAGATCATTGTTTCCTTTGACATTGTGTATGTTTGATTGTACATTTCCCACCAGCATGACTCCTGTAGTTACATTTTGCTGTATGTGAACCATCCCAATTTATTATAATTGTGGTGGTGGTTGTTGTTGTCGACATCTTTTGTGCTGATATAGTCAGCCTTTATCATTGAGATAATCCGTTGGGCTGACCTGTTATTATTACCATCTGAACCTCGGGCTCACGATGCAGGGAAGTGAGGGTTTGTTATTTTTTTATCCACAAGACTGAGGCTCAGGAAGAACAGCATCAAATTAGCTTTTGGGTCGTGGAAAAACGATTGGGCACAACCAGCAGAGATAATTGAGAGATGCTGAGGTCAAATAAGAGGGTTGGGTTAGGAAAGGGTAATGGTGCTAATCGAGGTCATAGGTCACGATGGAGGATGACAGAAGGGTGGTGGTTCATGTACATGCAACTGCGGTTAAAATCCCATATACCATAACGTGCTTGTACTTTGTCCACTAATGTCCTTGTGATTCACATAAAAGTACATTGATGTCTATTGATATATTTGCCTAACACGTCATTTATGTACATGGATCACAAAGAGCCTTAGATTATTGCAGAACAAAAAAAACCTCAGGAAATCCAAACATATTTCCAATGGCTCGGTCTACTGTTTAAGAGTATTAAAATGAACAAATGTATTGTCTACCATTGCAGGAAACAAAGTTTTTCCAAGGAATAGTAATGGCATTTCTTGAGAGTGTTCATTTAAGAGTAAAACGATCGTGTTTGTCTCATGCCAGGGTGTAGATGGTGAGGGTGAACAGGCAGCTGCGAGTCGAGGCAAGGTTCGTTTGCTGCGGCGTAAAGCCGATGAGCTGGAGGCAGCACTCGCACAGTGTCGCACTCAACTAGCAAACGTGGTATGAAGCGATACTCCTGGTTCCTTCCAAGAACCATTGTCATGGCCTGCAGTTTCTCCCTGAAATGCATTAAAGTGTGATTTGTAGCATCGCGCAGGTTTATATAACTATTTGATGACCCCAGGAAGCTGGGTTGGCAACTCAACGTCTGCGTGGATCTGAGATGGACGCCATGCTGGCCGAGCGGGACCGCCAGCTGGCCGAGAAGGAGGCCTTCATTGTGCATCTGCAGGTCGCTGGTGCTTCACCGGTCACCTCGAGCGCAGAGCTGCAGGAATTGCAGGTCCTCGGATGTTCTGGGCCGTTTGCCGATTTATTTTATTTACATCCTTCGTTATTCTTGCAACGGTTGAGTTTACGACGCCATTGGATGATATTTAGGTCTGTTCTGCTGCATATGATTTGGTTTGCATCTCCCCTATAACCTTTGATGAGTTTTACCCCTGGAGAATTTCACTTTGTTTTCAAAATACTTTTTAACTCTTGAGATATTTAAGCGTAAAGACTTGTTTTGAAGTACATTTTGTGTGCAAGTTTGCATTTCTGTCGTAATATATGTATTAAAGTAGCTGGATTTATCTATCTGTCAATGTCTCTGAGTGTCTGTCTGTCTGTCACGCTCTTTTTTGCTGGGATGTTATTACGGCGTTGCATCTAGCGCTAGGCTAGGCCTCAACGGATGTGCACATGATCCTAGTGTCCGGCACTCAATCCTTCCTGTCGCTTTGCTGAGTTCATCTGACACCACAACCCATATATCTGACTATCTCACGTCCGTAGGCGATGGGCTGAATGCCAATCACTTGGTGTTGAGATGATTGATTGATAAGATGGCGGTGTAGCAAGACCGCTTTACGTCATTACGGCATTATCTCCAGCGCTAAACTCAGCCTTTTTGGCAGTGTATTATTCACGACTCGATGAGAATTGCATTCTGCAACTGGGGGGGGGGGGGGATACATGACGTAACGTCTGATCCCTGGGAACGTACACAAAGTTCATAATATATATATATATATATATATATATATATATATATATATATATATATATATATATATATATATATATATATATATTGTTTTTTTAGCAAATAATTGTGCGTATTACTAAAACGAACGCTGGATAAGCACGAAACAAAATGTTTCTGGAATGAAAAAATGCAAATATTGACTGTCAATAAACTGCATTACTGTACTGTAACATGTAAGTTATGTCAATCAACTACTGTCAGTGAAGTGACCAGTTCAATGTTTGGTTTATCGTAAACTAGCAGGGACCCGCGGAACATCTGCGCAATGAAAAATGTGACCAAGTCGTCAACTGTCCCTTTCCCCGCCCCCTCACAAGCCATAAGACTTCAACCTCCACCGCGCAACCCCAAGTCCTCACCCCTTCCAACCCTCGGGCATAAATCCTCTCCCCACAACAAGCTTTCAAACTCTCACCCCTGCCCCCACCACAATTCCTCACCATTCCCCCCAAAGCATCAACCTCTCCTTCCCATCTCTGTCTCATATTTGCTCTCCCCACCCCAAGTCCTCTCCCTTCCCCTCACAACCATAAGGTGTTGATCCACTTCCCATTCCAAGTCCTCAATCCCCCTCTCCCCACCCCCCAACTTCTCACCCCCCCTCAACCTCCTCCACCAAACTCTGTCCCATCTTTGCTCGAAACCTTCCTCCAGCCCCAACTCTGTCCTCCCTTCCTCACTCCCCTCCCCGCTCAGAAAAGCGAACGAGCATTCCCACTTTGAAACAGCAGAATATTAAATGCTTTCTTTATCATATCATTCTATCACCGACTTCATAGAAACTGCGATTTAAACAGCTCCTACTTGTCATGTCCCATCATGGTCAATTATCCAACTCACAATCTGGCGAAATATGCGAAAACCCATGGAATTGTAATTCTTAAGTGACCATTAGACCCAAAACCAATTGTCTTCTTCTTGATGTATGTATACACATCGTTAAAAGTAAATAATGACGGATGTTTTCTTTCACAATGTCTCGAGATTCCAGCAAGTCCTCCACAAAGACCATTATAATGCAGGGGTGCAAATTAACGGCCGCCCGGTCGCCAATGGCGCCTAACTTTTGTGCTGGGCGGGTACACAATACTGCCTTTCCTGCCCGGCTGGCGAATCGCCGGTGATTCCTGTTATTTTGTACAATTTGTACTAGCTTCTCTCCTAGTTTTCTCAACTAGAACTACTGTTTTTGTCCGCAGAAATCCGTAGGAATCACCAGTAATTCTGCGGCGGCCATTTTGTCTGTTTTCATGTCGTTCCAAATCACGCGTGATTGCGCGAGATTTGACGGTTTGGACGCATTTTCTCATGCCCAGGTTGGTTAAATGAGTGAATTTGGGTGAATGAATCAGTTTCATTCGTGAGGTTAGGTGAATGAGTGAGTTTGATAAGGCTTTTGGGTTAATGAGTGAGTTAGATGAATGAGTGAGTTTGGGTGAGGTTAGGTGGATGAGTGAGTTTATATGTGATGTTGGGTGGACGAGTAGTACCCCCACCATTGTCCATCACCCACAACCCCCCTCCACCCCATCGTCCATCACCCACAACCACCCATCACCCACAAAAATGCCCCCCCCAGCACGACTCGCAACCCCCTGCCCCCCCATCACCCACACAAAAAAGGTTCCCCCCCATCACCCACAACCTCCTCCTCCTCCCTGCATCATCCCCCACCCCCACCCCACTCATCAAACTCACTCATCCATCCATCCAACTCACTCATCCACCCAACCTCCTCCATCAAACTCATTCATTCTGCAAACCTCCTCCATTAAACTCACTCATCCAACCAACCTCACTCATCAAACTCACTCATCAAACTCACTCATCCAACCAACCTCACTCATCAAACTCACTCATCCAAACAACCTCACTCATCAAACTCACTCATCCAACCAACCTCACTCATCAAACTCACTCATCCAACCAACCTCACTCATCAAACTCGCTCATCCAACCAACCTCACTCATCAAACTCACTCATCCAACCAACCTCACTCATCAAACTCACTCATCCAACCAACCTCACTCATCAAACTCACTCATACAACCAACTTCACTCATCAAACTCACTCATGTGAGTATATTAAAAGTGTTTGATATCAAATTTGTGACTTTTGTCTTTATTTTATCAGACCGGTAGAAATTCTGCTGGGCCGGTAACTTTTTCTAGTCACCGGCCCTGCTGGCCGGTGGATAAAAATGTTAATTTGCACCCCTGTAAGGACGTGGGTTTTATGGTCCCAGGTCGAGTCGTTTAAGAGAAAAGTTAAATAATAGCAAAGACCTGCATAACCTCTGTGGTGAAAGCCCTGCTTGAGAGAATGCGACACAGTTATTGGGACATGGCGATTGTGAATACGACGCGTCCGAAGATGTCTTTGACTTTGCATAGTAGAAAGCACCAACATGGCGGTCATATGATTTTTCAGGTTGAAATTGTGGGTGGAACTAGGCTGGATGCACTCGTGCACGGTGCCTTTTATAGCATAGATTATCGGCGTGTAAAATACCCGGGGCAGCATTATGCATTGCTGATTTGCACTGTGGCACACTTTTGCTTTCCAGGATTTGAAGGTGCAGCTGATGCAGAGTACAGCGAAGGTGCGCGACCAGGCCGCTATGATCAAAGGCCTGACGAGGCAAGTGGAAGGTGGGGAGGAGGCACGTGGGTTGCTACAAGAACAGCTTGAGCGGGAGCGACATGGTTGGCATCAGCGACAAGAGGCCTACGAGGAAACGGTTTGTGCGAGTGAATTGGATTGGGGGTGGAGAAGGGAGGGAGCGGTGGGAGTATTTTCCTATGTTCTATAATTATTTTCCATCTTAAATGCATCATTGTGTTATCCTGGTAAGTCTTTGGGGTGATGGAATACGGGTAGAAAATGGACAAATGCTCATTGGTTTATTTTCCAATCTATACTGGAAGAGAGATGTCTGTGTCACCATTTTTCTCAAAGATGGCCAAACGGATCTTTGTCAAACTTTCAGAGGTTCATCAGTGAGTGCCAGGGGGTGTTTTACGTACTTTGGAATAAAAAAGAAGAAGTTGGATTTTTTTTTTTTAATCGTTCGATTGCGCCAAAGCCTTTGTCGTGATGTGAAAGGTAATATTAAATCATCCTTGACCCCATTCCTAAGTGAGTGCTGGGAAGTGCATAGGCACCCACAAAAAAATAGAAAAAAAAAAGAATAAAAATTGTGATTTCTTCAAAATGTTGACAGGATGAGAACAGCACCGGGTAACGCCGGGTACCCCTGCCATCCTTATCTATATTGCGAACCGTGGTGTCTGTCCATGCATTAGTCTGTCTCCCGTTTGCGGTGGCCGTTTACCGCGCTGCGTTTGAAGAGCTGCTGATTGCTTTTTTTGCATTTTCCTTTCACTTTTCTTCATGCAATAAAGTCAGTCCCTTCCAGTAATCTTTAAAATCAACATGAACATCTGGATTAAATTGATTTCATACAAATCTTCATGAAGTAACACACAATTTAAAACAGCTATATTTTGCACTCTTTATATATATATATATATATATATATATATATATATATATATATATATATATATATATATATATATATATATATATATATATATATATATATATATATATATATATGTATGTACAGTGGGGAGAACAAGTATTTGATACACTGCCGATTTTGCAGGTTTTCCCACTTACAAAGCACGTAGAGGTCTGTAATTTTTATCATTGGTACACGTCAACTGTGAAAGATGGAATCTAAAACAAAAATCCTGAAAATCACATTGTATGATTTTTAAATAATTAATTTGCATTTTATTGCATGAAATAAGTATTTGATCACCTACCAACCAGTAAGAATTCCAGCTCTCACAGACCTGTTAGTTTTGTCTTTCAGAAGCCCTCCCATTCTCCACTCATTACCTGTATTAACTGCACCTGTTTGAACTCGTTTTCTGCATAAAAGACAGCTGTCCACATTCAATCAATCAGACTCCAACCTCTCCACAATGGGCAAGACCAGAGAGCTGTCTAAGGACATCAGGGACAAAATTGTAGACTTGCACAAGGCTGGGATGGGCTACAGGACAATAGGCAAGCAGCTTGGTGAGAAGGCAACAACTGTTGGCGCAATTATTAGAAAATGGAAGAAGTTCAAGATAACAGTCAATCTCCCTCGGTCTGGGGCTCCATGCAAGATCTTACCTCGTGGAGCCTCAATGATCATGAGAAAGGTGAGGCATCAGCCCAGAACTACACGGCAGGACCTGGTCAATGACCTGAAGGGAGCTGGGACCACGGTATCAAAGAAAACCATAAGTAACACACTACGCCGTCATGGATTAAAATCCTGCAGTGCACGCAAGGTCCCTCTGCTCAAGCCAGCGCATGTCCAGGCCCGTCTGAAGTTTGCCAATGACCATCTGGATGATCCAGAGGAGGAATGGGAGAAGGTCATGTGGTCTGAGACCAAAATAGAGCTTTTTGGGTTAAACTCCACTCGCCATGTTTGGAGGAAGAAGAAGGATGAGTACAACCCCAAGAACACCATCCCAACAGTGAAGCATGGAGGTGGAAACATCATTCTTTGGGGATGCTTTTCTGCAAAGGGGACAGGACGACTACACCGTATTGAGGGGAGGATGGATGGGGCCATGTATCACGAGATCTTAGCCAACAACCTCCTTCCCTCAACAAGAGCATTGAAGATGGGGCGTGGCTGGGTCTTCCAGCATGACAACGACCCGAAACACACAGCCAGGGCAACTAAGGAGTGGCTCCGTAAGAAGCATCTGAAGGTCCCGGAGTGGCCTAGCCATTCTCCAGACCTGAACCCAAGAGAAAATCTTTGGAGGGAGCTGAAGGTCTGTGTTGCCCAGCGACAGCCCCGAAACCTGAAGGATCTGGAGAAGATCTGTATGGAGGAGTGGGCCAAAATCCCTGCTGCAGTCTGTGCAAACCTGGTTAAGTACTACAGGAAACGTCTGATCTCTGTAATTGCAAACAAAGGTTTCTGTACCAAATATTAAGTTCTGTTTATCTGATGTATCAAATACTTATTTCATGCAATAAAATGCAAATTAATTATTTAAAAATCATACAATGTGATTTTCAGGATTTTTGTTTTAGATTCCGTCTTTCACAGTTGACGTGTACCTATGATGAAAACTACAGACCTCTACGTGCTTTGTAAGTGGGAAAACCTGCAAAATCGGCAGTGTATCAAATACTTGTTCTACCCACTGTAGATATGCTGGGCAACTACAGGTACCCCTGGCAGTTGATTATAAAAGGTGTCTTTATAGTTGGCATATTGTTTTTTTGTTGTTGTTTTTCTTCATCCCCCACATTTAGCTTCCTGTTTTTCATGGCCAACTTTGAAAAACTAATGGTTATGTTTGAGCAAGCAGAGTAAGCACATCTCATTAAAAGGTTGCTTATTGAGAGAAACTCTAGAGGGCAATCTCACAGCATGTCGGCTGTTTTGGTTGGTGAAAAAGGCAATGTTTGCACATTATTTCCCCAATAAATAAATGGTCTTAAATTATAGAGACTTCAGTCAAGGCTTGTTACGTAATGGTAAATATTTAAAATACCTTCTGGGGTGTTGTTTTTTTTCCTGGCTGTTAGGATTGGAGGAGCCAAATTAACATTTACCTCATGAGTTACCACCATAAGATGTACATTGAGAATAAATCATTATTGTTTCTCATTATAAATGAAGCTATTGATTTCCTTGAAATGCATTTGTTGTGGTCTGTTGCGAATTATTTGATCACCATCTGCATTGGTTAGATCGTCCCAACAAGTAGTTCAAGCAACCACCTGTAGCAATTAATAGTGGGTGAGACTTTTATATTGTGGGGGACCTGAAAAAGGCTGCTCTTGAGAGATGAACTATACACCGCTCAATATAATTTACAGGCCTTATGTTTTTTTTGTTGGATTGCATGTCTCTAGTTATATAACTAAGAGATCTGCTCTGCCAAAGCTCTTGCGAAACTTGATTATTGGGCAAAAGGTTATCTCATGTGTCATGATTGAGCAAAAAATATGACATTGGCAAAAATTATGTTTTTCCTGTGGAATCATCGAAATGAAGATATGTAATATTATTTCTATAGATATTAATTCACCTGTGCATAGCGTATATAAGCAATGCCCAGAAAAATCAACAAATTCTTAAAAAAGAGATTATTTTACTTTGATTTCAGTATTTGAATCGCATATTATTGTCCATAACTCAGGTACGCACTCAACATGTACATGATATAACAATATAATTGATGTCAAAATTACCTCTGATGACCCGTGCATAGATTACACTGTAAAAGATGAACAGATGAACTTGAGACTCTCTTCATACTGTGTATGAACTATACCCCGATTTGATTTAAATTTCTGATTTTATTCAACATTTGTCTATTGGTGTCCTCATTGAAATGGTGATGACTATTTTGCTGAATAACTATTTATTGCAGTGAATTCTTCCGACAAGTTAAACCATAGCTGATAAATAGAATACCATGACATGTTCTTAACTTTTACTTGGGTTTATTTTTCACAACATCCATGGAAGTCGACATTTAAGATAAGTTTTTATTTATGTTATTTGTCATTTTAACACATTTTGTTAATTAAGCTTGCTTCACAGACTGGAAAGTCGTAACTTTGTTTGTATAAAATCTACAACAGAAGAATCACCTTGGTGATTCAAGGGCCGAAGAAAATAACCCCACTCCCTCAGATCTTCAAACAGTGCTCGTCATCGACGCAATATAATTTGGTCAACAATATCAACACCTTGGCTGCATAACGTTTGGTGAACTTCAGACGAAGTGTTTAGAGAAGATACTTGCTTTGATGCCAGTTAATTGTGACTCAATTTTGTTGGTGACAGATATGATGTTGACCTCAACAAAAATTTGAAAAGTGAGGAAAGATTCAGATGTGAGAAGGGCCAGGTGAAGAGCGGAGCATGAGATCCAAGATGTTGTAACAATCCCTCATGAAGAGAAACCTTTTATCAACAACCCATTATACAGGGCAGGCCTTCTGAACTTCCTTGTTAGAGAGTCATGCATCAAGCATCACGCTACATTACCAACAGGAATGAGGCTGATACTAAGGGTGTGTTATTTGATCCTGGTAGAACTGTTCTGTTGATGTCAAATGACCCATTCGAGCTTCCCTGGGCTATCGTGCGCAGCTTGTGAAGAGGCTGCTAGCCACATCTTCACATATGTTGCATTCTGTGTACACAATTATGGATGTCAGAGGGTCGTTGTTCAGGCCACAGATACAGATGTGCTATTGATGGACTTGTACTACGGAACATGCGTCCTTTCTTAGACGAGCTGTGGTTTGACAAGTCACGTGTATTTGCCCCGTCACAAAATTGCTGCTGACCTCGCCAGTGTGTGCAACGCTGATCCATCTTTAGTCACTTCAGTCCTGCAAAGTGCACACGTTTTAACCGCAGCAAGAAACGTGCAATGAAATTTTCCCTTGAGAATGTTTCTATCTTGCAAGCTTTGGCACAGTATGGTGAACCAAATAGCGATCGAGATGAACAATACAGAAGTTAAAAATGCAGCAAAGGTTTTCTTCAAGGGGCTTTACAATATACATGATTTTGAAGGTAATTTTAATGAATAACGAACACACCTTTGCCGCAACAAAGGGTGATCTATGCAGTCTACCACCAACGGAAGTTGCCTTCTACTTCCATATGCTATGAGGATTGCCTGAAATAGCAATCAGTAAAATAGCGCACAAGTCTGATCCGATACTCCTCGAGGCATTGTCATTTGGCCTTGTTCATTTGGATGGTACACTGGTGCCAATTATGATGGACAAATATAATCAAAGCCACCATTTCAAAACAGAGCAAGTGCTGTTGTTGCGTAAAGAGCAAATGCGTTTGTCGTTCATGTGCAAAAGCAAAAGTAAAGTGTGTGGTTGCCTGCACGTATGCTGCCAATGCGAATAAGTGTGGCAGGTTGGAGAATTTGCAAGACAGTGACAGTGATTAAATATGTTTTGCTTTGAATAGTAACATCATTAATTGGTGTTTTTGTATTTTGAAGAATCGTTGTGAGTTGGCCAAACTTGGCTTGGAGAAAGATAAATATACAAAATTCTGAATAAATATGCTGTATTAATCATGTTAATTCACGATATGATTTTTCATTGTAAATTTAATGTATGTAAGTTGTTCTACAATATAAATATAAATGTCAAATGAGTCGCAGAACATGCATTTGCTAAATCACGAGAATATGCAGGGACAAAAATTAAAATAGAGGGGTGGGAGGGGGGGGTGGGGTTGATATACTGTGAGACCCCGACATTAGCGGTTCATAAAATGTGACGTGTTCCTACATTTGCGGCACGATGCTTTGCATATTCGCTGTTTTTTGTTTGTTTGTTGATTTTCCTTTTTTGCCAGTGTATTCACAGATTTTTTTTTTGCTGTTTTTCACGATTTTTGATTTTATTTTATGAATCATGAACCGCTGGGAACCGATTCCCCATTTTCCCATTTGAAACAATGCCCCAACATTCGCAGATTTGACATTCAGGGTATTTTTTTAGGAACGTATTTTGACATCAATTATATTGTTATATCATGTATATGTTGAGTGGGTACCTGCATTATGGACTATAATGTGTGATACAAATACTGAAATCGAAGTAAAATAATGTATTATCAAACAATTTTTGTTGATTGTTTTTAATTTTCTCAATTTATAAACCTTGTGAACATTGTTTATATACGCTATACATAGTTTAATTAATATGCATGTAAATAATGTTTACATATCTTTATTTCGATGATTCCACAACGAGAAAATGTAATCTTTGTCAATATCGTATTTTTTGTTGCTCATTCACGACACACATGGCGTCATCTTTTGCCGAATAATTAAATTTCGTAACAGCTTTGGCTGGGCAGACCTTTTAATTATATTACTAGAGACATCCATCTATCAAAAAACATAAGGTCTGTGCATTATATTGAGTGGTGTGTAGTTCAACTTCTTATTTTGAGGTCTGAATCCCTGACTAATCTGGCTCATGCAGTCCTTTATTTATTTACTAGTATAGGTACCAGGTCCTCATCCCACCCCACTTCCCTCCCTCCAGGATTTCCACCCCACTCATTCCCCTCCCCTCCCTCCACCCACCCTACCCTTTCTCTCACACCTCCCACCCCACCCCTTCCCTCTGGACCATTCAAAGTCTTACCCATTCAGTTTCAAAACAGGTTGGAGCCACTGCATAGGACGGGCCGATGGTGTGCCTCGCACCTGCCACTGCGGCGAGGATCCCGCCCAACAGTGGCGCGCGCAGGCAAGACTAGTATCTTCCTCCTCCCACCCCATACCCCCCCCTCTCGACTCCCACCACACCCCTTCCCCTTCGTCCTCCCATCTTTTCCCCTCCCTCATCATACTCCTCCCCTGGCCCTCTCACCTCCTCCTGCCTCATGCCCCTCCCTCCCAAAAATAACATCCTAAATGAAAGCAGATCACAAAAAAGGGGGAAACTATGCGATCTCGTGTTTAGAAAAAAAATAGTAACAAAAAAAAATAAAATTGCGGGGCCCATACTTTGTACTTTGATCCATCGATCAGTGATTACAAAGGAGAATAGGATGTTTTTTTGTGTGTGTGTTTAGCAGAGTGACAGAGCGTGCAGAGTGAACTGTGTCTTCGTGCGGAGTAGTGCCAGGTGACCATGTGTGTACACACACACACACACACACACACACACACACACACACACACACACACACACACACACACACACACACACACACACACACACACACACACACACACACACACACACACACACACACACACACACACACCTACACACACTTGCTGACACACTGATATTTATTTTATATTTTTGATCATGCTAATTTAAAATGCCAAATTGATACAATATTCTTTCAGCAAATATTGAACTTTTGTCTTCATAGTACACCTGCTCCCAATGGGAGTAGCAGGAAGGTTCATGTTATTTATCCTCTCTGGGGTATATAGATTGCAGTGGATCTCGGCTTGGGCCCATTAATCTCTGGGGGACGCGATAAGCATCTAATGCCTCAAGAACGTTGTGTTTCCTCCCTTTCAGTTTCGTGTTAGACAGCACTAGCAGCTGTTTTAAAAGGTAATCGTATGTGTTTATAAATATATATTTTTTGCCTCCCACGAAATGCCATGATGAGCTATTTATACACATTAACACGGTGTTTGTTCAAGGAAAACCCCATTGGGGTGGGGAGGATATTGTTCGAATTAATACTGTTTTGTAATAACATTAATATTATGCTATTATCATTACCTTCGCATTCTGCAAAAGGTTGTGTTTTGGTCAGCGTGTATTTATTTTTTATTTATTTATTTATTTGTAATCTTGTGATTCGTAAAACTCAAAAAGTATTAAACCGAATTGCATGAAATTTCGTGGGATGATTGGTTATTAGCCAGGAAGCATTCAATTAGATTTTGGGATCGTTCGGGTCAAAGGTCAAGGTCAAGGTCACGAAAAGGTCAAAATCGTCTTTTTACGATAACACGGTCAATTTTTATTCAATTTGCATGCAACTAACGCCAAAATGTTCAGAATTCAACGCCTCATCTTGTGATATGCAATATGACACAATGACGCCCATACTCTTGTTACCGGTTAGGGGTCAAAGGTCAGGGGGGTCACGACCTTGAAAAATATGCGGTTTTTGTCATAACGCAGTCAATTCTTGTCCGGTTTACATGAACCCAGCACCAAAATGTTCAGAATTTAATGCCCAATCTTGTGACACAATGACGTCATAACACATGTTACCAGTTGGGGTAAAATGTCGGGGGGGGGGGTCACGCCCTTGAAAAATATGCGGTTTTCGGCATAACTCAGTCAATTCTTATTCGATTTGCATGAAACCAGCATCAAACGAGATTACCTTCTCTTGTTGAAACGTTGTATTCACCGAGCTTGCGAGTGAAGACTCGCCAAAATGATGTGAGTTGATTGTTGTTTAGTCCGTAGCCCCCGAAAGTCGGGGGGGGGGGGTCATGACATTATAGATGTGGTTTGTGTCATAAGACCATTCATATGAAACCAGTTCCCCACACTCATACCAAGAACAAAAAAAGTAGTGGCGGCGAAGGTATGCGCTCTATGAGTGCCCATTCTAGTTCGTGTTGTTATTAGTCCCCTACCGGTTTCACTGGAGAGGATTATAGGTTTGCTCGCCATCTGTCTGTCCTTCCGTCCATCCTTCCTGTGGTTTTTCAGATATATTTTTTTTCCCATACTCTTTAACATATTCAACTGAAACTTGGTACATGGCTTTATTATGATAAGCTACAAAACTGCAAGCTTGAGTTCCAGGCCATTTCGTCAATTTTTCACAGAGTTATTCCCTTTTTGTACTTCGAAGAAAATATCGCATCGGTAAGGGGACGTGTTGCAAAGCAATTCTCGCTGTTGTTATTTTTCTTATTAGAAACGACCTTGGAAAATCGCCATGATAAAGGCCCAGTCACACCTTGACGTTTTAGCCAGCAATGGCAACGTATTAAAATGTATGTAAAACGCTGGCTTACGTTGAACTTTTGATGTTTTTTTTTTAAAGATTCGGACGTATTCATAACGACTTGGTCTTATGCATAACGTATTAGTAATGGACACAGAACGTTTCGTTGTGTTATAGATAACTTATACCAACGAATGCTGAACCTGTTGTCGGCCTTCACAACCTATGCCCAACGATAGTCTAACTTATGCATAGCGCGCTGCACGCATCGCCGACAATGATGTGACATACCCTATTAAAAGGCTGCCGCACAACGATTCAAACCATAACCACCGCAGAAATGGAAGTGTCAACATCGCAGTCACACCTTGGCGATCTTGCCAGCGTATGCCGACCTCTGAAAAATGCGTCTAAAACGCTGACGCACGTCGAATACGGTATGGGTAAGTTTGGTATGCGTGAATAGAACGCTAAAGTACGCTATCATACGTCGTATGAAGTGGAGTACGTCTTGTAATTTTGAACATGTTGAAAATTTTACGACGTACTTGCCGTATGACGCATGCTCCGCATGCGATGGGAATAAGTTGTACGCACGATATGCGATCGTTGACACACATCGACACACGTGACTTGTACGTTACTCACAAGTCGAAACGCGTCGAGGTAATGGTTAAGGCCCGGTCACACCTTGACGTTTTAGCCAGCGATGGCAACGTATTAAAATGTATGTAAAACGCTGACTTGCGTTGAGCTTTTGATGTTTTTTTTAAAAGATTCGGACGTATTTATAACGACTTGGTCTTATGTATAATGCATTGGTAATGGACACAGAACGTTTCGTTGTGTTATAGATAACTTATACCAACGAATGCTGAACCTGTTGTCGGCCTACACAACCGATGCCCAACGATAGTCTAACTTAGGCATAGCGCGTTGCACGCATCGCCGACGATGTCGTGACGTAGCCTATTAAAAGGCTGACGCACAACGATTCGAATCATAACTGCCGTAGAACTGGAAGTGTCAACATCGCGGTCACACCTTGGCGATCTTGCCAGCGTATGCCGACCTAAGAAAAATGTGTCTAAAACGTTGGGGCACGTCAAATACGGTATGAGTAAGTTTGGTATACGTGAGTAGAACGCTAAAGTACGCTATCATACGTCGTAGTAAGTAGAGTACGTCAAGAAATTTGAAACATGTTCAAAATTTTACGACGTACTCGGCATATGACACTCGTTCCGCATGCGATGGGGATAAGTTTTACACACGATATGTGGACGCTTACACACGTCCACAAACGTTACTTATAAGCTACTCATAAGTCGAAACACGTCGTGGTAATGTCTTTTTTACGCGAAACTTATTTCTAACTTATGTTTGACGTGCTTTGAACCAATTCTTTATGTAGTCCCAACACACATCGACGTATGTAGACGTATTCCAATGACATCTTCCGGTCGACAAAAAAAAATAAATTAACGTGTTTCTAGCTTACAACTGCCATATAAAGACGTGTTCCCAGCGGTTTTGGGAATTGGTATATAAAAATGCTGCTCATAAAAGGGGAACCCAACAGTGTTTTCGAGTCCTTTTTGAGTCGATATCCATGTCAGGTCAGGTCAGGTATGGGAGCATGTGCCAGAACAGCGCGTCGCTGCGTCCACTTTCCGCCAGTACTCCAGGGGCCTCCGTCTGGCCATCCCCCAGGCAGATGCCAGGCCCATCCCCATCTCCTTGAGATGATGGTCAACCTGCTGCAACCATGAGGCACGTGGTCGGCCCACTGGCCTCCTCCACTCATGAGACTCCCTCGCTGAGAGAATCTGGTGAGCAGGATCAGCGTCAGGAAAACATCAGATGTCCATGTCAGTAGTAACAGTATCAGTATCAGTATTAGTATTAGTATTAGTCGTAGTTTGTTCATGTTTGGCGGTAGTAGGTGAGTGTGAGGGGCAGGGTGTGGGTTATGATGGATCGTCCTTGCGTTTAACGATTTAAATGATAAACTCAACGATTTAAATGGCTGCATCTCCACTATTGAAAGTAGACGCTTGCGCTCAACAATTGGATTTTTTTTACACTCAACGACTTTTAAACGGTACCACTCAGCTATTTTCATTGTTTACAATGAACGATTTAAATTGCTGTCACTCGCCTTTGTTTTTTGACGCTGGGGTTTGGAAATTTGAAGCGTTTCTACTGAACGTGTTAAAACGCTCAAACTCGACTATTTTAAATAGACGCTGCCGATGGACAATTGGAATCATAGCCAAGCTAGACATCGAAGTGTGAACATCCTCGTCATGCCGAAGAAAAGTTTGAAGAATGCTGCAAATAAGTGTCCTGGCCGTGGCCGTGGACGCTGACGCAAGGACGATCCATTATACCGACGTCTTTCAGCCTATGAGTAACTTAAAAGTAACGTCTGTCGATGTGTGGCAACGATCGCGTAACGTGCAAACAACACGTTAGAAATAAGTTTCGGGTACGCGAAACATTACCTCAGCGTGTCTCAACTTATGATTAACTTACAAGTAGCATGTGTTGATGTCTGTCAACGATCGCAGACCGTGCATACAACTTGTGGCCAGCGTAGCGGAACGTGTGAGTCGTACGCCGGCATACGTCGTGAAATTTCAAGCATGAAAAAGTTTGAGGACAACCAAAAAGTACAACGTTTAAAGCCAACGTACAACGACGTATGGCAGTGTTTTTCAGCGTGCTCTCAATGTTATCAAAACTTACCCATAACGTATTCAACGTGTGCCAGCTTTTTAGAAAAAAAAAAATCAAACATCGGCATACGTTGGCTAAAACGTCAAGGTGTGACCGGGCCTTTAGCGTCAGTGTTCCAAACTCCCGGTGTTTTTTTTCTTCGGTATGACGGTGTTCAGTGTAAAGTGCGGTTATGATTTAAATCGTTGAGCGGCAGACTATTAATTATATTATATTATAACCGCACTAGAAATCGAAGTGTCAAAATCACCATCATACTGAAGGAAGGTGGAAAAAAAAAAACTAAAAAAAAAAAACCAGGGAGTCTGGAACACTGGCGCTAACCATTACCTTGATGTGTTTTGACTTATGAGCACCTTACAAGTAACGTGTGTCGATGTGTTTCACCGATCGCGTAACGTGAGTACAACACGTTACTCATAGGTTAGAAATAAGTTTCGGGTACGCTAAACATTACCTTGACGTGTTTCGACTTATGAGTAACTTACAAGTAACGTGTGTCAACGATCGCGTGACGTGCCTACAACTTATGGCCAGCGTTATGCGGAATGTGTGAGTCATACGCTGGCATAAGTCTCAAAATTTCAAGCATGGAAAATTTGAGGACAACCGAAAAGTACAACGTTTAAAGCCAGCGTACAACGATGTATGGCAGTGTTTTTCAGCGTGCTCTCAATGTTATCAAAACTTACCCATAACGTATTCAACGTGTACCAGCGTTTTAGACAAATTTTCCAAAAATCGGCATAAGCTGGCTAAAACGTCAAGGTGTGACTGGGCCTTAAGCTATCGATACACCTTAACATGGATTTCGCCCAAGCTGGAAAACCCACTTGGGGAGGGGGGGTAAATTAAGACGCTACAACCTCCATTGTGTGACCCTTCGTCCTCCTGTCAAGTTTGGTTGAGATTGAACAAGTAGCGACCGAATCTATCATGGTGAAAAAGACAGACAGACAGACAGATACCATATTTTAGTTTGATTATAATCTTCAGTCCATCACTGAACCAAATTGACATTCAATTCACGCAAATTGCTCACAAAAAATAGACCGTCCTTCAATCGTGATCACAATCGGAAATATTGGCGTTTTTCGGCATGCGACGTCACCCGTTGGAAATTGTTCTTGGGCTGTTGTTTATTTCTTATGATCAGGGGAACCCAGCATTGCCAGGTGTTGCCTGGTCTATTTTTTGTGGGGGGCCTAAAACACTGCCCGACACCCACTAAGGAATGGTGTTGGGGATCATTTAATATTACCTTTCACATAGCTGCAAAGGCTTTGGCTTAAAGCAATAAAATATATATATTTTTATTTTAAAGGGTTCCCCCCCCCTTAAAGCACTCCCCGGCATACAAACATGAACCTCCGAAATCAAACAACTGACCAAACACACCACTAGCGTATCAGGAGGAACCTGGATAGGATTCTGGTTTCGGCTGCTACTGCTCTACTCTCAAACCTAATCAGGTGCAGCCAAGTGAACCTTACAAAAACTATATGCAACATTCACCTCTCCATTCACAAAGTTTGATGATGTTCCGTTCAGCCATCTCTGAGAAAAATGGTGACCTACACTGAGACAAATGCCTTAATGTTTATTTAATGGTTTTAAAAAATAAAAATATACATGCTCTCGGCTCATGGAAGAGCTATCACACAGATCAAAATCGCAACACAACAAAGCGAACAGACGGAGAAAGGGGAAAACGCCAACAACAGGATGGTGGGAGAAAGTACAGATGGAGATGGACAAAGAAGGGATGCAGTTAATGCCGAGGGGTAAGGGAGAACGTAAAGTGTGGACAACATGGATACATAAGCATAATTTTGAGATGGGTGTAGGGTTGTTTAACGGGTGTAGAAAAGGTCATGATTTTGGATAGGGGATGACTTGAGATGGTGATGAACAGCTGTCTTGAAGACCTGGAGGGAAGAATGAGATTGAAGATGGTGTCGAAGTTGGGTCCACAGGTGGGAAAAAGAGGAATAAATTCGTAGAGGTGAGCGGTGATTCTGAATTTAGGCAGTTTTACAAGGAGGGGGTTGCTGGTGGACTGCTTCATCGTGAGAGATTCCAATGATATTGAAGGCCTTTGTTTCCACAGCATCAATATGAGCAATATGTGAGGTGGGGAGCCAGCCCAGAGGGGAGAGCAGTACTCCAGTGAGCTGCGGATGAAGACCTTGAAAGTCGATAGGAGCTCAGGTGTGCCAAGGAAGGACTTTGCATGACAGAAGATGCCCAGTCGGCATTTGGCTTTGGAGGCTAATTTTCAAATGTGACTTGACCAAGAAAGATCAAGGCTGAGAGTGAGACCCAAGAGTTTGAGTGAGTGAACCTCTTCAAGAGGGTTGTTGAGAAAGTAGATGGGAGGGTTTGCAGTACGGTCCTGTGTGTGTGTGTGTGTGTGTGTGTGTGTGTGTGTGTGTGTGTGTGTGTGTGTGTGTGTGTGTGTGTGTGTGTGTGTGTGTGTGTGTGTGTGTGTGTGTGTGTGTGTGTGTGTGTGTGTGTGTGTGTGTGTGTGTGTGTGTGTGTGTGTGTGTTGGTGAGATTTGGAGATTGATTTCTCAGGAATGAAAGACATGTTCCAAGTGCTTGACCAGTTTGTGATTGTGTCAAGGTCTGAGGAGAGGGAAGAGTCTGCAGCCTGCTTGGCTCTCCGAATCGGAATTGCCGTCTCCTTTTGCCTCCTCATTAGTATATGGTGTGAACCCCAATCAAACGGGAGACCAAGAAGGAACCCAAATAAGTAAAGAGCAAAGATGGAGTCATCAGGAGGAGGAACCTGGATAGGGTTCAGGTTTCAGCCGCTACTTCACAACCCTCAAACCCATCCAGACAATTGATCCTTTCAGAAAATTTTCTGCAAGAATTCACTTATCCGAGAGAGCGAGATAAAGAAAGAGAGAAGTAGAGAGTGAAAGAGATGAAAGAGAAGAAAAAGCAAGAATTAGAATGAATAAAGAGAATTGTGAAAAAAAATAGAAAGGAGTGTGAAAGGGACAAAGAACAATACAGTCGTTTTCGACATTTGTGGGAGTTGACCTTTAATACCAATCACCATTAATTGGAAGTTATGCTCAGCCCTCAGAGGTCCAAGCAACGTGATTGAAAACTTAGAACTGCAGAGATGCCTTTGTACTTGTGATGTGACAACATGGTGGTCTTTAGATGCCCATTGTTTAGATTTACTTTTGGGAAACTTGAGAAATGTCCATTTCATACGGAAAGTGATACATGTCGTCAAAACTGGGCAGCAGATGAAAATTTCATTTTCAGGGAGGGGCGGCAAAATATTTGTTCACAAAATCTAGGTTTGTCGAAGCGCAAGGTGACAGGAGGGCTGAAAGGTAACAAACGTGCCATTGAAGCATTGTCCTGTCTCAAGCAGAATCTATGCTGAGGCCATTTTAGATGAAGGAATTGGTGGAGTAAGAACATACACAAAAAAATACTGGACTGGAAAAGAAACCACTATCACTTTGAGGAAGGAGACTGGTTGGAGAGTCCAGCTGCAAAATTTTGTTCTTTGGCTTTCTTAAGAATGGGGACACCTGTTGCGAGCTTTACGGAGCAGGCTAAAGTTTCTCTCGGTCAGGTGAGCCTTCCACGTTGAGAATGCAAGCTGTTTGACATGACTTGCCTTGCCACAGGATTCAGTGTAGCAGAGCCGAGAGGAGGGATGGCAGAGCCATGGATGAGATGGGATACACTGGTGCTTGAGTGAGAGAGTATGTTTAACCTCCGCCATCTTCAGATGGATGGAGGTTACTGTTTTCACCCCTTTCTGTTTGTTTGCTTGTTACTTACGAAATCTAAAGATTTCGTAAGTATATTGATGACTTCCGTTTCTGTTTGTTTGTTTGTTTGTTTGTTTGTAGGCACGATAACTCGAGAACGGAAGAAGCTACCAATGTCAAATTACAGCACGGGATTCAGGAAGGTGATGGCTAGTGCTGATTAGATTTTGGTCGAAATCGGTCAAAGGTCAAGGTCACAGTGAGGTCAAATATTCGAGTTTTGATGGTTTGGGACAGATAACTCGAGAACGGAAGAAGCTACCAATGTTAAATTACACCACGTGATTCAGGAGGGTGCTGGCTAGTGCTGATTAGATTTTGGTTGAAATCGGTCAAAGGTCAAGGTCACAGTGAGGTCAAACATCCAAAACATTCGATTTTTGATGGTTTGGTACAGAATCATCGTAGAAACTTCTGGTTTGCGTCGCTACCTTCTCTCGAGACAGCTTTTATTAGACAAGGTCAGAGGTCAAGTTGACGATTTCGTAAGTACCAGTCTCTGACTGCTTGTTTGTTTGTTTGTTTGTTTGTGAACAGTATTACGGAAAAACTCCTTGACGGATTTCGACGAAACTTGGTGGTTGGGCGAGGGGGGGCGGTTAGGTATGGTCCAAGGATCATCCCATTAAATTTTGGACTTGGTCCCCCCCCCCAAAAAAAAATTGTTGAAGAATTTTTTTTTTTTTTTTTGCATTTCTGCATGTTTTAAGTGATTTCCAACCCCCCTCCCCCCCAAAAAAATTGTTACCCCCCCCCAAAAAAATAGAGAATTTTTTTGCATTTCTACATGTTTTAAGTGATTTCCATCCCCCCCCAAAAATTGTTACCCCCCCAAAAAAAATTTAGAGAAATTTTTTTTTGCATTTCTACATGTTTTAAGTGATTTCCAACCCCCAAAAAATTGTTACCCCCACAATTATTTTTTTGCATTTCTACATGTTTTAAGTGATTTCCAACCCCCCAAAATAATTTAGAGAAAAAAAATTTTTTGCAACTTTTTTTCCAACAAAATTTCGATTTCTTTTTTTTGCATTTCTACATGTTTTAAGTGATTTCCCCCCCCCCCTCCCCCCCAAAATAATTGTTAGAGAAAAAAAAATTTTTGCAACTTTTTTTCCAACAAAATTTCGATTTCTTTTTTTTGCATTTCTACATGTTTTAAGTGATTTCCAACCCCCCCTCCCCCCCAAAAAAAAATGTTGGAGAAAAGAACTATAACTGTCAGCACTGTTGACATATTTAATGAATAAGATATAAGGTTCACATGAGTGACCCAGCAGTATTGGCGGCGGAGGTTTTGCACTCTCCCGAGTGCTCCCCCTCTAGTTTGAGATATTCTTCACCATTGGGAAATGGGGTCAAAAACGATGATGTTGCCACCACCATGCTTCACAGCATGATATTTCAAAAAGTTGTGGATGAGTGATGACAAAACTCGGTGGATGAGTTGGGTAAATGACAAGAAGAAGCTGATTAGGTTTTGATTCAGGTCGAAATCCAGATCCGGCCTATCAGTGGGATACAAAACGTAAACTGTTGAGCCTGGCAGAAGTTAGCGCTCTACTGAGTGCCCATTCTAGTTTTGGTAAAGTATTCCCAGGCAGAATCAATATCAGAGTTTCAGGAATAATACCAAGTCTAAATTTAAAATATCTGGCAATGGGGGTTGGGGGTGAGGGTTTGGGTAGCTGCGCGAGACTTTTCAAGTCCCATCGGCGATCAAAGGGCTAATCGCCGGCACATGATAACCATGCTTGCGTCGATAGTATTGTGCTTGGAGTACAAGTACACCATGAACCCCAAGTTAGTTTTCGTTTTTGGGAATTGTTTCATATGGAATTTATTGTTTCAGTGATCTGTAGTGAAATGACTTTGTGCCATTCCACCAGACGTGCTTTCTCAGTGGCACTCTTTATAACCCTTCCATACACGTCGTACTCTTTTCTTCGATGCAGGAAAATTAATTTTATTCTTCGAGATGCTTTTGCTTCTCTTGATCACCCAAAGGTGAACCATGTTTACCCAAAGGTGAACCATGCTTTTCCTGTAGCTTTTATGGTTGAATTGATTTGTCATCACATGGCCACAAAATTGCATAGCGGTGGGAAGGATGGGGTGACAGAGGTGCAGGATGAGCTGGTTTGACCACCTTTACCACCATATTTCATTGTGTAATAAAGATGAGGGTGTGTTGAAAAGTAATGTCGAGTGCATGACAATGTCATGCTGTCTTCTGCTATCTTGACTAACGTAGCACAGACATCGTGTCAGAATCACGAAACTTCGCCTGCAGTGGCGGGAAGAACTGGTGTGTGTTCTGTGCTTTGTTTCATTCGAGTATCTTTACCTGTGTTTGAGAAAAAGAAGGAGGCATTTCTTTTCAACATGCCCTCATGTGTCATGTGACACCCCACTTGCGATGCAGGTGTTGCATGAGGCTTTGTGTAATGTAATATACTATTTGTGAAGGTGTTTTGGGGGATATTTGTAAATGTTTTGTCACAATTAAGGAATGTGGTTTGTTGTAGGTGCACAAACTTCAGAGCTTTTTGCATGACAAGGAAGCTGCCTTTCACGAATCTGTGCGTCAGCATGAGGAGGCTCTGTTCCAGATGGAGAGCCGTGTAGATGCCGGCGCAGATATGGAACAGGTGCTCAGGAATGTTAACTTCTCAAACCTCACACACTTTATTATAATTATTATTATTATTTTTTACTCCCTACTTCGTGTGATATATTATGAATGAGTGTAATATATCTAATCTCTAATTATTCTTATTCTTCAGGTCACTTTGTGCTACTTTTGTCTCATCTCCAAGTGCTCTTGTTTCTTTGTTTTTCTCTTTGCATTACCAATTTACTCATTAGAGGTGTAAACAAGTTTGGAGACGGCAATGGTTCACGAGCGGTATTTGACGATGTAGATTGTTTCAGAAGTCAAGGATGAGACAATGTGATAATGTTTGACCAAGTTATAAAAATGATCAACATGATGTGGTACGAGTGACGGGTTACTAGCTGCAAAATGTCGAAAACCCGGTTTCATTCAACAACTTTCAAAATTTGACCTTTGCATAACCTTTAAAGGTCACGAAACAATGCTGTAGACATTAAAATAAGGAAACAGGATACGTGCTATAGCTTATTGGAGTTAGTTTGTCGAAGAAGGTCGAAAACCCGGTTCGATTCCCACAACTTTGAAAATTTGACCTTTTTTTGAACTTTAAAGGTCAAAGGTCAAGGATTATGACCTTTGGTGCAAAAGTTACTCTGGAACATTCCAGGAACAATATAACGTCATGTAGGCTATATGGCATTTCGCACTCCTCGGATTATCCATACTTTGATGAAATCAGCATAAAAACAAACTTGAAGGGGGCGCCACGGACAAGGTGTTCGAGATAGAGCAAAATGGTTTCAAGACTTTTGGTGGGGAATGACCTCAAGATTATGCATAAAAATATTGTCATCCAAGCTCTCAAAGTTTGGGCGGTCGTGTGATTTTTTTATGTCAAAATTCACAATTTTCTAAGTTTGTCACCTTGTGACCTTGACCTTGGGATGAAAATGTAAAATCGGGCTCCGTGGGGCTATGCAGGTGCTATTGGGCTAACCAAATACCGAAACCCTGCCAGATTCGACAAACCCCCTCGGAGAAGATGGATTTTTTTTGGCAAAATTCGCAATTTTCTAAGTTTGTGACCTTGTGACCTTGACCTTGGGATGAACTCCGTGTGGCTATGCAGGTGCCATTGGGCTAACCAAATACCGAAACCTCTGCCAGATTCGACAAACCCCCTCGGAGAAGATGGATTTTTATGTCAAAATTTGCAATTTTCTAAGTTCGTGACCTTATGGCCTTGACCTTGGGATGAAAATGAAAAATCGAGCTCCGTGGGGGTATGCAGGTGCCATTGGGCTAACCAAATACCGAAACCCCTGTCAGATTCGACAAACCCCCTCAGAGAAGATGCAAATTGAAATCGGCTACCCCCTAAAAACATGTTTTTTGGGCGTGGCTCCGCCCATAATGGGCGCACCACGCCCATTCTCAGGAAAACACAACTAGATCATGATATAAACCTCCCACCAAAATTTTATCAGGATCGGATCAAAACCCACGGAGCTATGCTCGGAACAGACAGACAGACAGACACCAATAACGAATGTAGTGGTCACTTATTTTTTCGTGAAAATATTTTTTCGTGAACCAATATAAAAAAAAGTGTGAATTTAGTTTTTTTTTTTTTGTGACAACCGAATGGGGATGGGTATGGGCAAGGACAGGCATAGGCAATATGTTAGGGGGAGACCGTAGGGTAGGACCGAGCCCGTCTTCAGACCGGCCAACGCCACCACACTCCCTCCACAACCTCACGAGACCACACCGAGGCCGGCCAGCTTCAGGAGTTCCAATAAAGAACTCCTAGGTTTCTTTTCTTTTTTTGTGTGTATGTCTGCGTGTGGGCCCGTCTATAAGTAGAATTCTTGAAGTGTTTATTTCATCATTGTAAATACTGCATTGCATATTCGCGATAATCTCGCCTCTCCTGTCTTTTGCTTTTATTGTAAATAAATTATTAGAAATGTTCCCAGCTTGTTTCCATCCTTTCTTTATTTGGTCCAGCGTGGCTTGGGTCTGAGTTCAGACGGGGTTTCATCCCTGATAATCCGTTAATCCTAGCCGGCATGGCTTTGGCAGTTTCCGCTCAGCTGCAACCGAGCCGGAGTTGGTAGTCGCTAGTTGGAACTCTACCGCAGTCGGTGGAGTGACCCGGTTCGAGAAAGACTTGCTGAGGCCGTGAATCCCCGGTAGCCAAGACTGCGTGGTTATTTAGGTATATTGGGATCTGGACAATTAACCCTACGCCACGTGGTCGAGATATTGGCGTTTCACGGTCGATTAATCGACCCGCCGGCTTCGGAGTTATCCGGAGCGACGGCCTATAAATTCCAGGGAATCTGGTGGGAGATGGCATAAACTTCCCCACCTAACGGTCGTTCTCGTCACCGACCCCCGGCCCACAACAATACATATATATATATATATATATATATATATATATATATATATATATATATATATATATATATATATATATATATATAATATATTTTTTATATTTTTCCAGTATGTATATATTCTACTATATAAATGGCAGTCCTTCTGTCTGTTTGTCTGTCTGTTTGTTTGTAACCAATAAGCTCCTAGACTAGTGAACCGATCTTCATGAAACTTTACACACACATAGACCTAACATTCAGCTCCATTCAGCTTGGCTTTCCATAAAAATGAAAAAATATATATATTAAAAAATAAAATAAATTCATTTCCATTAAAAAAAGGCTTTCGAATAGTGCGCCGGCGTATTAATCATAACAAAAGGCTTCATGGTTAAAAACGCTAGGGATTTTTGAAATACAAAATGTTCGTATTGGTTGACTTTTTAAACATACACATTCTCCTCCTGTTATTTGAATTATCGAACTGCACGTGCACGGCAACAGCTTACTGCTGATATATATGCTCATGAAAAAGCCAGGCAAGCGGAGTCGGCTGCAGAGAGAGAGAGTCGCCTAACTGCAAATAGAGCGTCACACCGACGGGCGAGAGAAGCACAAAACTCACGTTCCAGCTTTCTCGGTCCAGGTTTTGGCAGGACATAAAGGACAGTTTCCACTGCTGCGAGAAACATTGAGTGGCTCAAGGCCGCCTTCAACTCTGACCTCTCTGAGGATTACGGCAGCATAAAGCCTTCCTTCCATAAATCTGAGGAATAAAAGAAGCCTTCCTAATTTTCTCCATACAACTGATGCCTCAGTCTAACTAGCGTAAGGAAAATAGGGCAAATTTCCCGGGTATTACCGGGTACTTCAGCTAGTATATATGTATATATGTATATATATATATATATATATATATATATATATATATATATATATATATATATATATATATATATATACATATACAGGGTGTCCCAAAAAATGTACTCACATTTTGGCTCCTCATAACTCATTGAATTTTTCATTTATTTTCAGATCAAATTCACCATAATAATAGCAGAAGTACGACTAGGTTTTGAAGAAAGAGAATTTATCAATAAGTGCTACTGGAAGCACGAAAACATCATGGAGGTGCAAAGACAATTTAGAAGACATTTTCACAAAGATCCACCAATGCGACGCACCATTGCTCGCATCCGAGATAAGTTTGAAACAGATGGAACTGTGCATGACGTCCATGAAGACCATGGTCATCAACCACCCCCGCAAAGGAAAATCAATTGCTGGAAAACCTCCTCCGATCCCCACGGAAATCTGTACGACAAATGGCTCGTGAGACAGGAATCCCAAAATCAAGCGCCCATCGCATTTTGAAGCGAATTAATTTGAAAAGTTACATTCCAACATTAATCCACGCTCTAAATGAAGACGATCCTGACCGGGGAGCTGAATTTTGTAAGTGGTACCTGGGCAAATGCGAAGAAGATGCAGCATTTCCATCCAAAATTGTTTGGAGCGATGAGGCCAGCTTCAAGTTAAATGGCTCAATTAACCGACACAATTGCACCTACTGGGCTCCTGAAAATCTGCATGTTACTATGGAACACCATTTCAACTTACCAGGGGTTACTGTGTGGTGTGGGATATCAGCATTGGGTATCCTAGGGCCATTCTTTTTTGACCAAACTGTCACTGAGGATGTTTACTTAAACTTGCTGCAGGAATCCGTCGGTCCACGTGTCGAAGAGATATTTGGTGACGAAGAGATTTACTTTCAGCAAGATGGAGCACCTCCCCACTACCACCGTGATACAAGGGCCTATCTCGAAGCAACCTTTCCGAACAGATGGATTGGGCGAAGAGGTAGTGTTGAATTCCTTGCACGTTCCCCAAACCTCACTCCAATGGACTTCTTTTTATGGAGATATCTCAAAGATATGGTTTACGGCTCAAAACCAGCAACAGTCGATGAGCTGAAAGAGGAAATTGAAAGCCAATGTCTTGCAGTTCCAAATGAAATGATTCGTAACGCTGTTGAATCCATTGGTCCGCGTTATCGGCTGTGTTTGGAACGTGATGGTCGTCAGTTTGAACATTTGTAAACATGCATTTATCCATTTATACATTTAACCATTAACCTTGTTTCTAAGTCAATATACAACGCATTTATTATCATTTAAAGAGTGAGTACATTTTTTGGGACACCCTGTATATATTCCAATCATTGTATAGTGGGCACCGGGAGGAAGGTTACCTTTGGCAATCGCTTTGTGATATGTAGTTATTTTGTTTTTTAATTATTTGTTTTTATTGCATATTTATATATTTAATTTGTTGCTTCGCTCATTCCTGGAAACCTTTAAATTTCTGGATTTTGCTGTTACAGGTGCACTGTGACCTTTATTATTATTATTTTAAAAAATACGTCAGCCATTTCCTCAGGAAAGCTGTTTTAATGTTATCTGAAATAAAACGGACTGCCCTCTTCAGTTATTATTATTTTTGAATGTGTGATGGCGTCATAGATGTCCAGAACTGATGATATGCATTAAATAGTGAATGTGGTGTTTTTCTTGGTCATTATAAACT
Organism: Eptatretus burgeri; assembly: GCF_056783735.1. NCBI lineage: Eukaryota > Metazoa > Chordata > Myxini > Myxiniformes > Myxinidae > Eptatretus > Eptatretus burgeri. The sequence continues at coordinate 13,952,321 of NC_140965.1, read as the reverse complement.
TGTGCAGCAAGCTTGCTAATCCCTCATTCAGGTTTGAATGCACTTGAGGACTCTGTTGGTGGGATCAAAAGTTTCCCAATATTTCTGTAAAACATTATTTAGATTGTACGGGCCCAAATAGCATTGCATCCCATTTGATTTTTCTGTTCCTCATTTTGACCTGCAATACAACTTCCATTTCCACACTATTTCTGCACTAAACTCCATGCTGTTATTGCTAAATACTGTGTCCATCATTGCATTCGGATTCATCCAATTGGCTTTTCAGTGACTGGTGTTTTCACCGCAGTTGCTGAAGTCCTTGAAGCAAAAGCTCCAGGAGAATGAGGAGGTGCTCGCAGGTCGCACACAGGTGGTCGACATGCTGCAAAAAGAAATTGATGGTCGAGATCAGAAGATCAAAGTACGTAGCAGATCTCGGCCTTGCGTCGATGGCAAACCATTCATTACTAGTGGTTTGTACAAAACTCTACTCTTTTGGGTAATTTTTCATTTCCATTAATGATTGAACAGTTTATTGTGTTTCATTTTCCAGCTTCTTCTATTCATAAAATGTGCTGGTGCTTGTAATATGATCAAATCTGTTGAAAGCTCCCTACAAGTTAATGGGACAAACAATGTTGTAGTCTTGGAAATATCCTAATACGGTGAGATGGTTTACTTTTATGCCTGAAGATCAGTTCTTCTAAAGGATACTACTCTATCTTTTGTGTCTGTGATGTGGATGGGGCAGTCAGCTTTCTGTTACCTTCAAAAACTTGTTTCACAATGCAGTGCTAAATGCTGCCACTCTATCTTAAAGGACTAAGTTACATCCAAATCGAGTGGAATTGGGTGCTTTAGGGACGACCGACGAGCATGCTTATTTGTGTATTGCTGTTAATATTTGTTCATTAATAAATAGTACAACATCATCTTTGGGTTGCTCATGGTAGGAGACAAAAGTCTTTGATGGGTAAATTGATTTTAATGTCTTATTCCATCCTCATCGGCTTTTGTCCACCAGACACTCTCGGAGAGCCTGTCTAGGCTGAGTGCTGAGCGAGCAGAGTTGCATGGCAGGCTGGACGCCGAGAGACACGTATTTCGTGCACAGCTGAAAGATCTGCGCCAGCATCACCCTGCAGCCATGGCCCACACCTCATCAGGCCCTGAACCGGCCACTGCTCAGGTACTACGTGATACAACATTGGTAAGGGGACTACGCAAGAGCGCAGCATGCAGTCATACAAACCATGCACCCCTGTGTCCCCGGGTCACCAAACATGCTCTGAAAATTTATCAATATAATTATATGTGCAATAAATAGTTCGAGGCAAACTGTTGTGGTTGTCTAACTATTGGGAAAATCAATGAAATTTAACTCCGAAGTTGTTATTTCTCGAGGCTGTTGAAAAAAAAAACAGCCGCGTGCCATATATGGATGTTGATGTCACGTTCTCCAAAACAAAGCGGACGCTCACTCGCTCATTGAAGAAGTGTCCAGTTCAGCGGGCCGTTCTTTCGCTTTTTTGGGGCTTGCAACTGTCTATATTATCCTTTTTTTATTTTGAATTATTGTAGAACAAAGTTATTTGGATATTTGTACATCATACCTCGTACGTGTGTCGTCATGTTTTGCGAAAATGGCTGGAAAACGGGTAATCGCTCCCACCGATTCCCGAAGGAATCAAACCTTCTCCGGCAGTGGATAAGATTTGTATAAACAAAACGGGCGAATATACCCCCAAAGAAAACGGGAAAAGAGGACCCTTTGGATAGACTTGTCATTTGTGGTGACTATTTCACAGCTGAGGATTACGAAGGCATAAACACATCCGATCACCACTCTGTGAATATGAGTTGTTGGTTGACAAGTTCTCCAGATACTGCTCTGTCACAGAATCAATTGTTGAGTTTAAGTGAGAAAAACTTTGAAATGTATTCTGAAAGAGTACATGGAAAAACACATAAATAAACTTTCTGAAAAACACAAGCATGAAAAAATTTCTCAACAAATCAACTTATTGTTGATTAAATTACTTCTTTAACAGCATCAGCAAATTGGGCGGTTTCATTTCAATTGTAAAAAATTGATCAATGTTCCACTTTTTTTTTCTAAATTTGGTAGAATATTTCCCAATGAGGCGAAACATGTTTTGGTATTTATATGCCACAACAGTCTCTTGAAAGATGGGGTTTGTTCTAACTGTTCACTTTCGCTGGAGTCAAGCTCAGCTGTCAGAAAGACTTCAACACCAAGGCTACAGTGTATAATATATTTGGGTCCATTATTGATTCATTCTATTTCTGACTCTTGAGTGACTAGAGGGTTAAAAATTATTATATCAAGTCACAGACGAATCAAACTTTACATTCTTTTATGCATCGAACAAGAAAATGAAAATTTGCAAACCAATCTGTCTGGTGGAGTCTGTCAGTGTGAACTGCCGGGCAGTCAGTCCTGCCACTTGTACATGAAATAGGCCATTTTATGGCACTTGTCGGTGGCTCAAATTTATATGGCTCAGGGCCAGAAACTTCATAGTATAAATTCCCATCATCCTCCGACTCGTCCTCGGCAATATCGGAATGAAAACGCTCAATTTCATCGCCGCTGAAATCACTCTTTGATTCGCATCTCGCCATTGTTCACACGCTATTTCCGAATGTTCACAAAGTTTTCGGAGAATGTGACGTCATAGCATCTTTGGTAAATTCCGGTCTGTTTTTCGATCACTGACAAAAGTTTTGACTTGAAAGTTAATTTTAGCAAATTTTGAGTTTCAAATGTAAGAAAATAATTGCCCAACGATTATTAATGTGATTACAACCTTCGAATCACACGGTCATCAGCAACCCAAAACCTGCTCTTTAAATAGGATGTGTAAAAGACACTGCATCAATCATCGTAAACTTCTGGAATTTTTTTTTCTACATCCTTTAAAATCATTATTTTATTTCAGTTGAATAATTAATTATCTGTTTGAATGCTGTAGAACACAAATCGCCTTTTCACACTTTCAGAAACTCTTCATTTAGCAGCACTTGGACAAAATATTATGGCATTTTACTTCTCGACCAATCAAATTTGCCGCTCGCAGACCCAGCCCATGTCCTTGTTCTCTCAAGACTGCGTGAGGTGATGTGTTCAATGAACTCTCTTGATTTCTCTGCCTCATGAACTTGGCAAGAGCGTGTCCGGAGGTCTTCTCTACTGAAACTTTTCGCTATGGCCTCGTATTTGGTACCGGAAGTGATTTATTTTCATTCCTAAACCAAAACAAATGGTGTAAGAAACTTCATGTCGCACGAACCTTTCAGTTGAAATCGTTTTTTAAAAAGTGAAATCCATTTTTTTTATTTTTTTGTGTTCAGTTGAAATCAAGTTCCATTTTGGACGTTGTCGAGAACACATGACATGCATCACTCAAACGAGATGTGATGGTTCTTTATTTGATTGATCCACAACAGCAGGTGAAAGTTTTCCAACCGTTAATTTATTTGGAACGCATCACCACACACAACCACTCAGGACCTCTGTGTCCTTTCTTTCTCCTTTCCATTTATATTCTCCGAGATAGACTGTCTACGAAGGTGTTTCCTTCTCCAATAAGCTTGCATATTCCAGGTGATTCTAAATCCGGAAGGAACTGGAAAGTTCTCACACCTCAGCGATTATTTCATCCAGTTTGAAGACTAATTCCAATGTTTTAACCTGTTCCCCTTTTACACAAAACTTTTACATTGCATAACTCACCTGCACAAACTTTACACAATCATGTTTTAATCCTTAGGCCTAACTAGCATTAACGTCCCGCTGTACTCGTACACTATCCAGGACCGCCCAACCGCCCAAACCAGGTTGGGAGGACCGCCCAACACATGCAAATGATCTCTGTCATGTATGCTGTTTGTATTTGAAGAACTTGTATTTTGTTCCACGTTAAAGGATTGAGTTATTGACCCATGTACATTTCGATTTATTAATACATTTTCTGATTGCAGGTCGACCTGCAGGGCTTGCTGTTACAACTAGCCGACACCCAGGCTGAACTTGAAAGGAGTAAACAGCTGGTGTTCAATCTCAGCCAGGAAGTGGACGGGTAAGCATTCGGGTTTTGTCGATTTTATCCAATGACTGATCACTCTTTAATTGCACACAAACTACTGTGCTGTGCTTTTTATTCCTGAGACTGTTTTGGAGGTGAGCTGTGCATAAGTTAACCAAGTATCCTATATTTGGAGACGCAAATGAAATGGGTGCGATATAAATGTCTGTAAAGATTTGATGAGGTGTAAACTCGTACATCTGATCTGACGTTGATCTTTGAGGGGCCTCATGTGCTCACTGTGGAGGTTATAGACAAATGTCGAAGGTGGGCATGATGCTTGACTTGCTCAAGGAATATGGAGCGTGCCCAGGGTACTGCCCCAAAGGCCTCCTTTTATGAAATTCCCCACGGCATGCTCAACATCAACACTCAAGTGCACACAAACAGCACAAGCACAGCTGGTTTAATGCCTCAAGCTGTAAGGATGGCACGTTTTCTTGATACAGGTCCCCCTGGTGGCATGCAGCAGGTGATGGTTTTAGTGAAATCTAGTCCATAAAATCTCACCACCAAACCAGCTGGCCTGCTACCCTTTGTAAATTTACAGAGTAATGGTCATCTGGAATGTGTATTGCTTTCTGTTGTTAATCATTAAAACTGGGTTAGTGTCCACAAAGATAGTTTGACCACCTCGATAGTTTTGTCCCATTTCTGATTGTTTGTTTCCTCTGTGGCATCTCCTAATCCTTTGAAACCAACTTATTTTTATATATGAAAGACTTTCTTTCTGTTTTTTTGTATACATGGTCAAGGCTTATGTAGGAGCTGGTACACTGAAGTTGAAGGCCAAGACAGAGGGAGACTTGGCCACTTGGACTTCTGCCATTTTTCCATATTCCACCTTTTTCACCAAAAATAGGTCGATTTATTCCCTTTTTTTTTTTTTTTGCATAGTGTCGAGACAGACTGGTGGAGGAGCTAGAACAGAGAGCAGATCAGGACGTAACAGAATGAAAACATTGGATAGGGTGTTGGGGGGACACACCAACAGTAGGGTTGAGGGAGACTTGGATAAATTAGCGATGTGGTGAAGACGCAAGAGGTAAACAAGATGGACAAGCCGGTAGGCGACGAGGGATTCGCGAGGATCGAAGCGCTGGATACGATGCTTTTCATTCTGACCGATCTACCGACGAAGATTAATTGCCAAGACGTATTGGTTCACATACAATTGTTCCTCTGCCTGGCAAGATTTTTCCTATTGCGTATTTTGCCAATTGGCACTCTTCATAAAAAATGACGGTAAATAGACACCCTATTTTTGAAGGACTACCATTTGAAAAATAATCAGTTTGCTGGTTTGTGCGGTGGAGCCTCGCGTTGCAGACGCGTGCGCGCGCGCACACACACACACACACACACACACACACACACACACACACACACACACACACACACACACACACACGGAAAACCCGATAAACTTCTCTCAATGCTCTTGTTTGACCACACCTCCAGAGCCACACAATATTTTTCATAAGCCACGCCCACTTTCCTATGCCACTCGCACTTTAAATAATAAATAATTGCAGGTGGTGTGTGGGTCATGGAATCGTTTTCGGTAAATAAATGAATAATTGAAGGTTGTGTGTGGATCGTGGAATCGTTTTTGGTAAATAAATAAATAATTGGAGGTGGTGTGTGGGTGGGGAATAATTTACGGAAAATAAATAAATAATTGGAGGTGGTGTGTGGGTGGGGAATAATTTACGGAAAATAAATAAATAATTGGAGGTGGTGTGTGGATCGTGGAATCGTTTTCGGCAAATAAATAAATAATTAAAGGTGGTGTGTGGGTCGTGGAATCGTTTACGGTAAATAAATAAATAAATAAGGTGGTGTGTGGGTGGAGAATCGTTTTTGGTAAATAAATAAATAATTGGAGGCGGTGTGTGGGTCGTGGAATCGTTTTCGATAAATAAATAATTGGAGGTGGTGTGTGGGTGGGGAATCATTTACGGTAAATAAATAAATAATTGGAGGTGGTGTGTTGGGAGGCGAATCCGAAATGGTAAATAAATAAATAATTAAAAGTGATGTGTGGATTGTGGAATCGTTTTCGGTAAATAAATAAATAATTGGAGGTGAGGTGTGGGTGGGGAATCGTTTTCGGTAAATAAATAAATAATTGGAGGTGGTGTGTGGATGTGGAATCTTTTTCGGTAAATAAATATATTATCGGTTTGCTGGTTTGTGTTGTGGAGCCTCGCGTTGCAGACACACACACACACACACACACACACACACACACACACACACACACACACACACACACACACACGGAAAACCCGATAAACTTCTCTCAATGCTCTTGTTTGACGACACCTCCATCGCCACACAATATTTTTCATAAGCCACGCACACTTTCCATAAGCCACACCCACTTTCCTACGCCACTCCCACTTTTCATCAAGCACGTCCACTTTGCCTAAGCTCCGCCCACTTTCCTAAGCCCCTCATAAAAAATGACGGTAAATAGACACCCGATTTTTGAAGGACTACCATTTGAAAAATTAAACCTCAATCAAAAATCAGCTCGAGTAAAATTTTCTAAATATCTCGGTGTTTTATTCTGAAGTCTCGCTTCTCTACATTCAAAACTGAAGGACAAGTATTGAAAATACTGTACGCGGTTTTTCGGCCGCTGCACAGCAACGGGTGGTTGCAAGGCAACGAAATTCAAACGCGCACATTCCCAACAAATACTACACATGTTGGCAAAGTTTCATCGAAATCGGTTCACTGGTTTGTGCTGTGGAGCCTCGCGTTGCAGAGAGACACACACACACACACACACACACACACACGGAAAACCCGACAATAAGGGATATATAGCGAATCCAAAAACCCGACAATAAGGGATATCTGGTATATATAGCGAATCCAAAAACCCGATAAACTTCTCTCAATGTTCTTGTTTGACGACACCTCCTGAGCCACACAATATTTTTCATAAGCCACGCCCACTTTCCATAAGCCACGCCCACTTTCCCTAAGCTCCGCCCACTTTCCTCAGCCCCTCATAAAAAATGACGGTAAATGGACACCCGATTTTTGAAGGACTACCATTTGAAAAATAAAACCTCAATCAAAAATCGGTTCGAGTAAAATTTTCGAAATATCTCGAAGTGTTTAATTCCGAAATCTCGTTTCTCTACATTCAAAACTGAAGGACAAGTATTGAAAAAACTGTACGCGGTTTTTCGGCCGCTGCACAGCAACGGGTGGTTGCTCGGCAACGAAATTCAAACGTGCACACTCCTAGCACATATTGCACATGTTGGCAAAGTTTCATCGAAATCGGTTTGCTGGTTCGTGCTGTGGAGCCGCGCGTTGCAGACACACACACACACACACACACACACACACACACACACACACACACACACACACACACACACACACACACACACACACACACACATACACACACGACGGAAAACCCGACAATAAGGGATATCTAGCATATATAGCGAATCCAATACAGTTGCAAAACTCAATCACAGAAGTGGAAGGAAAAACTGGAAACCTGGAAAGAGATTATTTGTGGAGAGTTCTTATAGGTAGAAAGGATCATGGTTGTGGGGGGGGGGGGGGAATGACCCGTGATAGTGGTGAACAGCTGTCTTGAAGTCTTGGAGGTAAGGATGATTGAAAAGATCGAGGAAATTTGTTCCACAGGCAGGAAAAAAAATTAAAAGGGGAACGAATGAGAGAACGTGAGCAGTGAGTGTGAATTTTGGGTGTTGCACCAGGAGGGGGTTACTTGCAGACACCTGGGAGCACCGAGAGAGGAGAGGGTGCAAGACGAGAGAGATTGAGAGAGAGAGAGATTGAGAGAGAGAGAGATTGAGATTGAGATTGAGATTGAGATTGAGATTGAGATTGAGATTGAGATTGAGATTGATTCATCAAACTGCAGAGGAAGGCCTTGTGGGTGGATAGGAGTTCAGGTGTGCCAAGTGTTACGTGTTGCTTCCGTACACCGAAGCGAGTGCCCCAGTTGCATGGATGGATGGATGGTGTGGTCGAAAAGCTTTGTGGACCACAATTTGTCCCGTCAATTGTTTAACGGGTGAAACCAGCATACGACACAAAGCAGAAGGATATTTAATAAGTCATGTATTAATCCCTACTGTCTACCCTTCAAACACAAATACCATTTAATAATATTACATCACAATGATTTTAAAAGAAATACTCAATGATTTTAAAATATCCCAAAGTTACATATGATGCTCTCAATGATTTGAAACTCCTCAAAGTTACTCATGACAGGCTTCAATGCAGTTTTGAATTGACTCTCGACTTTCAAGTCAGCATCTTAGCTCATGCACCCATTTCTTTATGGAAAACCCCAGCAGGGTATAACTTTATGTTTGTCTTGTGTTCATGTTCGAAGCAGGCTCTGTTGCCCGAATAAGTGCACATGGAGTGATGTCTGACTGGCCAGTCGCGCTGCGAGTTCTCAGAGGGTGATCTTCGTACCACCGAAGCATCAGAACGTACCACCACCGAAGATGATCGTACCATCAGAACAAGAACCTGAAAGTCCTTGAGTGGCCCAGCCAAAGCCAAGACTTTAATCCCATTGCGAATCTGTGGAAAGGCTTGAAGATTGCTCACCGTCGCTCCCCTCCCAACTTGACAGAGCTTAAGGAAATCTCCAAGGAAGAATGGGAGAAAATCCCCAAATCCAGATGTGAAAAGCTGATAGACATACCCAAGAAGACTCAAAGCTGTAATCGCTGCCAATGGCGCTTCTACAAAGTATTGACTCAGGGGGTTGAATATTTATTGACGCAAGACATTTCAGCTTTCATTTTTAATTAATTCGTAAAAATTCTAAAAACATGTTTTCACTTTGTCAATGTGGGGTATCTTGTGGAGATTGGTGACAAAAATTTTTTAAATTCAATCCATTTTAATTTCAGGCTGTAACACAACAAAATGTGAAAAAGTCAGTGGGTGTGACTACTTTCTGAAGGCACTGTATATTACTGATCCGTAACACAAGGAAGGACTTTGTACAATGGAGGATGCCCAGTCGGTGAATGGCTTTGGAGCCCAATATGGAAAAGTGGTTTGCCCAAGAATGATCATGGCTGATGGTGAGACCCAAGAGTTTGAGTGACTGAACTTCTTTCAGAGGATTGCTTGTTAAGCAAGTAGATTGGGCAGGTTCACCAAACGGTCTTTTTAGAGAGACAGACATAGAGACAGAGTTATCAGGATTGAAAGACATATTCCAAGTGTGTGACCAGTTTGTGCTTTTATCCAAGTCTGCAGAGATGGAAGAGGCTGCAGCCTGCTTGGCTGAAGGATGAGGTATGTCTCAGCAGATTTTTCAGGAGGGTCAGAAAGACTGTTGATGAAGGTTAGGAATAGGAATGGGCCCAAAACACTGCCTTGGGGCACTCCATCCTGATGTAGAGTGGAGAGGAGATGAAAGGATCTTGTGAGAGCCATTCATTCATTTGTTTATTTATTTATTTTAACGAGAGAAGAGGAAATCAGTGAGCCTTGTGTGGAGGTGGCCTTGGATGCCATAAGGCAGAGAGTTTGGAGAGCAATGTGGGATGCCAGATTGTATTGAATGCTCGAGGTGCACCTTTGTGCAAAAATCTTAGACACATTCAGGAATTTACTCAAAGGCTCCACTTGTGTTTTCTATCATTTTAACAATGCTGACTGTTATAAATACAGCTTGGTTTGGGTGAGAAGAAACCAAGGTTGTCATATAGGAATCTTTCATTCACATTGATCAGATTCTTCAAAAACTTGTGATCACAACTCCTCAAATTAAACTCAACGAGTAATTCAGAAGAAGTGTGGTAGCTAATCCATCACATTTACCAATCAAATCTAATTGATGACTCGCTGTCAGGTGTTTATCGCCGTTAACATACATGGAGCTTAAAACCCACTTTTCGTTTTGCAGAATACAGATCTATCAGGATTAACTGTTGACTTTAAACAAAATGGTCAAAAATTTCAGTATTAGAGCACCATAAAGTTGTTTCTTCATAAAGAAGGGAAAACATTGAGTGTTGTGGAATAGCTCGCATCACTTGATTTGGCGCTGTACCCACAGTGTAATCGAGAAGTACAGAGAAACATCATCTGTAATTGACAAACCCGTTGAAGTGTTGAATTGACAACAAAACTGGCAGAAGGCTCACGTGTTGTCCATCCCTCAGCAATATGAATGCCACTTGAAATCAGGACTTCAAGGATGTGTTGCAGTTAGAAAATTTCTGGTAAGAAAGGCAAACAAAATTAAAATATGCACAACCACAAGAACATAGGAATTGAATTTGACTATGAGACAATGGTTAAAGGTGCTTTGGACAGACGAGTCAAAGTTTCAGTTGTTTGGATCGAATGGAAGACAGTCTTGTTGGATGACAAAAACAAACTCATAAAGAGCCTTGCTTGAAACCAACAATTAAGCATGGAGGACGTTCAATTAAAGTTTGGGGGTGCATATCCTTAAATAGTGAAAATTGCTAAAGATTGATTGTTGTACGTACAGAAGTTGTACCTGTAGCAAGATACAGAGAAATTTTAATCCATCATGCTATTCCCAGTGGTGCAAGACTTATTGGTCGAAACTTCATCTTACAGCAAGATAATGATCCAAAACACTCAGCTGGAATAATTGAAGCTTATTTGCAAATGAAAGAGGAAGCTGTCGTCCTTCAACACATGGAATGGTCCCCTCAAAACCCAGAACTTAATGTAATTGAAGCTGTGTGAGACTATTTTTTTTAACAAAGAAAAAGTCAAAAAAGAATCCCAGCAACTTAGATGATCTTGGAAGATGCATGGAACACCATTCCACAAGAGTTTATAACAAAATTATTTGAAAGTGTCCTTCAAATATAATTTCATTGATTTTGAAGGAAAAGGGTGGACAGACTCGCTATGAGTTTTATTCCAAGGTATGTTGTATATTAGTTCTGGGCCGATGAGAAAATTTGACTGTAACCAATTACCGATAATAAATAAATTAATAATAATTATTATTATAATAGTCGACCGATGCCGATTATATAGTGGTAAATAATGACATCTTAACATATTTTACACACATGAAGTGCACACCGTTCCGGATTGGTTCCATGCCCACGATTGACATTATTGAGTGACTGAATTGATACAATTCAAATCCCTATTCTGACATTTGGCAGCAACGTTCCACTCCTGACTGGTAACGGGGATTGCAAAGCTCGTTCCGATCACGTGACTTTACGTAGGTCAAAATGGTCGACTTAGTTAATTTCTTCCAAAATCTTCTTCTCCAGATTCACCAGTCAGAATACTACCACATTTGGGTTACAACATTAGGAAAGGGTCGTGATGGTAAATTGTGGAGGTCATACCAATCACTTGACCGGAAGTGCGTCAAAATCGCAGACTTGGTAAATTTTTGGGAAAAATCACATAAATTCTTTCAAAAATCTTCCTCTCCAGACCTACCGGTCAGAATGCTACCAAATTTGGGTTACAGCATTAGGCCAGGGCTCAGATAAGCTACAGGTCCTGTAGTCCGATATTTTTTTCTTCCCGTCATACGGCGACTATTGACATCTGTTTATAAAGAATAATGCACATCTCCGTGAAACGTCGATAATTATAATTCAACGTTGTTTTAAAAAAAATTGTTTATTGAAATTCACCCAAAACAAGGTTTTAATCGGTAATCGACAATCACTCACGATGCCGATTACCGAAAAATTGCTGACATCGATCTGTGCCGATTACTGATACCGATATCGGCCCAGCACTATTGTATGCATTTGGTTATTTGAATAAGACTTTTTCATAAAGGTGTATTTGCATTTAACACAAAGTTCTTGTATCTTTTTTGCATCAGAGTAGAAAAAAAGCAAAATGTATACCACTTTTGCACAGCAATGTATGTCTTGAAAGACTGCCCTGATTCCATGTCTGATGTTGAGGGCCTCCATCCATTGTTGGGTGAGTAGAAGTAGCTTGTCCAAGATTGAGTAACCTGGTCTGAATCCAAATTGGTGATCAAAGATGAGATTATTGGAGAAAAGGAATGATTTCATGTTAACTGTGATGGATTCCATGACCTTGCTAATGATTGGAAATATGCTGATAGGTCTGTAGTTAAGGGGATCAGTTTTTGTAACTTTTTAATGTAATCTCATGAGTTTGGCTGACTTCCAAGCAGATGGTAAATGATAGGGTGAACATAGCAGAAACAGGATGTGCTTAGAAACCTTTCGGCTTTCTCAGGTGAAAAAGGCACAGAGTTCATAATCTGTGTATAAGAGAGAGCAGGTTTTTGTGGAAGAATTCCTAGACCGAGTTAACGTCGGAGGCGGTATATGTGGGAGACCAGTCTTCAAGAGAGATGACTGCTTGCAGTCCTTGTCATTCTGCTTGAGTGAACTACCAGACTTGCCGGCATTGAGGCAGCTCTCTGAAAATAGCCAGAGAGATGCTGGCTCTCACAAAAATGTGATCAGACAAGCCAATTGGAGCAGAGGAATAACAGGAGACATTAGCAGGAAAGTTAGTCATTACCAAATCCAGAAGGGCGTATTTGCCATTGGGAGAAATCCAGGTGGGAAAGTTCACAGATCGAGTCAGTCCGATGGAGTCACACAAGTCCTTTGCTGAAGTGCCACGGTTGGTGAGAGAGGTAGCAACATCCAGCCAATTGGCATGGTAACAGTTGAAATATTTACATATGAGGAAGAGAGTGTTTGGAGGAATGGTTGAAAGTTTGTCCATGTTGTCTGAGAGAGATGTAAATGGCGTTGTTACTGTTTGGAGGACGGTACAACACACACAAAAGCAAGAGGTGGAAGTGGAGGGGAAGTTGCATCAAAAGGTATTTTTGGGGCTTGAGAGGTGTAACATCAGTACAAGGGCAGTGAGAAATGGAGATGTTGATGTAAATTGCAACTCCGGTGCCGGGATGGCATTTACACCTATCACACTGTTGGAGACAATAGCCAGGAAGAGAAATTAATGAGTATTGGGATGTACTGTGGGAGGAAAGATTCTGTTCAATAGATGTCTGGTTTTGCAGCTGTTGCCTGGGTTGAGAGATCTGTCAGGTGCAGTAGAAACCTCAGATGTTTGAAGTCCACACAGTTAAGGAGAGGGGAGGAAGCACTGTTATCAGTGTGGAGAGGGGATGGGGGAACAAGGAGTGGGGCTGGTATGGGGCAGGGAGGAAGCTGAGCAAGGGCGGGGACGAGGTGAGGGGAAATCTGGGAGATGGCAGAACAAGGGGGTTGGTGAGAGGAGGCGAGGTGAGGGGGGTGATGGGAGAGGGAAGATATGAGGGGCAAGATGGGGTGAGTTGGAGTCAGAAATTTGGTACATGGTGGAGGATACTAAATTGGGCTTACAGAGAAGGGGTGTGGTTGGGAGGACAGTGGTGTATTGGAGATAAGGAGGAGGATACTGACAACTTCACGACAACCTTAATCACCCATGATGTACCAAATTTTGTTCACGGCATTAAAAAAAAAATTGCGGTGTTTGAGGGGGTCTAACGAGGGAGTTTATGGGGTGGGGGGGGTGGGGTTTCTCCCCCCAAAATAGGTATTTGCTTTCTTATCCAAAACTACACACAATTCCGATGAAACTCGACCACAACCTTCGTCACCCATGATGTACCAAATTTTACTTACGGCATTAAACAAAATCCATAGGTATTTACTTTCTTGTGTGTCGTATTTTGTTCATCATCCATACCTTCCAATCTACCAGTGGTTCCCTGGTTATCTTATCAAGCCGCGACCAGGTGAGCGCCCAGGGGTATTGCCCCGATGTTTTTGCTCGTTTATAACTGGCTTGAGATGGAATCACTTCTGGAGTTTTCCTGGAGGGGTCAAAAGATTCCCAATGTTGTGGTTTTTAAATGTTCATTTGATGAACATGTTTGTTTTTAGGAATTGATCATAATTACAGAACCCTGTCATCAAGATCGGTGTAACTTTTACAAAGGTATGACTTGATACGTGAAGTTACTACATTGTCATTTCATAGCTTGCATTGAAAATGGATAAGTACTGGACTTGTGTAATGTGGAAGCTCTCCACAAAGCTGTCTAACCTGGGCTTGAATCCCGACGCAGCTATAAACTGTCGTCCTGGTATTTCACAGGTAGGGTGATTCATCAATGTGTGTGTGTGTGTGTGTGTGTGTGTGTGTGTGTGTGTGTGTGTGTGTGTGTGTGTGTGTGTGTGTCGGCATTAGTTGGTGGACGTTAAAGACCCCACTGTGTCCTTCGAGAAGAGTCGGTGAGCTATCGCCGGCACCCTGAGCAAATTACAAATTCCTGCTCCAACTAATGCTGGGAAGGCAATGGCAAACCACCCAGTATAGCCCTTTCCAAGAAACTGCTTTCAGCAGCACTGACGTGGTGTAACAGATTATGATGCGTCCAAATTGGAATGTAGAAAATCTTGTAGTGATGAGTAACACCCTTGAGCCTTTTCAAACCTGTGCTCGTTTCTGGAGTTTGGCATGCACACACTGCAGGTACATCTGCTAATGATGTGGCTCCAAAGGCCTGTCATGTGACGCTGTTATCACTTTGTTTTTGTTTTTGTTTCCATGGTAATGTTGCTATGCTAAGGTTTATTCATTAGTTTTTCTGGTTTTGATCTCTTGGTAATGGAAGTTGTTGACAATGACAATAAAACAATGACAATGAAGTTGTTGACAATGACAAGGGTGAATAAACACGCGCTATGTGTAAATAGAGTAGTTGTTTCCCTGTACGGCACTGGTGTTTGTGGGACCCTCCTCTTCTTTCGCCATTTTGCTCCATGGCCATGATTGTGCTCTTCTGCTCGTTCTTCATATTTTCTGTCTCAAAGAGGACGAGTGGTTACTGAAGGTCGCTTTTTGTCATCGCTCCCTTTTGCTGCTGGCCTACATTAGGTCCTTTAATACTCATCATTTGCACAAAATATTTTTCCAATTGAGTTGCTAACCCCATACCTTTGATGTCACCTTATTTTGATGGGCTTGGGCTGTCTTCAAAAAGTAAGGAGAATGGGCAGTGCAAGGAGATGTTGGGAGTGAGAACAGTGGGGCAGGGACATCTCTCGGTTGTTTTTAATTAACTGTTAGCAGGGTTACCCGGCGTTGCCTGGGTTGGGGGGGGGTGGTACTGAGAAGTGGGAGAAGCAGGAGAGCCAGCAGGGCTGAGAATGGGGCAGGCGGATCGGGGGCAGGAGAACCGACGGGGTGGCGGTGAGGGGGGAAATTGTGTAGGGGGCAGAAGAGCCAGAACACCAGTGGGTAAAGGGGTATTTAAGGGTCTTACAGGTCATTGGGGTCTTAAGGGTCTTCAATGTCTTCTGGCTCGAAGGGAGCCTAAAGGTCTTTGGGGCCTAAAGGGCCTTTGGGGTATTCGGGGTTTTAAAGTGTCTTAATTGTGTTTGGGAAATTAAATGGTCTTAAGGGTCTTCTTGGTCTTTGGGTCTTCAGGGTCTTAAGGGGTCTTATCTTCCAAGCATGTGGAAAGTCTTCTCTCAAGCATGTAAAAAAAAAATATGTCTTATGGTTCTTTGGGGGTCTTTAAAGGCTGAGGTTGTGGACGAAAATATAGTGAGGACAACGTGAGGACAAATTTAATGGCTGAGGACAAATATACTTGGTCTGTGTGCCAAATTTGGTGGTTGTCGGTCCAGCGGTCCTTGCAAAAAAACGTGAAGAAACAGACATCCGATGAATCTTATTTATGAGATTTAGTTCGGTTCCAATTGTGCGTGGAGTCAGGCCAGCTGTGCAGTGAGCCACTGGGTGGAAGACACCGCTTGATTAATTTGGTGTGCTGGCCTTTGGCCATGTTGTATGTCACGGGATACGTGTTAACCAATGAGATTGCATATAAATGAAAGCCAGAAAAGTGATATTTAAAGGCTCATGTGGTGGATGAAAATACCCTGAGGACAATCCCCGGATTGGACTTGGGTTGTGTGCCAAATTTGGTGGTTGTCGGTCCAGCGGTCCTTGCAAAAAAACACGACAGACAGACAGACAGACAGACAGACATCTGATTAATCCTATTTATTAGATTTATTTATTCCGTTAAGCAAAGTGAGGTTGAGGCCGTTTTATTCCTCTTATGTGAAACAACCTGCACCCCATGCTTACAGAAAACAGACTTTTTGGAACACCAGCCACATTTTCCATCCAATCATCCAATCACTTTGTTAATAAGATTCTCCATGGGTAAACACTGATGGCACTTTCACATTTTGATGAGATCCTCTCACTGACAACACAATCGCTTCCCCCAGCTGCAGTACCAAAGAGAACGTCTGCACCCCCTTTCAAAATTTTCACCTTTTGTTGCCTTTGAGTCTGGAATTAAATTTCCTTAAATCAGAGATTTTCACCTATATTTAGACATCGTAACCCACAACTTCCATGTGAAAAACAAATTCTATAAATTTCAGAAAAATTATTAAGAATACTAAACTAGAATATCTTGGTTGGATAAGTGTCCACCCCCCTGAGTTTATACTTGGTGGAAGCATCTTTGACAGCAATTACACCTGTGAGTCTGTTGGGATAGGTCTCTACCAACTTTGCACACCTTGATTGGGCAACATTTGCCCATTCTTCTGTACAAAACTGCCCAAGCTCAGTGAAGTTGCGTGGGGAGCGTTGATGGACAGCAATCCTCAAGTCGTGCCACAGATTTTCCATTGGATGTAGGTCAGGGCTCTGACTGGGCCACTCAAGGACATTTATCTTTTTCTTCCTTAGCCACTCCAGTATAGGTTTGGCTGTGTGTTTCGGGTAGTTGTCATGCTGAAAGGTGAACTTCCGTCCCGATTACAGCTTTCTTGCAGAGGGCAGCAGTTTTTCCTCTCGGATTTTTCTCTATTTTGCACCATCCATTTTCCCTTCTCTCCTGACAAGTGCCCCAGTTTCTGCTGATGAGAAAAACATCCCCATAACATGATGCTGCCACCACCATGCTTCACATTAGGGATGGTGTTCTTTGGGTGATGTACTGTGTGGGGTTTGCGCCAAATTTATCGTTTTGCATTTAAGCCAAAAAGTTACATCTTGGTTTTGTCAGAGCACAAAACTTTTTGCCATATGGCTTCTGAATCTCCGGAGTGGGTTTTTGCATACCTCCAACAGGATTAAAGTTGTGTTTTTTGAGTAATGGCTTCCTTCTTGCCACCCTATCATCCAGGCCAGATTTGTGGAGTGCTTGGGATATTGTTGTCACATGTGCAAAGTGACCAGTCTTTACAATAAAAGCATGTAGCTCTTTCAAAGTTGTCATTGGTCTCTTGGTGGCCTCTGATCACTCTCCTCCTTGCATCGTCATCCAGTTTGGAGGGACAGCCTGATCTAGGCAGGGTCTTAATGGTACCATATGCCCTTCTCTTCTTAATGATTGTCTTGACTGTGCTCCAAAGGATATTCAAGGCCTTTGAAATACGAGGTCCGTCTAAAAAGTAACGGGACTGACTTCACATAAATTTTATTTTAAAAAAATAAATTGAATTCACAGCTTGTCCCCTTCAAAATAGTTTCCCTCCAGTCTCACTCACTTATCCATCCTCTTCTTCCACGCTTCGATGCACTCCTGGAATGCTTCTTCTGGAATCCTCCGGAGCTCCGTTGTCACGGCCCTTTTGATGGCCTCCACATCAGGAAATCGGGTCCCCTTGATCACCCCCTTGAGCTTGGGGAAGAGGAAAAAATCACAAGGGGCCAAGTCTGGCGAATACGGGGGTTGCTCCACAGTTGGCACGTTCCTCTCTACCAGAAACTGTCAGATGCTCAGGGCACTGTGAGCAGGGGCGTTGTCATGGTGGAGCACCCAGGCGTTGTTCTCCCACAGATCCCTCCTCTTGTCCCGGACTGATCCCATGAAGCACCGGAGGATCTCCTTGCACATGTATTGATTCACTGTTTGATCCTGTGGTAGAAACTCGAAGTGGACGATGCCCTTGATGTCAAAAAACGCGATGAGTATCACCTTGACCTTCGACTTCGACATCCTTGCTTTCTTTGGTCTTGGTGATGCCGGACGTTTCTACTGACCACTCTGCCGTTTGGTCTCGGGATCGTATTCGAATATCCACGATTCATCGCCAGTAACGACTCTCCCGAGCAGGTCTGGATCGCCTCGAGGGGCTCGATAATGTCTTGACAGACAGTGACTCTTTGCTGTTTCTGGTCCTCGGACAACAGTTTGGGGACCATCTTTGCACACACCTTGAGCATTTCAAGACTTTCAGTGATAATGCTCCAGACAGTGTCCTTGTTGATGGAAGGTTCATCAGTAATCATCTGCACTCTGAGTCGATGATCTGCGTGCACCTTCTGCTTCACATGCTTGATGTTGTCCGCCGTTCTGCCAGTTGAAGGTCTTCCAGACCGTGGATCGTCTTCAACTTCCTCCCGTCCCTCTTTGAACCTCTTGTGCCATTCAAATGCACGTGTACGTGACATTGTTTCTTCCCTGTAGACTTGCTGCAGCATTGCGAAGGATTCGGAAGGTGTTTTACCAAGCTTGGCAAGAACCTTCAGATTGGCTCTCTGCTCACGACTCATAGCACGATGACTCAGACGAGACAACTTGTAAAGCACGACCTGTAAAAAATCACACAATGAGCGCAGTCAACCATCACCAATCATATATATATATATATATATATATATATATATATATATATATATATATATATATATATATATATATATATATATATATATATATATATATATATATATATATATTGCTGGAATGTTGCAAAAGACTGTGATGCAACCCGCTCATTCAAGTTGAGTAAGTGGAGCACACAGCAGGTTCAATCCCGTTACTTTTTGATGGACCTCGTATGTTTATACCCATATCCTGATTTGTACCTTTCCACAACTTTATCCTGGAGGTCTTTTGAAAGCTCCTTGGTGCTCATGGTTGAGTCTTTGCTGTGAAATGCACGACCCAGCAGTGGAAACAGGCAGGAACAGCTGATTTTTTTTTTCTGAAATAATCACTCATGACAATTTAGCACAGGTGTCAGCCAATTAACTTGCTGTGTGATTTTGAAGGTGATTGGTTACACCTGAGCTCATTTACAATTGGTATTATAAGGGTGGACACTTATCCAACCAAGATATTCTAGTTTTGTATTTTTAATTAATTTTCTGAAATTTGTAGAATTTCTTTTTGACTTGGAAGTTGTGGGGTTACGATGTGTAAATAAAGGTGTAAAAATCTGATTTAATGCAATTTAATTCCAGACTACAATGAAACAAAAGGTGAAAATTTTGAAACGGGGTATAGACTTTCTATCGGCACTGTATGTGCAATCACCCATCCAATCCAAGCCGTTGTCCTGCCAAACAATGTCCGTGTACCCATCTATCCCGACAAAAATTCAAACATGATGAGCCACACAGGCTGGAGCTTGATCCATCTTTCTTCTCGAGTTCTTACCATTGCTCTCCCTATGAATCTCGGTTTACAAAGTGTTCTCTTCTTCCGATCACGAACTTCCTTCAATTGTGATAAACGTTTCAGAAGACTCTTCATGTCATCTTCTTCTGACATAACAGTTGTGTTTTTATCCATTTGTTACCATGAACATTTTCTACTTGGAATGAGATTTTTTACAACATTCTTCCCGTGGTAAGCTAAATCGGACCATACAAGTTATTCTTTTACGTAACGTTTATGGAGACAAAACTCTCAACATTTTACAAGACAGGTTTTGGCTCTCTCTGGCTACGAACATGGTTGTAGCTATGAATGTGGTTCTTGATTTGTTTTTTATATCTTGGAAGTATCCAAACACCTTGTTTGACATCTGGACACATTTTTGTTTCATTCTTGACCTCATTACTGCTGTTGTACAACCTGAAAACACGTGGTTGCTTCCATGTTTTTGTTGCGTCACCGAACTGTGCATGTGACGCTTGTATAACATGAACACAGGATGGATGTCTTTGCCTTCTTAAAAAAAAATGGAAAAACATCATTTTTTCTATAAACTTGTTTGATTTGACCCAAGATTTTACCTCGTAGTTAAAAAAATAATTTATGCATCGTCGAGACTTCAAGAAGAGGTTGTACTAGTAAATTGAACAGATCAGGATGTAACAGTACAAAAGGAACAATGGTTGGTGGGGGGGGGGGACGACGACGACGACACCACAGCACAGTTAAAGGCCAATATAGAGGAAGGCTTTGGCAAACAATGGTTGTGGGGCAGGAGAGGATGCATGGGGTGGATAAGATAGATACAGAAGGAAACTCTCAGCAAAGAAAAAAACTGGAAACTTGGAAGGAGGGGGCCTCAGGGTGGGGATCAACGAGGGTAGAAAAGATCATGGTTTTGGATTGGGGATGATCTGACATGATGGTGAACAGCTGTTTTGAAGACTTGGAGGGAAGAATCAGATTGAACAGCATGTGGAAGTTGGGTCCACAGGTGGGAAAAAAGAGGAACAGATGAGTGGAGGTGAGCAGTGATCCTGAATTTAGTTAATTTCACCAAAAGGGGGTTAATGGTGAACTGCGTGCACCCTGCAAAAACCTGGGGGGGGGGGGACAAAGCATGGAAAGAGCAGAGGGTGCAAGACGAGAGAGTGAAGGCGGTGAAGATCAGCAACCTGTCTGCGATGTGAAAGTGATAGGCACATCCACTTAGCTTCATCGTGGGCGATTCCAGTAATCTTGAATGCTTTGGTTTCCACGGCGTCAATGTGAGCAAGGTGTGCGGCATGGGAGCCAGCCCAGAGGGGAGAGCAGTACTCCATGAAGCTGTGGATGAAGGCCTTGTGGATGGAAAGGAGTTCAAGTGTGCCAAGGAAGGACTTTGTACGATGGAGAATGCCTCGCCGACGGCTGGCTCTGGAGGCCATTTTTGAAATGTGGTTTGCCCAAGAGAGATCATGGCTGATCGTGAGACCCAGGAGTAAGAGGATTGTTAAGAAAGTAGATCGGAGGGTTTGCCAGACGGTACTTTCAGAGAGAGAGGGCGAGTGTGAGAATTGTCAGGATTGAAAGAGATATTCCAAGTATTGACCAGATTGTGATTTTTATCAAGGTCTGAAGAGAGCGAAGAGACTGCAGCCTCTTTGTCTAAAGGACGAGGGATGTCAAGGCAGAGGGTGGATTCATAAGCAAATAGGTAAAGGGGATTTTCCAGAGAGTCAGAGAGATCATTTATGAAGATCAGGAATAGGACTCGGCCCAGAACACTGCCTTGGGGAACTCCAGCCTTGACAGGAAGAGAAAAATCTAAGGATTCCGTTGAGAGCCGCAACATGCTAGCGACGAGAGTAGAGGAAGTCAGTAAGTCGTTTGTGTATTTGGCCTTTGATGTCATTGGCAGACAGTTGGAGAGTAAGGCAGGATGCCAGACTGTATCAAAAGCATGAGATAGCCCCAGAGAGAGATGTCCCTGATCTCATTTCTGTCATTGAGGGCCTCCATCCATTGTTGGGTGAGTAGAAGCAGCATGTCCAAGGTAGAGTGACCTGGTTGGAATCCAAATTGGTGATCCCAGTTGAAGTTGATGTAGAAAAGGAAGGATTTCATATCAACTACGATGATTGATCACAAGACCTTGCTGATTATTGGAAATAAGCTGATCGGTCTGTAGTTAAGGGGATCCGTTCTTGTACATTTTTATGGAGTGCAGTGATGTTGGCAGATTTCCAAGCATATGGAAGATGACCAAAAGCAAATGATAGGGTGGGTGTGTGCGTGTGTTCGTGTGTGTATGTGTGTGAGAGACAGAGACGGAGACGGAGACGGAGACGGAGACAGAGACAAGGGATGGATGGATGGATGGATGGATGTGCAAGAGCAGCAGAGCAGGAGTTTAGGACACATTTGTGATGCCGTCTGGTCCAGTTGCAGAGTCAGAGTTGAGGGGTATAAGGAGCAAACATTATGGCATGGCTCAGCCTTACCTCATTATGTGTTTGTCCTTGTTTGATGTGCACATGCGATACAGTATTCATATTCTGGTGTTCTGCTCAAAGGCAGGTTCAGTTTGGCCGAAGCAGTTTCCCGGCAAGGGTTGTAGTGGGTGGTTTGCCATTGCCTTCCCAGCAGTAGTCAGGGTAGGAATTTGTAATCTGTTCATCGTGTCAGCGATAGCTCGCCCACTCTTTGCGAAGGACACCGTGCGATGTTTAACATGCACCAACTAATGCTGGCAGACGGGACATTATATTGTTCCCCTGGCTTTTGTATCCCAAGGTCTTGTGCACCATGGTGTGTTGAACATGGAGTTTCTTTCCTTGTTTTTTATATTTTTTTATCAGCGTCTGCAGTTGCTGATGGCTTTATGCCTGACTTATGAATGTAGGCTTGCTCTCAAGTCAGTCGACCACAGCCCTAGTCTGTCCAGCTCTTCTTGAATTTGCTGAGTATTGTTTTCATCTCGTCAGCTCCAGCTCCCTTTCCATATTCCATTTGCCTCCACTTGCTGTGCAGGCCTCACTCACCACGACCGGATGGCGAATCGAAGAAGAAGATTGTTTTGGAGTCACCCGAAGATGAACAGGTAATCTTCGACTTGTCATGGATGCTTTGGAATTCATCTCCCACAGGTTTTGTTTTAAAACTCTTTTGTCTGACTATCGTTTGCGATTGAGTGTGTGTGTGTGTGTGTGTGCTACCCCTTAAGCGATTCATTTCTGAGCGACCTAACCCACAGGAAAAATGTTTGGGGGGAGGGGGTGGGGCGCTGGATGATTTGGGGAATTTAAAAAGTTCGAAACTTTCAACTTGGGCTTTTACATTAGCGAACAGATTCATACGATATTGTTGAAAAAGGAAGGAAACTTGTTTATACTGTTCATTTTTGTTGGACTGTGGTGGTTCGGGTTCCCACAGTGTTGCCTCTGTCATTCTCCGCTAAAGTAGTTTGTGCTGTCAACGTGGCACAGTGGTGGCGCTCCAGCAGCGGGTTTGTTTCTCTGGTACGCAGCAACGATTAAGTGTATGCTTGAAAACCCTGATGCCTGGATTATTCTTTCGCTTTTTTTTTTTCCGACTTTACTTCTGCCTTTTGCTTTCTGTGTTGCGTTTGTTATTTCATTTTCAACTAGTTTGGGAAATGTACGAAAGCGTAATCTAACCAAGTCCTTGTTTAGTCGTGGCTCGGGGTGATAAACATTTGTTACGGAGGAACTGTGTTGTCATGACTGGAAAAACCACATCCTCGATGAGAACACTGTGTGTGATTGATGCTCGTTATCCCCATAAGTGTTTGGTGGAGTTCAGCAAGCAAAGGTGAATCGTCCTCACACGGGCCTGGCTTTCCTGTCGGCCTGATGAGTACAACAACTTTGTTTTGAAACTCATTTGGAACGACAGAAATTTTGGGAGGGAGTAGAGTTCATCGATGGTAAAGTAAGAGCTGTTGCTTTAGAAAAGTGCTCGCGAAGGCTTTGGCTGGCAAATGTGAATACTTACAAGGTACTTGCTTTAGTCAGGTGAAGCTCACGGGTTGGCACGAGGGCCTCGAGATACGCACACTTGGCTCTAAGCTGTCTAGCCTGGGTTTGAATCTCGGCCCTGCTATAAACTGTCATCCCGGCGTTTCATAGACTGGGCGATCCATCAATGTGTGTACCGTCCCTTGGATGGACGTTAAACAGGCATCCTGTCTGCCGGCATTAGTTGGTGGACGTTAAAGAGCCCACGTTGTCCTCCGCAAAGAGCCGATGAGCTGGCACCGGCACCCTGAAAAAATTCCAAATTGCTGCCCCAACTACTGCTGGGAAGGCAATGGCGAACCACCCAGTATAATGCTTGCTCAGGAAGCTGCTTCAGTAGCACTGGTGCTCGTGTGTGTGTGTGTGTGTGTGTGTGTGTGTGTGTGTGTGTGTGTGTGTGTGTGTGTGTGTGTGTGTGTGTGTGTGTGTGTGTGTGTGTGTGTGTGTGTGTGTGTGTGTGTGTGTGTGTGTGTGTGTGTGCATGCAGATAATAATTAACGCTACCCCTATCCATCAAGATTTCTGTGAAGTTGGGCCATCAGTGTGCAGCTTATCTCACTTGATTTATGATTTCCCATCACCATGGGATATTGAGACTGTAAAATGTTCAGGAAGTCTGTCTGACAGATTGTCTGTAACCAATATTTCTTGATGGTTTGAAGAACTGCTGTTGTTCTGCAATTAAAGTAGTTTATTTTATGTAAATGAAGCAAACCATAACATTACAAGGGTATTAAATGCTGATTGTGAGCGATACTATATAAATTGTACTCGGGATTTGTTAAAGCGAAGTTATGAAAGAGCTAATCTTCAGTGTCGTATTGAAATACACAATTTGGTGTCTGTCTGTCTGTCTCTGTCTGAACATGATACATTCGGTTGATACTTATCCAATCTCAACCAAACTTTCCAGGGGGAATAAGGGTTGTCATGACAGAGGTTGTGGCAATGTAATTTGTCCCCCTCCCCAATGGGGATTTCTGCCTCGGACGAACTTCATGTTAAAGGGGAATCTATCGCTTGATCATCTACAAAATAGATATGATGTCTTTTTCCGATTTCCGATTTATCGTCGGTAATTTTGCAATTAAAAGACGATCATCATCTCCTTCTTCACGATTAGCCATGACGTTTCACCATGAAGTGGAGCACCGCTTCCGTATCGTCGATGGGTTACATCGCCGTACGATTGAACTCAAACGGCGAATAATTTTGGAATTTCTACAAATATTCCGAGTCAATGCGTCCTTGGTGGTTGTCGTAATCCAAACCGAGATGATTTCATGCTACATTAACGGCCGAAAGATCTGAGGGTTACCAGAAATTGTACAAGGTTTGTCCGCAATAGCCGAGCATGGATCAGGCCGAAAAAAATATTTGGTTTTGTGATTGTTGTTTCATAACAGTGCTCTGTAAAATGTTCCAGAGATGGCTAGATCTTGTGCTTACCCTCCAAGATTGAGAGAGGATGCCATACCCACGATTAAGCGGAAGAAACAGCCATCGCTCGAAACTGTAAGACCATCTCTGCCCAGCTACCAGCACATGTACATGGACTATTTGAGTGGTGAATCAAACACCTGTTGCCATTGCCTGGCAGTTACCACAAGAACACGTGAAAAATAATTATGTACTAGACGACCCGTGAACCCGTTGGGTTCCCCTTGTGACAGCGGTTGATAAAAAAATCATTTAAAATATAAAAAATAAAATAAAGATAGCTCCAGCGAATTATACCACTGAGGTTGTTTGTATTGATCAAATTTTCCTGAAGAGTACTTGACTGAATCGGGAATTGATTTTTAATAATGTTTTTCGTTGCCCGATTTGAACAAAACTTGACACTGCACACCACAGGAGAATGTTGATTAAGATGGCCCTAAAATTTTTGCGCTATCGTGTACCATTTTGGCTGTATTTCGGGAACATACATACATATATACAAGATGAGAGTTTTAGTAATATTTAGATTATCACACTAATTTCAACAAATCAAATGAACCACCATCTATTTGTAGTGGAGAGAAAGTATATATGTATCATCTACTCCGACAGGATTTGATCGAGGATGCTAAAACTTTCAGGGTGCCCCTCCTCCAATATCCCTCCCCCCCCCACCCATCAACCATCACCCCACAATACCCACCACCATCCCATCGCATACACCCCCCTCCTCCACCATCCCCCCACAATCATCACCCCCACAATACCCACACCCCTCCCTCCTCCACCACCCCCCCACAATCATCATCTCCACAATACCCCCCACCACCCCCACAATCATCACCCCCACGATACCCACCACCATCTCACACCCCTCCCTCCACCCTCCTCCCCCCTCCACATCCTCATCCACTGGGGAGGAATATGGACACCTCACGGACATGACTGTGGGACACGGCACAGATACAAATGGTGTCCAGGGAAAGTATGAATTGGGACAATCCCATAATATACAAGACACCTGGTCAGCCAGCAATGGTGGGACAAAGCATTCGTCACCCATTTTATCCACGATGTCCAAATGTGCTGGGGCAGTCGGGCGATGATGGCTATTTCTGCTCGAGTAATATATAAACCGATTTGTCAATTAATTCAAACTCCCTCCTTTTTTAGCCGTTGATTGAACAGAAAATCAAACCTTACCGAGTTGAGGTGATCACGAGACCAGCGTTTTCATCTTAACGAACACTTCTGCCTTCTTCGTCTGAATCGCTCGCACAAGGCTTGAAACGATACGGCTCGACAATTTGATCACTTCAAACATTCTGAGAACCATCAGTGTTGCTTATGACGATGGAATCAGTATCGGAATCTGAGCTCGACCCGCACTGTTTCTCAATGTAAAACTGCCTTTTGTATCAAGGTGAGTCCAGTGTGATGTCACTGGCAAAATCGAAAATCAACACTCGGGATTTTTTTGACCCTTTGTGATTGGCAGAAAAATTTCAAATAATTTTTTTCCTTCAAATTAGACCGTGATCAATGATTCTAAATGGTTTTCAGAAAAAAAAATTGCATTTGGTTTTCCCCTTAAGGTGTATAAATAACTTATCGTGCTATTTTTACAAGGGTGTTATCCCTCCTCCCCAAGGGGGTTTTCCTCCTTGGACAAATGCCATGCGAAGACTTATCGTGGCGTTTTTCCAAGGCCGCTTCTAAGAACAAAAGTAACTCGAATGGCACTCAGTGGAGCGCGCACCTCCGCCAGGCTCATTAGTTTACGTTTTGTATCCCACTGATAGGCCGAATGTGGATTCGGACGTGAACTAAAATTTAAATGGCTTGTTTTTGTCACCGAACGAACTCTTCCACCTAGCTTCGTCTGAATCTGTGCACAACTTTTTTGAGAAATCCTGCTGTGTCATTTTTGGCCCGAATGTCGCAATGGTGAAAAAAATCACTTGAAAAATTCTCTGATCCAGATCTGGATTTTTATATTCCCAAAATGTAATCATTTCGGCTGTCACATACCCAACTTCTCCACCAAATTTTGGCCGAATCCGTCCACAATTTTTTTTTGAGATATCATGCCATATATGGTTTTTAGCCCTATCTCTCAATGGTGAAGAATCACTTTAAAAATTCCAGTAGTCGGATCTGGATTTTCACCAAATCCAATCAGTTCGTTCTTGTCACACACCCAACCTGCTGACAAAATTTCATCCGGATCCATCCACAACTTTTCTAGATATCCTGCTCACAGACAGACACGGGTGAAAACATAACCTCCATCCACCTTCGATGGCGGAGGTAATAACGATAATGACAATAACATAATATTAATGTTATTACAAAACAATATCCCCCCTCCCCAAGGGGTTTTTTGTGATGTGCGATATTGCGCCCGACACCCTTATGGAAGTGAATTTTATTACAGGGAATTTAGAATGGTGAGGCACGGTCTGATCCTTTAAATTACCTGATCTAACATTATAATGCCATGCAAGGTCTCATCCTTTCATTGACCTGATCGAACATATAATGTTATGTTAAAGTGTATAAATAACTTCTCATGCCATTTGTATAAGGTCGCTATCCCCCTCACCAAGGGATTTTCCCTCCTTAGGGCAAACACTGTGTTGAGGCTTATTGTGGTGTTTTTCCAAGGCCATTTCTAATAGCAAAAGTAATAACACCAATAATTATAATCGCATAATAGTATTGACATTATTATAAAACAATAACATAAGCAATAGAAAAAAATAATAATAATAAGGATAATATGACTCCCCCGCCGCTCCCATAGTGAGCGGGTGTACTCGTCCTTTAAATATGCATTGTTAAAGTAATTATTATTTTGTGAAAGCAAATAAAAGTGCTTCCAACAGTGATTTATAATTGGCATTGTGTGTTGTTTCACAGAAAGGTTGTTCCACTGAAGGTGGTGATAAAAGGCCAGGACCAGCAGTGGAAGACTGCCAGTTTGACCAGCAAACTGAGGAAAACCAAGCGAGAGAATGCAACGAGATCGTCACGACGCAGCATCACGTGCAACTACAAATTGAGCAAACCGATAGTCTTGTGAAGCCAAAGGAGATTGGAGGTTTCCTTGAAGAACTATCAAAGCCACACTTAAATCAAGGTCTGCAGGAAGAGGGAAGCAGGACTGAGAAAGGGACTGATAAGGACGGTGGAAATTTGGCCAGAAACGACAAAGAGGAGCTAAAATTGGTGCAAGAGGCTCAGGCTGAAATACTTGATCTTGGACAAATTAAGGCACAGAGAGAGGAGGGAAAAGATTCTAAACTCATCAAGCAGTGTATTTCAATCGAGGAGTTTGAATTGTTAAAAGACAGTTTTGAAGAGAAGGGTCAGTTGCTTGTTGCCATAAAAGAAGACAAAGAAAAGCAAGGTAAGGAATTGGAGAGTGTGAAAAGGGAGCTCGAGGAGAGAAATGTTGAGCTTGCTTTGCTGAGACGGTCATCGGAAAATGCCCTTGAATCGTTGAGGGTAGCATTTTCTGAGAAAGAGCTCCAGTGCCTTTTAGCTCGAGATTGTGAGGTTAACCAGCTGAAAGAGAGACTTTCTCAAGCTGAAGAAGAGATTACCCGATATCAGGAGATTTTAATCACCAAGAACGAAGAAATCGAACAATTTTCGGCGAATACGAGGAAGGAAACCTCTGCCTTAAGAAGCAGCAAGGAAGAAAAGGACAGAGAAAATCAATTTTTGAAAGAGAGCTTACTTCAGAAAGAAGATGAAGTTAGAACTTTAACAGGTATTAATGAACAGAAAGTACAAGAAGTGAATGATTTGCAAAATCGGCTTTGCTTGAAGCAACAGGAGATTGAGGAGCAAACGGTACGCTTGTCAGAAGGTAGGGAAGATATAGTTTTTCTGAAGGTATCATTGCAGGAAAGGGACCAGGACAATGAACTGTTGAAAGCACAGTTGAGTCAAAAAGAATCCAGTGAGAAACGCCTGCAGGAGATAATTTCCGAGAACGCTGATCAACTCGACAGGGTGCAGAAAGCAAGTGTCCAAAGAGAAGAAGATAACCGGTCTTTACGGATCACATTGACCGAGTCGGAGGAACGGATTAGGCTTTTGAACCAAAACGTGTTGGAGAAAGAGGAAGAAGTCAAAACTGCACAGAATAAACTCTCAAATGCAGAAAAATCTATAAAGCTACTTAAAGGCAAAGGGAAGAACGACAAAGTAAACAAAAAACTGAAGGAAAGTTGCACTTTAAAAGAAAACGAACTTGCATCTCTGCAGTTATTGCTGAAAGAAAAAGATAAGACTATTATATCCCTGCAAAACGACCGTTGTGTGCAAAGTCAGGATCTTGCCAAGATCGTTGATGAGATTGCAGCGAAAGAGCAACAGGTTTCTTTGCTTGAACAGCAAGCACTGAGTGAGGAGGAACCGCTGAAGGTTGAGTTGGTGAACAAAGAGAAAGAGTTGTTCAATCTGCATGAACACCTTTGCAAGAGTAATAAAGAGATAGAAGCCCTAAAAGAGCTCGTTGGTGAGAAGGACAACTGCAACAAATCTTTGACAGAGCAATTGAATGAAAAGGAGAGAGAGCTTATTGTTTTTCAAGAAGCTGTCGCAGCAACAAAACAAGAGGTTGTTTTGTGTAAGGAGCAGCTGCATCATAAAGATACGCATCTTTCTTTATTGAACCAGGAAGTGGAAGTGCAGAAGTGCAATTTGGAGACTGTGCGATCCGAAGTTGTTTTTTTGAAAAAAAATCTTGAGCACAAGGAACAGGAGGTAACTCATCTTGCTGAAGATACAAAAGAGA
The DNA here is from genome assembly GCF_056783735.1 of Eptatretus burgeri. Taxonomy (NCBI): domain Eukaryota; kingdom Metazoa; phylum Chordata; class Myxini; order Myxiniformes; family Myxinidae; genus Eptatretus; species Eptatretus burgeri. The sequence continues at coordinate 13,922,477 of NC_140965.1, read as the reverse complement.
GGGAAAGTGAAGTTTCATTGCTGAAAAGTCAAGTGACAAAGCAGTTGGCAAGCACTGATCTTTTGAAGGAGGAAATAAAAGAGCAAGCATGTTCCGGTGAAGTTTTGCAAAATAAGCTAGCAGACAAAGAAAATGAGTGTCATACAAGAGAAGAAAAATTAACCAAACTGAAACAGGAGAATTGTTTGTTGCATTCAAATCTGGAAGAGCACCTGAAAGAAACGAACTTGCTCAAAGACAACCAGGTGAAGACAGCACAAGAGGTCGCTTTTTTGCGGCAAAGTGGTATAGAAAAAGAGACGGAAGTAGCAAAGCTAAAAGAAAATCTGTTGGAGAAAGAGAGTGAACTTTGCTCTGTCCGTGAAACTATAAAATATAAAGACCAGGAAATTTCCATCCTCAACGAAAAGAATAAAGAAAGAGAGTCTTTCCTTCTTGAAGCTAACAAACATAAAGAAAAAGTTGTTTTTCTTGAAGAAAAGTTGGAAGCATTACATCTTAGTTTGTCTGAAAAGGATCAGCTGCTTTCAAATTCAAGGTCCTCAAACGAAGAGAAAGACAAACAAATAGCCACCTTGTCAGATAGGATGGCATCCGAGGTAGATGAGCATGACGTTGAACTTCACAAAGTTCGGATGGAGATTGAAAAACGAGCAGCAGTTGATAGGAACCGACTGGAGGAACAGGAGATGCAAATTGATGCATTGAAGGAGCAGCTGTCCCATGCAGCGCAAGCTCTTCAAGATTCAGAGTCTAAGTATAAACTGCATTTGGAGGGCATTGAAGGTCAACTCGTCGAGAGCTTGAAGGCAAAGGATGACCTTGAAGGTCAACTCGCCGAGAGCTTGAAGGCAAAGGATGACCTTGAAGGTCAACTCGCCGGGAGCTTGAAGGCAAAGGATGACCTTGAAGGTCAACTCGCCGAGAGCTTGAAGGCAAAGGATGACCTTGAAGGTCAACTCGCCGAGAGCTTGAAGGCAAAGGATGACCTTGAAGGTCAACTCGCCGAGAGCTTGAAGGCAAAGGATGACCTTGAAGGTCAACTCGCCGAGAGCGTGAAGGCAAATGATCTTGAAGGTCAACTCGCCGAGAGCTTGAAGGCAAAGGATGACCTTGAAGGTCAACTCGCCGAGAGCTTGAAGGCAAAGGATGACCTTGAAGGTCAACTCGCCGAGAGCTTGAAAGCAAAGGATGACCTTGAAGGTCAACTCACCGAGAGCTTGAAGGCAAATGATCTTGAAACTCAACTTGCCAAGAGCTTGAAGGCAAAGGATGACCTTGAAACTCAACTCTGTGATGCAGAATCTAGGCATGGTTCAGAAATGGAAATTCTACATGCAAAAATCTGTGCATTGGAATCACCGAATACAGAGTCTGAAATGGTTGTTGCTCGCTTGAATGATCAGGTGAAGGTGTTGGAAGGAGAGGTTGATGCCTTGCGTAATTGTGCAGAGCATGCTGAAGAGGAGGTTAGGATAATGCACAGGCAATTGTCTGAGCAGGCTGAAGCGTTTGTTTGTCTGCAGTCTGAGGTTGAAGTCGTACATGAGGAAAGGGCTGTTGCGGTTTCTAAATTGCAGCAGGATTTGAAGAAAAGTCAAGAGAGCTCTTTTGGTGTTATCCAAGAACGTGATGCTATTCTTTTGGACTTGGAAGCCCTGCAGAAGCAAATATGTGAAGCTGCGTTACGTGAAGAAGAATTTTCCGAGGGAATGCGTGTGAAGGAGGAAGTGTTGCGAGGCATGCAGGCTGAAGCTGAAAAACTCCGGGAAAGTCTTGCTGCGGCTATGGATGAATCACGGGCAAAGGAAGTAGAGCTTCAAGGTTTGCATGATCGCTGTGAGTGGCAATCAGAGGAGTTGCGTGGGGCATTGACTCAAATTGAAGCATTGAGCGCACGTGAAGCTTTGTTACAGCACGCTTTAGAGCAGCAAGAGGACGAAGCGCGGCGTGTGACGGAGGCTCTGCCTACAGAACAGTTGCTTTTAGTACAGCTTGAAAGTCTCAGAAATGAGCTCAGTGCTAAGGATGGTAAAGTACTGGCTTCCCAAAAAGAGGCAGAGAGGCTTGAATATTCATTGGCTGAAGTGCAAAATCGGTTTCAAGCAGTTGATGTACATGCAAGAAGCTTGGAGGATGACCTTGCTGAGAAAAAAGCCAGGGAAGGTGAACTGGAAGTTCAAGTTTCTGGTTTACAGGCTCAACTTGCTGCTATGAGAACCCAACCACAAGCCATACTGGAGGATCTTTCAGGAACCGGTAAGCTTCAAGAAAATGTAAATCGTGCTGAAGAAGCAAGTGGCTCTCTGACACAAAAACAGGGAGAGCAAAAAGACCAAAATAAGGATTTGTCTCTGATGGAAGACTTGCAGAAAGAAAACTCAATGGCAAAATCTAAAATTGCAGAAATGGTGAAGGAGAAAGAGCAGATCAAGAAAAAGCTACATGCTGCTTTACTTTGTAGGAAGGAGTTAATGCAAAGGGTGGAAGAACTTGAAAATCGACCTTCAGTACAGCATGACGAGTGTTGCAAAATGGCTGAGGGGAGAACCAGAGAGTTGGAGGAGAACTTGGTTAAAGAGCAACACCAGTTATCTGAGCTACAAGGTCATCTTGATTTGTTTAAACAACAGTTGCTCGATAAAGAATCTGACATCGTAGTACTGAGCGAGAGCCTTTCTCTTAAAGATGGTTTCATTGAGGAACTTCAAGGTAAAATCTACGAGTTAAACAATAGTCAGGCATCTTTGTCATCAGAGATCTTCAACTTAAAATCTGCATTGGAAGCAAAAAAAACTCAAGTCATTGAACTAATGTCCACTATGGAATCTAAGAAGACCTCCGAATATTATTCCCAAACTAACCCAGAACCAAATGAGCAGAAAGTTGCATCCACTGTCCAACCTGTTGTGAACGTTCAGATTGGTGCAGGAAATGATGGAGACGTTGATAAATCATCGCAGGTATTAACTACCCATGAGAAGGAGCGATTGCAAAAAAAGCTGCAGGCAGCTCTGCTGTCACGTAAGGAAGCATTGAAAAAGACACAGGAGAAAGACCAGCAGCTGCAACATCAACAAAAAGAGCAGCTTGACATGCAGCAGAGGTTAAAACGGCAAGCTCGAGAACTTGATGAACTGAACTTAAAAATTCTTGAATTGGAGTCGCTGCTGGAGGAGCGGCAAGAGGTCATCTGGAAGTTGCGTTGTGAGTTGCATGTAAAAGGAGAAGCACAAGCAGATCAAGGACAGCAGCAGATGCATGATAGCACCGAATTGGTAAATGACGTGGACAAGGTAAATTGTGACACAGACGGCAGTAATAAAATTGTAACTGCAGCATGCGATGAACACCAGGCCAAGATTGAAAAGTTGTTGCAGATAATGGATGAAAAAGACAGTGTGATTAAAGGTATTGAGGATGAAAGGAAATGTCAGGAAGAGAATTTTCAGAGAATAAAAAGTGAGAGTGAAGGAATTAATTTCGAGCTGAAACAGGAAGTAATGCAGAAAGATGAATTGTACAGAAAATTAGAAGAGGAAATGAGGAGCAAGGAAGAAGTAGTTGAAAGAACATATTTTGATTATCAGTCCAAGGTTGAAGAATTGCAGCAACTATTAGAAGGAAGGGACAAGGAATGCAAAAAGGTGCAACGAGAGCTGCAAAATAAACAAGATTTGGTTGAACAGATGTTTTCAGAACATCATGCAAACACTTTAGACCTACAGCAACAGAATGACACAAAAGATCAAATGTATCGACAGGTGGAAGAAAGAATGAAAAGCCAGGAAGAAACCTTTGAAAAAATGTGTGCAGACTATGAAACTTCGGCTCGTAATTTGCAGCAAATGTTGAAAGAAAGGGAGGAGGTTTCAATACGCTTGGAAAAGGAGTTGCAAGCAAAAGAGGTGGCTCTTCAGACTTTATCTACAGAATACGATATTAATGCACAGAATTTACAGCAGCTGATGGAACAAAAGGATGCAAAGTGGAAAAGCATCGTGGAAGAACTGCAAGACAAAGAAAAGATGTTTGAAAGGACAATTTCACAACTTGAGATGAAAGTTCAAGAGCAACATGAGATGTTGGATGGAAAGGAAGAGACTGCAAGGAGGATAGAAGAATTTCAAAGTAAAGAGGAGACTTTCAATAAAATCATTACAGAATATCAAACAAAGGTTGAATTCTTACAGAAGCAACAAGACGAAGCCTTGGAAACACTGATGAAAAAAGATGATGAAATGGGACGTAAAGTAGAGGTTTTTGAAACTTTGATTTCAAAACACCAGGCTGAGGCTGAAGAACTGCACAAGGAGATAGAAATTAAGGAAGAGATTGTAAGGAAGTATGAAAGTGACATGCAGAGCAAAGAAGGTTCTATGCATGTTAGTTCACGAGAATGCAAGAGTGGTGTTGAAGAGGCTGAGCATGAACTTGAAACAGAAAAGCTGAACAGAAGTGAAGATGATTTGCAGACCGCACAGTCACAGTCCCAAAAACTTAAACAGCAGTTGGAAGAGAAGCAGCTGTCTCTGGATACATTACAAAAGAGTTTTGATGAAATTGTATCTCATGCTTCTGAGACAAAAGTCCGCTTGGAATGTTTGGAAAGTGACTTGAATGAGCTTGGTCGAGAAAAGGCTGAGCTATTGGTAAAACTCAGTCAATCCGAGGAAGAACTACAGCTAAAGCTGAAGGAAGCTTCATCTCTTGAAGCAGCTCTCAAAGATGACTTGGGGAAGGTACATGAAGGATGGAAACGAACAGAAGCAGAGTTGGAAAGTGTAAAACTGCACCTTGAGAATGTGGTGCAAGAAAAAGAAACAGAAAGAAGTACTGCCTATGAACAGTTGGAGACACAAGTGAAATGTCTTCAAGATGAACGATGCACTTTGATTCAACAGCTTGAGGATACTAAAACTGAAAAGGAAGAGCCTGTTGCAGTCAAAAAAATTCCAGAGTACAATGGTGTGGAAACTTCTGCACAGGACAGGCAGGAGATCCAGTCCTTGATGGTGGAGATAGACTGTCTGCGGGCAACTGTGTGTCAGAAAGACTCAGAAATTGATGGTCTTGCTTTGCAGGTAAAGAAACAAAATGGGATATTGGATGCAAAGGAAGCATCTATAGTTGAGAAAGACTCTTTGCTTCAAAACTTTGAGGAACAAACCAGACATCTGCAACAGCAGCACGAGGTAGAAATCCAGCAGTTGCAAATTGAGGTGGTGGAACTGCAGCAGAAACATTCTACAGATGATATCGTGAAGGAAGACAACAAAGAAAAAGAACTCAACCGAAAATTGCAGGCTGCACTGATTTCCAGGAAAGAGGCCTTGAAAGAGAATAAAGTGCTAAAGGACAACATGACAACCTTAACAAAGGAAAAATCTGAGTTGCTCAATAAGATGATAGTACTTGATGACTCTTTGATTTCAGCAAAAATAGAAATCGATTCTCTTTCACAGCAATTTACTTCTGCTAAAAAATCTCATGAAGAAGAATTGTATAAAGTCTCCATCTTGCAGTCCTCTATCTTAGAAGCAACAAAAGAAGTTGAAGAGCTCGCTCAAAAGTTGCATGCGGTTCAAGAGGAGAAGCAAAAGCTAATTTCTGAGGTTGATCGCTTGCTATCTGTGAACAATAACCTTGAGGCATCTTGTGATAGCCTCAAGCTTACAGTTGAGGCAATGGCTCAAGAGAAGCAGAATTTGCTGCAGCAGGTGGAAAATGACAGATGTGTGCAAGCCACCCAAGGCCAAGAATGTCAGAAGAAGCATGACGAGTTGATGCAGGATTATGAAACATTACTAAAGTCGTATGAAAATGTTGGTGGAGAGATGGAGCGAATGAGAAAAACCATAGAAAAAGTAAAACGAGAGAAGCAAGAAGTTTTAACCCAAGTGCAAAATTCTGAGTCTGAAAAGCAACTTTTGGAAAAGCGGGTTGAGGAGCTGCAGAAAGAAAGTGAGAAGGTAAAAGAAAAGATGAGGAAGTTTACAAAGACAAAGCAACAAAAAATCCATGACCTTGAGGAAGAGATCGACAAGTTAACTGAACAATATCATGAGCTTAAAGGTGGCAGAGCTACTGAGGAATATTCAATGGAAAAGGAACTGAAACTGGAAGAGGAAAACAAGATTCTTCAGACCAATGTCAGGGAAGTAAATGAAAAGCTGAATGAGAAACGAGAAGAAGCTATCTGCTATGAAAAAGAAATAGAGAGATTAGGTCAACTATTAGGGGCTACAAAGAACATTTGTTATGATCAGGAGATTCAAGCTGAGGTTTGTGTGAGTGAAGTGACGGTTGATGATAACTCATCAAAGACCAATATGAAAAACGAAGAACTTGGTCTGCAGCTAGAACAACAAAATTCAGACCTGCAGAAAAAGGAAGAAGCGCTACAGCTTCTTAAAGATGAAAATGCTACACTGACATCAATGCTGGAGCAACTGCATACCCAAAGGAATGTGGAGAGACTTGGGAATGATTCTTTGCAAAAGTGTTCTGCTGACCATGAAAATGTTTTGGTAAATCTCAATGAGAGAGTTAAAATACTTGAAGATGATAAGAGGGTTTTACAGGAAGAGCTGGAAGGGATGCAGGATGCATTCGACAAGGTTAAAAATGATAAAGAGCCGATTGAGTTGGAGATGGTAACGTTAAGAAAGAAACTGGAAACATCAGAGGCAGCTCAGCACTTGTTAAAGAAGGAGAAAGAGGAGCTCGTGCATGCTGCTGAGAAAGAGCATACACAAAGACAGGACATTGAGCGACAAAAAGAAAACCTGGAAGAAAACCTCATGAATCAAATGGCTCAACTCAATGGGCTTGTAGGAAACTATCAAGAGGAGTTGAGTTCTTTCAAACAGCAATACGATGAGCTGAAGGAAGAACTGCAGAGAGTGCAGAAAGGGGCTGAGGAGGCAGAGACACAAAGAGCCAAAGATGCTGAGCTTCGAGATGATCAAATGAAAGTGGCCCGAGAATACGATGAAAAGTTACGGTCAGCACGTCTCAATGAAACCAAGAGAGGTGGAATGAACTCTGAACTTCGTGAGCTTCTATGTGAAAAGCAACTTGAGATAGGGCAACTTCAACGTGATTGTATGAAATATCAGCAGCACTTGGCCACCCTTGAAAAAACAGTGAGGGCACTTGAAGTAGTGCGTGGTGAAGTACAGCGTGAGCTAACAGAAGTCAAATCTGCGCAACATAGTTCTCTGGGTGTGATAAAACGGTGTGAGAATGAGCTTGCTGAGACCCGGGTGGCATTGGACGATTCACGAAGTGCAGCAGCAAAGGCTGCTGCAGAAGCGGCACATCTAAGTGAGGAGCTTGTTCGATCTGAAGAACGACTGCAAACGGTCGTGTATCGGCAGCAGCAAGAATCGGCACATAAAGCTTCCGAGGAGGCTGAGAGACACCAACATGAGCTGAAGGAGCTGAAAGACAAATGTGACAGAATCCGTCGAGAAAAGGAGCGAGCTGATATGGCAGCTCTTGAGGACAGAGCAGCAGCTGGACATAAAGAACAGGAAAGTGTGGCACTTCGTGGACGCCTTGATGAAAGTCTTGCACACCTTGCGGCATTTGCACGTAGTATGGCATCCTTGCAAGACGACCGTGATCGGGTCATTGATGAGACCCGACTCTGGGAGACGCGCTTCCATGATGCCATCCATAAAAAAGAGGCTGAACTCCAGGTGATGGAGACCAAATGCCAGCAATTCCAGGATGAGGCAAGGGAGAGAGAAGCACAGTTTGTAGAGATGAAGACGTGTGCTGAGAACCTCAAAATACGCCTGAGTGAGGTTGAAGTCCGGTTAACTGAGGCTCGAGCTGAACTCCAAAAGGAACGAGAAGTGCAGGCTCACTTGCAGAACAAAGTTGATGAGCAAATATCAGAGATGTCGAGCTCGTTGCATAAGGCTCAGAGTAATGTTGTGCAACTTGATTCTGACCATGCCCAGCTGAAGTCCACAGTTGTGCAACTAGAAGAGGAGAGGGACACATTATCTGCAGCTCATGCTCATTTGGAAACTGAGGTACAGAAGTCAGCAGCAGAGATTCGACGCCTTCTGACTCTTTGTGATGAACATAGAGCTGAGCTGCAGGTGCAGCAGTCATTGAGTGAGCGATTAGAAAGCTTGATTGCTGGCAAAGATGAAGAAATTTCACAGATTATGTTGACCAAGGCAGAAGAATTGGCAGATGGAATTGCTGATGCTGAACATAAACATGCTAAAGATTTGAGGGAGCGTGATGAAAAGATAGCCACACTGGTTTCGGCAAAGGAGCAAGTAGAGCAGAATAAGGTTCAGGTGGAGACATCTGTGCATGAGCTGAAGGATGTGCTGAAGAATGTCGTGGGTGAAAGAGATGAGCGATTATCTGAGCTGGAAGCATTTAAGAAATCTATGGCTTCCCTGCAACAGGATCGTGATCGTGTTGCCTCAGACTACGTGGCTCTCGAAGCCTTGCACGTAAAAATGCTCAGTGACAAGGATGAACTTATCCAGGAGGCTGCAGCTGAGGCAAATGGGCTACGCGATGAGATCCGTAAACTCCTAGCTCAAGCCGATGACTTAAATGGGGAGAATGCACATCTTTCAGCTCAATTGACTCGTTATCGAGACGATCTCGATGCTGTGCTTTCTTTGAAGGATACACAACAAAAGGAGCTCTTGGCCAAACAGTTGGAGAGAATTTGTGCACTTGAGACAAAGCTGGGGGAAAGTGAGCAAAAAGAGCAGGTTCTTCGAAGTTCACTGCAGGAGCTTCAGGTGCAGGCAAATGCACTTCGTGAGGAGCTCGAGCTTTTGAAGGCTGCAAAAGAAGAACTTGATGAGCAGCTTTTATCCCAAGAGAAGGAAAGAGAAATAGACAGTAAAGAGAAGGATAGCAGGTTGAGTGAACTCCTGCAACAGTTGAAGGAAGTGGAGGCTGAGTGTGAGGATCTTAAAGCGAAACTGGAAGGATGCCAGAGTGAATTGAAGATTGCTGTGGATGGATCGACTCAAGAAAGAGACAATGCAAAGAAAGACCTGGAGCACATGGAGGAACGTCACCGAAAGGTATTTGCTGCGTCCTTTTTTTTTGTTTTTGTGAACTCTGCTTCCTTTAAATTTGTTTTTCTTCCTGATTATACGTGTGTTATTTAATGTGTGTAAAAGCAATATTTATTATCCCCATGCATTTTGAAACAAATGGGAGGATATTGTAATCTGCTCTGTCTGTCCTTCACGGTAGCTCCTCCTAAACGGTTGTGCAGAAATTCAGCAAACCTCGTAGTTAAGATCATGACACGGCAAGAAGTTGTGAAGGCAGTATCATTTTTGGCCCCAGCCAGGGTCAAAAGGGCAAATACCGCAGGGCTGGCCCGATCGCGGGTTTCCGCATCATGGTTTCACTCAACCGCGGTTGAATGATTGTGGTAAAATGTGCCGATCGCAGCATGGGTCCCTCGCTCTCTCGCCATCTGGCGTGGAGGAATGCACAACCCCGCATCTCCGTGTTCCCTCACATCCTCACGCTGCCCTCAGTCACAAACTCGGTTACTCTTTCGATATCGTGTTACACGGACTGTTATCACGTGATATTGCGTGATTTCGATGATCATGTGATTTCATTTGACATCATGGGGTGTTCGTGACAGGAAATAGCTATGAAGAAGAACAACAACGTGGGGTTTTATGAAGAACGACGTGGGGTTTTTGTGAAATATAGCAAATGAAACGAAAAAAGTTATGAAAAGCTTTTAAAGTAAGAAGGAAATTAATTCATTTATGAGGAATGTTGGTTAAATTTGGAGGTAATGAGAAAGGAAGAAATAAAGAATGGAACAAGGAAGGAAATAAGAATGAGTTCTTTTCTTTATAATTTTTTTGAGCGAAAATATGTTTGTTTTGAAGTGAGGAGGGGTAAATAAGGTAAAGTTGAGGAATGTGAAAGAGAACACTGTATAAAGCAGAATGAGGAACATGTCTTGAGGTTTTCGCGAGTTGTTATGGAGTCCCCCACTCTCCCGAAGAGACCAGGAAATCCTTTACAGGCTCAGACTCAGACATTTTGCTCCAAACCCCCATTTACATACGTAGGATATGCCGATGGGGTGTCACCCTACGGGGTTCTGCGAGCGGTGTAAGGTTCCCGAAGATTTGGATGACATCTTCACACAATGCCATCGGTACAGATCGCACCTCTTCCACTCTACTCGAGAGATGGGGATCAGCTGGTTTGGTGTACCGGATACACTGTGCCGATTGAGCCAGAAGCACCCTCGACTCTGTAAATCGTTGAAATTTAGAAAATAAATGGGTCTAACAATGTAAAGTCCCCGCACTTGTCTGCTCAGCCGAATTGTTTAGGTGTGTGGCGTATATAGAGCCGGACAGCTCTGAAAACGCCATTAAAACCAATTGGACGCCGTCACGGCACCTTATACGGAGGTCTATAAGGATATGCAGAACAAGGCAAAGCAGACAAAGATCACCTCCTTCACAAAGTCTAATGACCTTAAGCCAGGGACATCGATGTCATCTCAATAACCTCCATCAATCGCCCTCAATCATTATCATGAAAAGTTAGTGCAATTTAAAGTGTTTTTCATTTTTACGACTGCAGTTTAGGCAAAAAAGTCACTACATTTTCGAGCTGATTCCCCTAACCCTCTTTTTTTCCATAAGGTGTTGACTTTGCACATCGTGGTTTTGCCCAACGCGGGGTTTTTCAAGAACGTAACCCCCACGAACAAGGAGGGCCTGCAGTACCTAAACTAGAATGGCACTCGGAGAGTGCATCGTCTCGCTTCTCGTGCTCATTCTGAACAAAAGTACCATCGTTAACCGAACATGCTACCATTATGACTCGTATACCGGTATCATCCATGCACCCTATTATTTCACATAGTTTCTTGACATTTGTTATGAACGTCATAAATTTAATTCTTCTCTCACATTGGGTCATACATCAGATTACATGAAGTTTCAGATTTTGTCGAATAAGAATTTCAATTCATATTTATTCCAAGGCTGTGATCCAGATCTCAAGGATTGTGTCATGAGAAAGGATTAAAAAAAAAAAAAAATTCACATCCCAATGAAAAAGGGCATTTTCCCACATTTCCATTGAATCGATTTTGGGAGAAGTAAACTCGTACGTGTTTGTCTTCTTTTGTTTGCTTGGTGATGACACAGTGATATTTCTAACCATCAGATCCCCTGACAAAAGCATCCTCTGATTCCTCGGTAAACTTAATAAAAAAAATGTCATAAGAATCTGATCACGTCACCTGAGAAATCTGTGTGAGGATGCAGCCGCTCTTTTCACTTATTTTGTTCCACTGTGTTGTCTTCATTCCCCCGCTTTTGTTGCTCTCTACATAAGACTGAAGAATGTTTTTCCGACATGGCAATCCACTTGCACTTTATTAAAAATTACCCTCAAGTGGCATTCTGTTGGATAGTACTTAATTTTGTATGGATAGAAGTGTTTTTGCTGTTAATTTGAACCCACAATTGATCTCTTTGGTTTCCAAATTGGAAAGAGCAGTTTTATGTTCAGAGTGATACTTGTATACATCGCATGCACATCCTGTGATACTTTCAAATGAAACTACAACTACTACTTTGACAGCTCCAGTTGTTCCCATTGTCTTCTAGGGTTGGTCGGGAAAAGTTTTTGGTCCAAGTCTTTCACCAACTGGCTGATTAGGCCTGACATTCGACTGAAAGTTGAACCACCCAATTATAACGACTCTCTTTACACCTCGATTTCCACAAACATGGACCTACTCGTAATCAGCCATTCCAACTCTTTTTCTCACCTTCGGAGATTTCAACTTTCACCATGCCAGCTGCCTGGGTGTTGACTTGGCGACAACCAGCCTTGGCATTGCAGCAGTGGCCTTCTGTGACTGTCGGTTTGACTCGATCTGTAAACTTCCCAACCCAGATTTCTGCCTTTCCTCCTGGACCTAGCAATGACTAACTTTCCATCCAATCTTTCTTGTTCCTCTTCTGCCCCTATTGGCCCATCTGACCACTTTCCCGTCAAGGCCCATATTTCTCTGGCTATTGTAAGGAAGCAACCTCAACGACGCAGAATGTTGCGATTACCATAGGCCAACTGGCAGGGACTTCAGTATCACAAAAGGATTGGACCACCATCTTCACAGGACCTGATATTGATTCCACCTTGGAATACTTTCACAAACATCTACTTTTCTCATGCACCAGTTTATCCCATACCACCTGCGGCTTTCCTATCCATCCCCTGCAACATTAAATCCTGCGGGGAGGGGTGGTTGCAGTCAAGAAGCTTGCTTTCTCAGCATAGAAAGCAAACCCGACAGCGTGCTTTCATTCATTCCATAAGGCTCGTAACAAGTGTGTGTCAATCTTGAGGCAAGCCAGAAAACATCATCTTGCAAATCACAAGGCCAAACTCTCCTTCCTGAAAGTCATGGTGGACCTTGTCAAGAAGTCTGTCTTTGGTGTCTGCTCCCCCACCATCCTGTCTCTCAAATCAAATGGCTTTACTGTAGAATGTCTAATCTCTGCCATTGCCTCCACATCTCATGGACTCAACCCATCCCATCACCTTCTGTCCCCCATCTTACCATTATGTTCCCACTGTCTACTGGTTCTGTCCTTCGCACGGGAGAAGGTACAGAAAGTTCTGTCTGGCCTTGACCCTGCTTCGACGACTTCCCCCCTATGGCTTTCTTGCCCATGTTCTCAAATCATGCTCTGCTGTTTTTGCTCCCCTTCTGTGTGCCCTCTAAGGTCTGCCCTCCTTTGACCGCCTCCCCTCCACAAGGAAATCGGCAAACATCGCTCCCGTCTACAAGAAGCAGACCCTACTTACTATGGACTCGTAAAGTTCCTTTTAATTACAAGCTTCTGTTCTCTTGGAGTCCAATGTTGCATCTGTTGTCATCTTTCCTGTTTTCACAGTATGATCTCTGACCATCAGTTTGGATTCTGTCCTGGTCACTCAACCTGGACATGCTTCTGCTCCTCTCTCAGCAATGCTTGGGGGCCCTCATTCTCAAACAAGAGGTTCGAACTGTGTTCCTGGACAGATGCCAGGCATTCAACACAGTATAGCATCCGGTTTGCTTGCCAATTGCTCTGTGCAAATGGCATAGAAGGCCACCTCCTTTCCTTCATTTATGGCTTCATCCCCTCATGCAGTCAACATGTTGCCATCAATGGAACGCTCTCCTCCCCTCTCTGTGGAGACAAGTTCCCCATGGCACTCTTTTGTGCCCAGTCTTATTCCTCATCTATTAAATGGCCCTTCTGATGCTCGAGAAAATCCTCTCTTCCTTTTTGCAGGTAACTCCACATTGTGTTGTATAGTACCCCCATCGATATGCCAGGCACACACAAGCTGCATCTCTCTCTATCTTTGCTGATCTGGAAATTATTAAGCACTGGTCTGATAAATTGAACATGTCCTCCAATCCTGGAAAAAAAATATTAGTCTCACCCAAACGAACACTTATTTCCTTGGTCATCCTCTGGAAGAGGTTCATTCTCTTGAACTTGTAGGCCTCACCATCGGCCATGATCTTTCCTGGGTCAATCGCATAGCACAGATGACTTGAAAAGCTG
>NC_140965.1:13873855-13903855 GCF_056783735.1 Eptatretus burgeri | reverse complement strand
TGAAGCACAAAATCCGTGATTTTGTACACGCTGTTCGACGCGCGTTCTGCATGAGTCCAACACCGGTACCCACAGCGGGGCAAGAACGGTGGCGATGCTACGGTTGCGAGGTGTGACGGGAAGGTCGTGGCGGTTGTGGTGAAGCGGCGTTGTGGTTGGTGGTTGATGTTGTGGTTGTGATGGTAATCATGGCGGTTGGTCCAAAATAAAGATAGTAAAAGAAAAACGGCTATCCTGAAGAGTCGCAGCACGTATAAATGACATGTATTCCCACTAGACAACGGGTTTGGGCCTAACTACACATGCACTTACCGAGATACCTCACCTAAGGGACCTGAATGGTGGTTTGCGAATCTGGTAACCACAACAATATATATATATATATATATATGTATGTATATATATGTATATATATGTATATATATGTATATGTATGTATATATATATGTATATGTATGTATATATATGTATATGTATGTATATATATGTATGTATGTATATATATATATATATATATATATATATATATATATGTATGTATATATATATATGTATATATATATATATATATGTATGTATATATATGTATATATATAATTATATATACACACACAGTAGACTAGGCGTAAGTCGGCAGCGTGTAACTCGTCACTTCGCCTAAGTCGGCAGCGTCAAAAAGTCCCAAATTTATCTCATGTTAAGTCCCTATGAATAAAGGGTCATCCCTCTGTAAGTCGTCATCTCTAAGTCGTCACTTCGTCTAAGTCGTCAGATGTTGTCCGTTCCCGCGTAATGGAAACTCAAGTAAATTACCACTCCTAACTCGTCACACGGAACTGCTGCCTCGTGAGAATCCCGATTTCATGGAATCGTGATGCTCGCTCATTGGTTTACACCGTCAGTGATAGGCTATTTATAACTGCGTACACATGTTGATCGCACTGCAGGCAGGACAACGGCGACTAAGCGTAAGCTTACAACTAAAACCTACCAAGAAAAATGCGACATTATCCAGTTTTGCGAGGCAAACCCACTGATGAAGAAAACAGCCATAGCTGAGAAGTTGGATATCAAACGGCAGACATTGAACGATATCTTTAAGAATAAGGGAAAGATATTTGGACAAGTGGAGAAGATCGTGAGGCCGGTGGTAAGTGTGAAACGCGTGAAATGTGTGTCCTTTGAAGATGTCGATGACGCGCTCATCATCTGGTTTCGGCAAATGTCGGCTCAGCCAAATATTCGGTTGGATGGTGAAATGTTGCTGCTGAAGGCACGTAAATTCGCTGTGGACCTCGGGCATGATGATGCCGAGACCTTGCCGATGCACTGGATAGACAGATTCAAAGTGAGGTGGGGAATCGGCAAGGTCAAGAAGTGCGGCGAATCAGGCAGCGTGGATTCGCAGTGGTGCACGACTGGAAGGATGGCAAATTGAAAGACATCTTGGAAAGGTATCAGCCTCGGGACGTGTACAATGCCGATGAGACTGGGCTTTTCTGGCAGATGCTGCCAGAAAAGTCTCTGGGGTTCGTTGGTCAATCCCATCATGGTGATAAGCAGGTGAAGTTGTTGTCTTACAGTTGTTCATTATCTTTACTTTTGATAAAGTGATTCATGAATTCCATCTTTGCGTGATCACTTTCCAACTCACCAATGAACCCCCACCTATGCCCCGAGGATTGTGTTTTCCTTTTGGTACAAGGAAAATACAATAGCCGGCTCTCACACATACGTGTCCAGGCCACGCACGACTTCATCATTCACCCCACAGTCATCATGAATGTTCGCATACGCGTAAGTCGTCACATTTCTAAGTCGTCACTTTTTTCTCGGTCCCAATGGTGACGACTTACGCCAAGTCTACTGTATATGTATGTATATATATATATATATATATATATATATATATATATATATATATATATATATATATATATATATATATATATATATATATATATATATATATATATATATATATATATAGAAAATATATGTATGTATATATATATATATATATATATATATATATATATATATATATATATATATATAAATATATATATATATATATATATTTGTATATGGAAAAGGTATATATACATATATACACTGTACATACATGTAATTCCCCCCCCCCCCAATGTTTCAATTTCTCTTGTGTTCAGGTGTTGGAGAGTTTTAGCATCCATTGTGTCTGAGACATTAACACTTTTGAGATAAGTGAATAGTTGTTGAACTTTCTGTTATCTAAAGAGGTTGCTTCATGATAAACATAATTTATCAGGTTATGGGCTTTAATTCAGTGGTGGTGTTATATTTTTTCCCCCCCATGTATTCACTTTATTTTCTTGCTGACCATGGCCCAGCGTTTTGTTTTACTTTCCAAAAGTCTGGTCCCTACCTGCTCAACATGCCTGATGAATAATACATTTTTAATATGTTCTTGATGAATTATTGTTTATTTGTTTTTTGTTTTTTTCCCCCCTTTTGCTAGGAAACTGTGAAGTTTGAGCAGGAGATCGCAGTGCTTCAGGCAGACAGGAAGACTGCCCAGGAACGTGTGACAGAGCTCACACAAGAGCTCCTTGTGTTGGAGCAGCACCGGACACAGGCTGAGGAAACGGCCACAAGCCTCAGTGAGCAACTGACCTCTTTGAAAGGGGCAGCAGCTAGTCTGCAGGCTGAAAGAGATAGATGTGAAACCCAGGTAAGGCTGAGTGTCATGTTACATAGAATAGAGACAAGTATGGAATCATATTATTGTGTTCATAAATCTGCAATTGGAGTACAATTATGTCATATGATTTTGTCAAGTTTGTGTGCGCATGCTGATGCGATGAAAAAGAACAAGATTAAACTTCTTGTATTGTGAAAGGCTCTTAAACATTTGATGCATTTTCGGATTATTGTTCAGGCTTCTTGATTTGAGAACAGTCTTTTGGTCATCATTGTTTATTGTTAAAATCGGGAGAATAGACTGTGGTGGCTTCGTTTAGTATTTGAAAGGGTGTTGTCACAAACGTTTGTTTGAATATTGAGGTGACAGTGGAGGGTCCGTTGCCACAGAAAGAAGTGAAAGATGATCAACTTGAAAAGTTGAAGAAAGTTACCACGGATCTGCAGAACAAAGATAAAATGCGACAAACCATGGGTGTGAAGAACACTGCAGTAACGTTGAAGTTGGAAGAACTTAGTTTTCTTTGGGACAATTCCCAAGAACGAGCAGATGCTTCACAGCAATTGCATTCTGCTGACCCTGAAAATGTAATCATTCTGTTACGTGAGAGATTTAAATATCTTGAGGATAATAATAAGATGCTTGAAGAAGAACTGAGATTAATAAAGGATAGTTTCAACAAAGTGAAAAGTGGAAAGGAACTGATGGAATCTGAGTTGGGAGAGCAGAGACAGAGTGTACACATATCGTCAGATCATCAGGTATTGCAGCAGGAGATGAAAAATATTGCATCTGCAGCTGATCAACAAAGGAAGAAGGTCAAATCGAAACAACAAAATGGAAATTCGAAGAAAAAGGAACAGCTGAGGACTTGCAAAGAGCAGTGTACCAAACTGGAGAAAGAGCTGGAAGAAATGAAGAAAAGATGTAAAGAGGCAGAAGGTCAGAGAGCCGTAGAGGTTCAGATGGTGGAAGAGAGGGAACTTAAAGCAACTCGAGTATTTGACAAAAAATTACAGGCAGCAAGGCAAGATTGCACCAACATGATTAGTGGTGATTGTGAGCGTCGTGAGCTTCTTAGTGTAAAACAACTTGAAGTGGGAAAACTTCAACATGATAGTCTGAAGTACCAGCAACATTTTACCAAGATGGAGGAAACTATTAAGACAGTTGAATTTGCACGTAATGAGGTACAAGATGACCTCAAAGAAATGAAATACGTGCTTAGTAGATCAGAAGAGGAGATAAAAAGGTACAAGTATGAGCTTGCTGAAACTCAGAAAGCTTTGGACGGCTATCGAAGTGCAGCAGCAAAGGCTACTGAAGAGGCATCACTTAAAATGGAGGAGCTTGTGAGATCTAAAGAACAACTGCAGACGATAATGCTGCAACAGCAGCAAGATATGGCACAACAAGTTGCTGCAGAGACAAGGAAGCACCAAGCTGAGCTTATGGAGCTGGAAGACCAGTGTGATAAAATCAGCCAAGAAAAAGAGCGAGCTAATCAGAAAGCAGTCGAGGACAGAGCAGCAGCTGGACATAAAGAACAGGAAGTTGTAGAACTTCATGGACGCCTTGATGAAAGTATTGCATGCCTTGCAGCATTCACATGTCGAATGGCATCCTTGACAGATGAACATGATCGGGTGCTCAATGAGAACCGGCTCTGGGAGACGCGCTTCCATGATGCCATCCATAATAAAGAGGCTGACCTCCAAGTGATGGAAACCAAATGTAAAGTATGCCAAGATGAGGTTAAGGAAAGAGAAGCACAGTTGTTGGAGTTGAAAATGCATGCTGAGAATCTCACCATGAGCCTGCATGATACTGAAGTGCACTTCTCTGAGGCTCAAGATGAAATGCAGACTCAACGTGAAGTGCATGCTGGCTTGCAAGATAAAGCTCATGAGAAAATATCAGAGTTGTCGAGCTCATTGCGTCAGGCTCAGAGTAGTGTTGGGCAGCTTGACTTGGACAACGCCCAATTGAAATCCACAGTTGTACAGCTGGAAGAGGAGAGGGAGACATTGTCTGCTGCTTGTGCTCATTTGCAAACGGAGGTGCAGAAGTCAGCAGGAGAAATGCAAAACACACTGACTGTTTGTGAAGAACTCAGAGCTGAGCTCAAAGTCCAGCAGTCATTGAGTGAGCGATTACAAAGCTCCATTGCTGGAAAAGATGAGGAAATTTCGCAGATAAAGTCGAACAAGGCAGAAGAATTGGCAGATGCACTTGCTGATGCAAAACATAAACATGCTAAATATGTGAGTGAGTGTGATGGAAGGATAGCCACACTGGTTTCTGCAAGGGAGAAAGCAGAGGAGAATAAGGGTGAAGCGGAGACATCTGTGTTGGAGCTGAAGGACATGCTGAAGAATGTTGTGGGTGAAAGAGATGAGCGATGGTCTGAGCTTGAAACTTTTAGGAAATCTATGGCTTCACTGCAAGAAGATCGTGATCGTGTTGCATCAGATTACGTGGCCCTTGAAGCTTTGCACGTGAAAATGCTTCGTGAAAAGGATGACTTTATCCAGAAGGCTGCTGCTGAGGCAAACGGGCTACGTGATGAGATTCGTAAGGTCCGAGCTCAATCCGATGACTTAAGTGGGGAGAATGCACGTCTTTCAGCCAAGCTGACTCGTTATCGAGACGATCTCGATGCTGTGCTTTCTTTGAAGGATACACAACAGAAGGAGCTCTTGTTGAAACAGACGGAGAGAATTTGTGCACTTGAGACCAGTCTGAAAGATAGTAAACAAAAAGAGCAGGCTCTTCGGGACTCTTTGGAGCAGCTTCAGGTACAGGCGAAAGCACTTCATGAAGAGGTGGAGCTTTTGAAGGCTTCAAAAGAAAAACTTAATGAGCAGCTTTTAGCCAAAGAGAAGCAAACGGAAATAGAAAAGGCAGAGAAGGATAGCAGTTTGAGCAAAGTTATGCTGAGACTTCAGGAGACAGAATCCATGTGTGTGGGTCTTGAAGCAGAAATGAATGGATGTAAGAATGAGATGCAAGCTTGCAAAGAGCAGAGTGCTAAACTGGAGGAGGAGCTTGAAGAAGTGAGAAAAATAGCTAAAGAGAAAGAAGACCAGATTGTTAAAGAGGTCCAGATCGGAGAGGAAAAGCAATTGAAAGCAAATCAATTGTTTGACATAAAATTACAGGCAGCAAGGCAAGATTGCACCAACATGATTGGTGGTGATTGTGAGCTTCGTGAGCTTCTTCGTGTAAAACAACTTGAAGTCGGAAAACTTCAACATGATAGTTTGAAGTACCAGCAACATTTTACCAAGATGGAGGAAACTATTAAGGCAGTTGAATTTGCACGTAATGCGGTACAAGATGATCTCAAGGAAATGAAATACGTGCTTAGCAAATCACAAGAGGAGATAAAAAGGTACAAGTATGAGCTTGTTGAAACCCAGAAAGCTTTGGATGGCTCTGAAAGAGCAGCAGAAAAGGCTGCTGATGAGGCATCACTGAAAATGGAGGAGCTTGTGAGATCTAAAGAACAACTGCAAACAGTCATGCGGCAACAGCAGCAAGATATGGCACAACAAGTTGCTGCGGAGGCTGAGAAACACCAAGCTGAGCTCGTGGAACTGAAAGACCAGTGTGATAAAATAGGCCAAGAAAAAGAGCGAGCTAATCAGGTAGCTCTTGAGGACAGAGCAGCAGCTGGACGTAAAGAACAGGAAGTTGTGGAACTTCATGGACGCCTTGATGAATGTATTGCACATCTTGCAGCAGTCACATGCAGTATGGCATCCTTGCAAGATGACCGCGATCGGGTGATGAATGAGAACCAGCTCTGGGAGACACGCTTCCATGATGCCATCCACAATAAAGATGCTGAGCTCCAAGTGATGGAAACCACATGCAAGGTATGCCAGGATGAGGTTAAGGAAAGAGAGGCACAGTTGTTGGAGTTAAAAACACAAGCTGAGAACCTCACCACGAGCTTGCATGATGCTGAAGTCCACTTCACTGAGGCTCAAGCTGAGCTGCAGACTCAACGTGAAGTGCATGCTGGCTTGCAAGATAAAGCTAATCAGCAAATATCAGAGATGTTGAGCTCATTGCGTCAGGCTCAGAGTAGTGTTGTGCAGCTTGACTTGGACAATGCCCAATTGAAATCCACAATTGTGCAGCTGGAAGAGGAGAGGGAGACATTGTCTGCTGCTCGTGCTCATTTGGAAACTGAGGTTCAGAAGTCAGCGGTGGAGATGCAAAACACAATGACTGTTTGTGAAGAACTCAGAGCTGAGCTCAAAGTCCAGCAGTCATTGAGTGAGCAATTACAAAGCTCCATTGCTCAAAAAGATGAGGAAATTTCGCAGATAAAGTCGAACAAGGCAGAAGAATTGGCAAATGCACTTGCCGACGCAAAACATAAACATGCTGAATATGTGGGTGAGTGTGATGGAAGGATCGCCACACTGGTTTCTGCACGGGAGCAAGCAGAGCAGAATAAAGTTCAAGTGGAGACATCTGTGTTGGAGCTGAAGGAAATGCTGAAGAATGTTGTGGGTGAAAGAGATGAGCGATTATCTGAGCTCGAAACATTTAGGAAATCTATGGCTTCACTGCAAGAAGATCGTGATCGTGTTGCGTCAGATTACGTGGCCCTTGAAGCTTTGCAAGTGAAAATTCTTCGTGAAAAGGATGACTTCATCCAGGAGGCTGCAGCTGAGACAAACAAGCTACGCAATGAGATTCGTAAGCTCCTCGATCAATCCGATGACATGAGTGGGGAGAATGCACGTCTTTCAGCCAAGCTGACTCGTTATCGAGACGATCTCGATGCTGTGCTTTCTTTGAAGGATACACAACAGAAGGAGCTCTTGTTGAAACAGACGGAGAGAATTTGTGCACTTGAGACCAGTCTGAAAGATAGTAAACAAAAAGAGCAGGCTCTTCGGGACTCTTTGGAGCAGCTTCAGGTACAGGCGAAAGCACTTCATGAAGAGGTGGAGCTTTTGAAGGCTTCAAAAGAAAAACTTAATGAGCAGCTTTTAGCCAAAGAGAAGCAAACGGAAATAGAAAAGGCAGAGAAGGATAGCAGTTTGAGCAAAGTTATGCTGAGACTTCAGGAGACAGAATCCATGTGTGTGGGTCTTGAAGCAGAAATGAATGGATGTAAGAATGAGATGCAAGCTTGCAAAGAGCAGAGTGCTAAACTGGAGGAGGAGCTTGAAGAAGTGAGAAAAATAGCTAAAGAGAAAGAAGACCAGATTGTTAAAGAGGTCCAGATCGGAGAGGAAAAGCAATTGAAAGCAAATCAATTGTTTGACATAAAATTACAGGCAGCAAGGCAAGATTGCACCAACATGATTGGTGGTGATTGTGAGCTTCGTGAGCTTCTTCGTGTAAAACAACTTGAAGTCGGAAAACTTCAACATGATAGTTTGAAGTACCAGCAACATTTTACCAAGATGGAGGAAACTATTAAGGCAGTTGAATTTGCACGTAATGCGGTACAAGATGATCTCAAGGAAATGAAATACGTGCTTAGCAAATCACAAGAGGAGATAAAAAGGTACAAGTATGAGCTTGCTGAAACCCAGAAAGCTTTGGATGGCTCTGAAAGAGCAGCAGAAAAGGCTGCTGATGAGGCATCACTGAAAATGGAGGAGCTTGTGAGATCTAAAGAACAACTGCAAACAGTCATGCGGCAACAGCAGCAAGATATGGCACAACACGTTGCTGCGGAGGCTGAGAAACACCAAGCTGAGCTCGTGGAACTGAAAGACCAGTGTGATAAAATAGGCCAAGAAAAAGAGCGAGCTAATCAGGTAGCTCTTGAGGACAGAGCAGCAGCTGTACGTAAAGAACAGGAAGTTGTGGAACTTCATGGACGCCTTGATGAATGTATTGCACGTCTTGCAGCAGTCACATGCAGTATGGCATCCTTGCAAGATGACCGCGACCGGGTGATGAATGAGAACCAGCTCTGGGAGATACGCTTCCATGATGCCATCCACAATAAAGATGCTGAGCTCCAAGTGATGGAAACCACATGCCAGGTATGCCAGGATGAGGTTAAGGAAAGAGAGGCACAGTTGTTGGAGTTAAAAACACAAGCTGAGAACCTCACCACGAGCTTGCATGATGCTGAAGTCCACTTCACTGAGGCTCAAGCTGAGCTGCAGACTCAACGTGAAGTGCATGCTGGCTTGCAAGATAAAGCTAATGAGCAAATATCAGAGATGTTGAGCTCATTGCGTCAGGCTCAGAGTAGTGTTGTGCAGCTTGACTTGGACAATGCCCAATTGAAATCCACAATTGTGCAGCTGGAAGAGGAGAGGGAGACATTGTCTGCTGCTCGTGCTCATTTGGAAACTGAGGTTCAGAAGTCAGCGATGGAGATGCAAAACACAATGACTGTTTGTGAAGAACTCAGAGCTGAGTTCAAAGTCCAGCAGTCATTGAGTGAGCGATTACAAAGCTCCATTGCTGGAAAAGATGAGGAAATTTCGCAGATAAAGTCGAACAAGGCAGAAGAATTGGCAGATGCACTTGCCGATGCAAAACATAAACATGCTGAATATGTGAGTGAGTGTGATGGAAGGATCGCCACACTGGTTTCTGAAAGGGAGGAAGCGGAGGAGAATAAGCGTGAGGTGGAGACATCTGTGTTGGAGCTGAAGGACATGCTGAAGAATGTTGTGGGTGAAAGAGATGAGCGATTGTTTGAGCTCGAAACTTTTCGGAAATGTATGGCTTCTCTGCAAGAAGATCGTGATCGTGTTGCGTCAGATTACGTGTCGCTCGAAGCTTTGCACACAAAAATGCTTCGTGAAAAGGATGACTTCATCCAGGAGGCTGCGGCTGAGGCAAATGGGCTTCGTGATGATATCCGAAAGCTTCTGAATCAAGCCGATGATTTAAACGCGGAGAATGCACGTCTTTCAGCCAAACTGACTCGTTATCGAGACGATCTCGATGCTGTGCTTTCTTTGAAGGATACACAACAAAAGGAGCTCTTGGCCAAACAAATGGAGAGAAATTGTGCACTTGAGAAAAAGCTGGAAGATGGTGAACAAAAAGATCAGGCTCTTCGGCACTCTTTGGAGCAGCGTCAGGAACAGGCGAATGCACTTCGTGAGGAGGTCGAGCTTTTGAAGGCTTCAAAGGAAAAACTTAATGAGCAGCTTTTAGCCAAAGAGAAGCAAACAGAAATAGGAAAGGCAGAGAAGGACAGCAGTTTGAGAAATGTTATGTTGAGACTTCAGGAGACAGAATTTAATTGTAAGGGTCTGAACGGAGAACTGAATGGATGCCGGAATGAGATGCAGGCTGATGTGGATGGAGTGGCACGAGCAAGACAAGATACCGAAGAGGAGCTTTCGAAGAAGCAGGAACATTCTAAGCAGGTGCTCCTGTCTTGGAATTCTATGTCCACTCCATGGCATTGTCTTGCCTTGTGGGAGTGCTTTTTTCTCTCGATCTTGGTGATTTATGTTGTGTGGTGTCTCCTGGGCCTTGACCTCAGATCTTGTTCTTTCTCTTTCAGACTCTGGTATTGGTTCATCTGCATTCTTTCTCAAGCCTCAAAGAAATTAAAATGTACTATTGCAATATCTTTAGTGCTTTTTAAAAATGTAATTTCTTAATTTCGTCCTGTGTCAGGACACCTTGAAATTGGGGCACGAGATGGGAGTGCTTCGAGCAGAGACGGAGACAGCACAGGAACGTGTGGCTGAGCTCGCACAAGAGCTCCTGACGTCAGAGCAGTGCTGTGCACAGGCTGAGGAATCGGCCACGATACTCAGGGAAGAACTGATGTCCATGAAATTGGCACTTGCGAGTCTGCAGGCTGAGAGAGACAGACAGGAGAATGACACGAAGAGGGCAACACACGATGAAGAAGAGACTCGGTCATTGAAGAATGCACTTGCTGCCCTGGGTTCTGAAAATGACGAATTGGTAAATATTGTTTGTGCATAATTTGGAGAGGTAATGTGAGGTTTGATTGAGAACTCCAATGGAAACTAGAACAGCACTCAGTCGAGCACATACTTCCACCAGGCTGAACAGTTTATGTTTTGTATCCCACTGATAGGCCGGATCTGCATCTGGACCATTTGTCATTGTCACACACCATAATCTCGTTGGCTTTTTCTTGTGACCTATCCAACTCATCCACCAAGTTTTGTAATCCATCCACATCTTTTTGAAATATTGTAGTACATATCGTTTTTGGCCCTATCTCTCTCAATGGTGAAGAATCTCTTAAAATAATTTTTTCGATTCTCGTATCCAGACCCGGAAATCGAATGAATTTGTGCTTGTCACACACCGAGCCTGTCCACCCAGTTCCGTCCGAATTCGTCCATAACTTTTTGAGATATCTTGCGATGTATCGTTTTCACCCTCTCACTCGATGGTGAAGAATCACTTTAAAATTCTAGCATCCAGATCTTCACCAAAGCATAATCAATTCGTCCTCGTCACACACCAAACCTGTCCACCCAAATTCGTCCACAATGTTTTGAGATATTCTGCTCACAGACAAACAAACAGACAGGGTTGAAAACATAACCTTCGTCCACCTTCGGTGGTGGAGGTAATAAATGACACCATTCCCCTTGCCCATCAGATGCTGAAGCTGCAGCATCTACAGAGCATCGAGAGACATCGTGCTGAGGCTGTTGCTCGACAAGAGAATGAGTTGGTACAGCTGTGTAATGAGACTGAAGCCGTGCGCTCGGAACTGGCTGCACTGCATGAGCAGCACACCCGTGAGGTGTCTGCCTATCAGGCAGAAATCGTGGTTCTCAGGTGAGACCAGACTTTATTTGGACCCAAGTCGATAATTGTTTTCTTTCTGGTGTGGAATTTGATATCTCAACTTCGAGACAGCACAGAGACTCGATTTAGTTTTTTTTAATAATTATTATTCCTGTTTTCTTTGGCTGGAGTTGTGTTAACAGGCAGAATGTTATTATCCCACCAGGTCAGACAAGCAGGTCGTTCTCTCTGAGAGCCATGTCCTCAATGAGCGACTTGTGGGAGTGGAAAATTCTCATGAATCCCCAACGGACAGTGAGCACATGGTTAGTTTGAACTTCCCCTCTCTTGGTCTTTTTTGTGTAAAATTGTGCGGCGCCGGAATGGCGCTTTACAAAATTGCAATCTCCGTCATACCACAGTTCTGCAGAGCATAACATTTATTGCATCTTTGTGATGTGCAGGTTGAGATGAATTCTGTGAGAAAAGTGAAAGCTGAATTGGAACGATGCCTGCAGGAGCTCCACCACAAGGATTCTCGCTTCCAACAGGTCTACAGCAAGGTAGGCCATTTGCCTCCGTGGCTCTGCTTTTCAGAATCGGACACAGAGCTTGCACAAGTAGAAGTTGAGGACATGATGGGAGCTTTGCTTCACTGGCCTTTTGGAACGCATCTTATATATTATTTCCGAGTTTGTGGTTTCGTGTCGCGCTATCTTCGACTTTGTTCTGCGCTCGAGTAACGTGATATTCGGCTTACATTATCTCAAAGACCATATGAGGTGCATGGTACAAAAAAAAAGTTAAATAAAATGGTTCTGAAACAGTGAAATCGTATTCCACTTACTGCATTAAAGTAAAATTACGACTGATACTCTGCATCAGTTCCTTTCTCAAACACACCCATCCAAACATGTCGCGCAGAACGCGGGTTATGCTAGTTAATAGTAAGGCAAAGTGTTTGTCAAAATAGTTGTACCAAGGTCCTTAAAAGTCGATTGTGTGCTTCTACTTTCAATATATGGATTTGCAGGATAGGTTGGAGGTAGTGCGCTCACCCTTGAGATGTCTCGTCTGGGTTCTATTCCTGACCCGGCTCTAAATTTTCACCCCAGTGCTTCTCAGGCAGGGTGTTAGGATGAGTGTGCCATCCTTCAGAGGAGCATTTCGTTGGGTGTCCTATCCGTTTGCATTCACTTGTGGACTTTAAAGATATCATGGTATCTTTCGCAAGAATAAACCGTGATGTGGAACCCGAGCAAAATTCCATCTTCCTTCCCCGAGTATTTAAGGCACTGGCAAAACACCTGATGTGTTTCTTGCCATGAGACTGCCTCAGTAGCACCGATATCCGAGAAAGAGTATGAATGTTACATTGGAATAAATTTATCAACGTACACAGCTTTTGTAGAATTCAATATTTATTTATTCAACGCAACTTGCTGGAAGAAACCAAATTTTTCTTTTCTAGCAACTAATAATAATAATAATAATAATATGATTCTTTACAAGGAACTTTAACACAGGAGGCCCCCATCAAAAGGCTTTTTTTTTTTTTGTTTCCTTTGGTCGAGGCTCGTATGAGAGCTAACAAAACAACTCACAGCAAGGAGGCATGAGACAAGAGGGGCGGGAGTGGAAGGGACAAAACAGTGGGGAACAGACACATTAGGTGAACTGTGGAAGGGAGAGGGACGGGGATGGGACGGGGAACATGGCGAAGAGAAGATGGACATTTCAGGGACTTTCAGGAAGGAAAGCAGGAGAAATGAAGGAAGTGGGCTTGGGTGGATTATCGGGGGTAGAAAAGATCGAGGATTTGGATGGGGGAAGATAAGAGGTGGTGGTGAACAGCTGTTTTGAAAGCCTGGAGGGAAGAATGGGAAAGAATAGAGTGAGGAAGTTTATTCCAAAGGCGGGAAAAAAGAGGAATGAAAGAGTGAAGATGAGCAGTGATTCGTGATTTTGGTAGTTTTACCAGAAGGGGGTTGTTGGCGGACCTTGAGCGCCCTGTGGAAATGTGGTGGGGACAAATCGCAGAGAGAGCAGGGGGGGCAAGGCTGGAGAGGAGTCGGTAGAAGACAGAAAGACCACCGACCAACCTGCGGTGATTGAGTGAGAGGCCCAAAGACTCAGCTTCATTGCGGGAGATGCCGATGATCTTAAATGCCCTGGTCTTAAAAGGCCGATGATCTTAAAAGGCTGGGCTAACATTGCCAACTTATGGTTGTTCATTCATGCTATATCCTTTTAAATGCTGAGCATTGAGCAAGAAAGCAACGTGTACCATTTTCAGTCTTTGGTATGACTCGGTTGGGTTTCGAGCTGCTGACGTTCCAGACACGGAGCGGACGCTCTCACCATTACACCAACTACTTGGTCTGGTTTAACATTGTTCTCAATTTCAATAATCTATGCTTTGAGCGTTTCAAACTCACTCGCGGAAATCATCTTTTTGGAATACCTTGTCTTATGCTGGAAATTTTATGCAGATCAAAATTTCATTAACTGTATCGAGTGATGAGCATGGTTCCAGGGCTGGCTTGGTCTTGGTTCTGATGGAAGATGAGAGAAGACAGGGAGGTTTACACATTGAGAAGAGGTTACATGCGGATATGTTTTGGAGTTTGTAAGAGAGTGAGCTAAACAGAGTTGATGTAATTGCATATTATTTTGAGATGATGGTGTGATGGGACTCAAGAACACAGGTTGAAGATTGATCCAGGAGAGAGATGACATGAGATTTTCTTTATTTTCCGAAGGGAGTGGTGAGTTTATCCTCCTCGAGATGCAGCTTTCTGCTCACAGGTCGGTGAGGTGCGATGAGGTGCAATGGAATGCAGATGAGGTGCAGCGAAGAAAGAGACTTGGACTGATGTGAAGAATTTCTGTAATCTTAACTTTATGTGATACAAGACAGGTGCCATCAGGGAGAGAGAGAGACAGACAGACAGACAGACAGACTTTGAGATCTTATTATTATAAAAGTAAAAAAGAAAGCCCCCAAATGGGAGTCACATTTTCATTTCAGAGAAAGAAAGAAAATAGAAAACCAAGAAACAATTTCTGAAGAAAGGAAAGGATTAATTTGAGTGAATTATATCCAAAACATTTCACAAAAGGATAAACATTCTTCTAGGACTTTACAAATAACTTCCTTTATACACCATTTTGATTCGAACTGCGGTAATCTTCCAGTTACTGAAAGGAAAGCAAAATCCAATTTAACACGACTTATTACAAGATTTTGGAACAAAAACAAAGCATCTTCATCATTTACTCCAACACCATCAAGTTTTCTTTTCCTTGACTTATATACTGCCATCTTTGCCTGAGCAAGCAGGAAATTGGTGAACACAGCATTGGAATTTTTGTGTGGAATATCCAATCCGTAGATGAACACACAAGTGTTAAAAAACAAACCAAACCTCACAAAACAATTCCGAAGAAAGATAAATAAAGGTGCCAACCGTTGGCATTCAACATAGATGTGAAAAAGGTTTTCAGATTTCTTACAAAAAGGACATTCATCGACAAGCAGATTTGAAAAACAAGGTGCAACAAGTTCATTGTTTATCTTATTTATCTTAAGCACACTATAAATATTATGATATAGTATTTTAATATAAGAGATGTAGGTCGAACCAAGTCCAAACCGCTCCAAGTACTTTGAAAAGGTACCGATGGTTAACACGATCAAAGGCTTTCTCCTGATCAAGGAGAAGTCCTAAATCTTTAGGGTTTTCCTTGCACAGTTCAATGATGTCTCTCACAAGGGAGATGTTGTCATTGATGGAGCGTTTTGGGACACAGTAACATTGGTTTTCTTCCAACAACGAGGATAAATGAGGAGTAAGTCGCGATGCCAGGGCTTTTGAAAATATCTTATAGTCCGTTCATAACAGGGAGACAGGACGCCAATTTTCAACACACAACATGTCTCCCTTTTTTGGGATGAGGGTAAGAAGAGCTCGTCAGCAACTCCGAGGTAGCTCTCCAAGCTGGCAGCTTGCGTTCAAAGTGTTAATGAGTTCTGGACCCAATAAGTGCCAAAACTTCTTGTAAAATTCGGTTGTAAGTCCATCCATTCCAGGTGCTTTCCCAATGGCAAGGCCGTGCAGAGCAGTGCCAAGTTCATCCAAGGTGATGGGTCTTTCCAGTTGGGAACGCCCATCTTCACACAACACTGGCAGGCCTACGGAGATCGAGGCGACACTGACAGGATTTATTTGCTCCATTGAATATCCTCCTCCTCTTCTTCTTCTTTCGGCTGCTCCCGTTAGGGGTCGCCACAGCGGATCATCCATATGATCCGCATAGTGATTTGGCACATGTTTTACGCCGGATGCCCTTCCTGACGCAACCCTGGTCGCCTCTTACGACACAGGGATATTATTTGCTCCATTGAATATATTTTCGAAAAGTATTCCTTCACGAAAAGTTTGATTTCTGATTGTGTGAAGGTAATGGATGAATCTGCCAATCACAGCTGAGAAAGCTGTTTACTGGGAAGACGTTTCTCTAAGGAAAAGAAGTACTTGGTTGGTACGTCTGCCTCATTCAGGTGTCGCACCCTCATCCGAACTAGGGCACCACGTGCATTCCTCTCGGTTATTTCCTTTAATAAGGACTGTTTCTCAGTTAAGGTTTTTTGTATGTTACTATTATTTTGTCCGATGACTTGTTGGAGATGTAAAATCTCTAACCGTAATAATTTTTTTAACTTCATGGTCAGCCCTTGTTGAGAAAAACTGATACTGTTGACAGAACCCTTTAATTTGGGTTTTTACTAAATTCCACCATATCAGCGGGTTAACAAACAGCTTAACTTCTGTTCTAGGAGAGCCGTCCAGAAGGATTCAAAGGCCTGAATGAAGTTGAGGTTTTCTGGTAAACTATTGTTGAATTTCCAATGAGAGCTCCCTGGACATGGTTTAGAGAGTTGAATGAAGACTCGAGCTAGGGAATGGTCAGAGAAACCAGAAGGCACGATATCGGATTTATAAACTCCATGTAATAAATGAGAATTTACATAGATGCGATCAAGCCTCACAAGTGAGATGTGGTTGTTTAAACAACGACACCACGTGTAAGACCGATCAGAAGGGTGCTGCACGCACCAAATATCATGGAGATTAGATTTCACAATGATGTTTGCAAAACTTTTTGCAGTACATGGTTGGGATTCCGACCCGTTTAGGTCACATGAAGCATTAACAATATAATTAAAATCGCCACCAATAATTAGACAAGTTTGCAAATCCAGTGTTTGCACGATTTTTCTCAGTTCAGCAAAAAAGGAGATCCGCTCGTCATTTTTGCTTGGAGCGTACACATTGAGAATTGTGAACTTGACCTGATTGATGGAGAAGGTCACAGAGGCAAGGTGTCCATCAATAATACTCATAAATTTAAGGCAGGATGGGTGGAAATGTTTCCTGAAGACAAACATGATGTCTGCCTTCGATGAGGAGTTATTACTCAAGAAACATTCCTTGTAGTAGAGTAGATAGTAGAAAAATCGTGCAAAATACGAAACAAGCATAAAATTTGGCATTTCTGTTCTCCAGGGCTCCCTGATCAAATCTGCCCGATTGGCCATTTGAAAATCCAAATTTTGAAAAATTTGAAGAAAAAAAAAAACTTCAAAAAAAATTGAAGTCACAGCTGGCTGAAATTCTTGAAGCACAAGTGAACATCCCAGACAGAGAACCAAGGGGAGATGCAGTCATCATTGATGGCTCAGCACTTATCAATGCCCTACCTCCACGCACTTCAAAGATATTTGATGACTATGCCAAAGAAGACATCATCCCAAAGGTGGAATCCTATGGTGCCAGGTACGAGAGGGTGAACGTAGTGTTTGATGTGTACAAGAAGTCAAGTCTAAAGTACGAGGCAAGGTCCAAAAGGGGGCAAGGAATCAGAAGAAGAGTGACAGGAACCAGTAAGACCCCAAGTAACTGGAGAAGCTTTCTTCGAGATGACAGCAACAAGACTGAGCTGTTTCACTTCCTTGCGGAAAAGATGTGTGAAGCACAGACGACAAGCACAGTCATTGTCACAAAAGGAGAAGATGCCGTTAGCAACACAAGTAAGTCACTGGATGCTGTGTCTCCATGTTGTCATGAACAAGCTGACGCTCGAACATTTGTACACACCAGGGATGCAACGACGGATGGTAGCAAGTCCATTATCATTAAGGCTAATGACACGGACGTACGAGTCATAGCAATATCTGTACTGCCATCCTTACAGGAACTAGGTCTTGAGAACATGTGGATTGCCTTTGGCCAAGGAGCCAAAGTGTGATGGATTCCAGTCCATGAGGTAGTTTCTGCAATAGGGCCTGATAAAGCGAGAGGGATTCCATACTTCCATGCGTTCACTGGATGTGACGTCGTGTCTGCCTTCCGTGGAAAAGGGAAGAAAACTGCATGGCAGACTTGGAACGTCTTTGATGATGTTTCTGAAACATTCACCAATCTCAGCCAGCATCCAACATTGATTCGTGATCTTGACTTTTTTGAAGTTTTTTTTTTTCTTCAAAATTTGGATTTTCAAATGGCCAATCAGACAGATTTGATTAGAATCCCCTGGAGAACAAATGTGCCAAATTTGATGCTTGTATCATCATTTGCACGATTCCTCTCAAAAATTGCTCTTATCTGCCCCACTATTGTCCATAAATCGTCGCCACTGAGCCTGAACAGATCAGACAACATGGGTCTCTTGTAACAAATCTATGTCAAGACCGTTGACCTCTTCCAGCTGTTTAATTTGGATCTTGCGGAGCGGACTCCCACTACCATTAACATTTATTCTTCCAATCTTGAAACTGGCCAGGAGGAAAATAATAGCTTCGAAGAATAAGATCAGAAGTGGAATAGCTGATTAGAATCCCTTTTCGCCTTGGCGATCAATTTTTTTTAAGCGGTGACAGTGTGTCTGGTGGAAACCAAACAAGTCAGGCTTACGTACAACAGCCTCAGCACACTCGAGGAAGGACGGTAGATCTGGAAAGTATTCCGTCAGGTTTATATTGCGTTTCCTGTATGTATTTTGTAAGAAAAGTCTTATTTGTTTGGGGGGCGAGGGGGGTAGGACCTTGACTGGTCAGCTTCTAAACCGTTTCCACCTGACTGTTCCTGTTTGTTTCCTCCAGGTCAGATTCGTCAGTCGGTTTTAGTTTCCAAGTCACACAAGCTTGTACTGTCCTGCATATCAATACTGTCGCCAGTATTGAGACACAGATCTGTACTGGTTACGACGTCTATGTGCTCTTCCATTGTGGAAACATCTGGTGAAGTAACGGAAATAATCTGGGGATTTGATGAAACGGAAACACCATCAGCGGATGCAGCGATATCACTTCCCTCGACCGTGACAGTGTTATCGACCTCCAATGGCATGGAGGTCAATAATACTTTGGGGGTCTCTCGTAAAACATCCATTTTAACATTTCCTTTGTTTCCAGTTTCACCACGTGATGAACTGGGAGCAGTAACAGGGTTAACATTTGCTTCGCTATTTCCTGCTGACAAGGATTTAGGGTTAACATTTACCAAAGTGACAGCAGGTTCATCACTTGTGGTCTGTGTATCACTGTCAATGGACTTTCCAATAGGAGAGTTTTTAATGAGTGAAACAGTTTAATTTACTGCGATAACAGGTAAAGCGGTCTCTGTCAGGGAGACGTCGATGTCCTCACCGGCAAGTAGGGTAAACTTGTTGGCCGTAGGTACCGGGGTCCGGGTCCATTCCGGGTAAACATTGTAGAGTGACGTCGGTCACGACTGCGGGAACATTACCGACAGATTCCTCGTTTGTAAATGCTGCCTTATTCTGGGTTAAACGACCATCAGGTAAAGTCTTTCTCTTCCTTGATGAGACGATGGTGAAACCATCCCAAATATTCGTTTTGCTGTTTGGACTATCGGGCTGGGAGGACTGGGGTTACCGGGCACGGGATTCGCTTCCTTCACAGTCTTGGAAGAAGAAGAAGAAGAAGATGTATCCTTGTTGACGAGGTTTATTTCATCATTCGACGAAATCGCCTTTGGGCAAGATCATTTCAAGTGTCCAAATTACTACATTTGAAAAAATTCAGGGTGTCAGTGGTTACGTATACCTGGTAATCATGATTATCAATTTTGAGTTTTAAAACAATGTTCAAGGTTCTTTCAGCGTTAGAGGGAGGAAGCACCACATAAGCTTGTCTCCGAAAAGACATCACATGCTTCATCCGATCGTCCTGGCTACGTAAAGGTAACATCGTGATCTGAGAAACAACAGAACCATAACGAGATAGTTCGGAGATCAGCGTTTGATTCTTCAGGAGAGGAGGAGCGTTCGAGATAATGACATTCACGGCCGGTGTGTCCAGAGGGGAGACGAGCACGAAATGTCCGTCATCTGTTGATAGTCCAGTCGATACAATTTTGTGAACCAGTTCTGTCTCAGACACGAAGATAACCACACATTTGTTCATTAGTGAGGCTGCACGAACTTTGTCAGTGCCGACTATGTTTCCGGTAGCGATAACAAGATCCTCGACGCTGACGTCGTCTGGCGGAACGCAGATGATGCCATGTTTTCGTGTTAATGCTTCAAATGCCACATAACGGGAATACGAAGTCATATTTAGGAAGGGGGGAGGAGGGGTGATTGCTCTCGTGCAGTAATTAAATACGAGCTGAGACAGGTTTCCAAAGGAAATAAACACAGCTACAGTGAAGAAAAAAACGATCAGTTGAAGGGCTGGGATGGGCCGCCAACTAAAAGCTATCCACAAAGAGGCTGTGGGTTCTTTCTGTCTCTATCTCAGGGAAAAAGTATGCGAGGAGAAAATAGGGGAAAGGGGAGGGAAGGGGTAAAGATGGACCGAAAAGGCCACCCGCGTAATAACAAGGACAGATGGGCGGGGTGGGGTGACGACGGCACGAGGGAAGGCCGAAGCGCGAGGTCTAACGAAGAGGTGAGGGTGGGGGCATAAATCACGATGCATAGAAGGAAACGGAGGAAAAAGAGGTGAAAAAACGATGCGAAAAGGGATAGAAAGGTGAAAAAACAGGGCAGATCACGGCTCACCAAGACCACACATCCGCCATGACACTCCACTCGACTCACCAACAGCCAGCGGGGGGGGGGGGGGAGAGAGAGAGAGACAGACACAGACATAGACACAGATACAGACACAGACACAGACAGTAAGTATAAGGTGTTGGCGACATCTTTTGTACTTGGTGTGGCCAACGGGCCCACGCTTCCCAGTCGCTTTGGAGGGGAAGGAGGAAAACTGAAGATGTCTAGTGCGTGGTAGGAGGAGGTGCAAAATGAGGGGTGCAATGAGGTACAGGGAAATGCAGATGAGGTACAGAGAAGAAAAATGGAGAGAGGTGCATGTCTGTGGGGTTGCTCTGAAAATAACGTTTGCGGGACGAGCCTCGCCGATTGCTGCTTTGCGTCCACAGCGGACGACACAGAAAACAAAGAAGAAGAACGTGTGAGAAGATAGCTTACTAATGAAGTGTGAGAAAGTCTGTAAGTGTAACTGCTTATGGTCTAACAACTGTGATTGTTCTGCTGCTTGGTTCGCTCGCCCACCCAGCACTCAACTCCGCCTGCTCCATTCTGCCTTGTACTGCCGACTGAGCCAAAAGTGTCTCTTTCCCAGAACTCTCAACTGAACTACTTTGCAGGGTATTTTATAGACCTCTGGCAGAGATGGAGCCCAAAGTCGGATCACGACGGTCGGAAGGCGTTCCCCAGCGCCCCCATTGGTGCACGTACGCTTTTCCAAGAATTAGCCCCGCCCATGCGAGGACCTTGCCCTGAAAATGGCCTCATTCGCCCCCGAACTTGGTCACGCGATGGAGCTCTGAAATTAACATGGGGCGCAGGCTTCTGGGGGCACTTTCCAGCCATGAACGTGCGCTGGGCACCAAATGGGGGTTGTGATCGAGCGGAGTGCTCGGGCTATCCAGGCAATGAACGGATTCTTGCTCATAATTGCGTGTTGAGCTACACGCCAAAATGTTCCGAACACAAGCATCTATTATGTTAGGTAGCGTCCATGGTTCCCCGATATCTTCAAAGTCAGTGGTGGGCGTCCGGAGTGGTGACTTTGGTTGTGGTGTTCATAGCGGTTGTGGTGAGGTGGTTGAAGCGTTGTAGTGGTTATGATGAGGTGAGAAAGCTAGAGTAGATGTAGGTATTTTTATAAGGACATTCTGATGACCAGAGGTATGATGTAGTGCTGTGGTTCGAGCCTGGAGAACATCTGAGGTGATGGTTGGTTCACGAATGGCACGAAGTTTGGTGTCATATGCTAATGAGCTATCTCGTTACTATGCGGGCATGCCTGTGTGATAGAGGAGTCGTGTGTGCAGCAAAATAAAATAAAAGATAGAGATAAAAACCTACCTCGAAGCCCTCGCAACACATTTTGTCCCATATACCCATTAGACGTTTTCACAGCTTGATCGTGAACTGTTTTTGCCAATAACAACACGTCTTGAATTTGCTGCAGGATTTTGTCTATGTTGGGGAATTCATCAAGCAGCTCTCTGGCAATATAAAGCATACAGATCTTCACATATTTGCCGTCGGTGAAAGGCTGACATTTGCGAACCATTTCGAAAGAGCCAGCAAAACTTGCGGAGCTTGAACTTCCTCCTTCATTCAACCATACCAGTAATTTACTTTGCGCCACTTTCATTTTTATGCCTCTGCTGACGGAGTCGACAGAGGTATTATGTTTTCAGGTTGTCTGTCCAGCTGTCCATCCATCCGTCCGTGCGTCTGTGATAGGTTTTCGTTACCGCGATAACTTACGGACGGCTGAAGGGATCCAAGTCAAACTTGGTACAAGGATCTAAAATGATGTAAAGATAAACTAATTAGATTATGGTGTCAAGAGGTCAAAGGTCAGAGTTGGTGAAAGGCCGACATTTGCGGGAGCACCAGCCCAGAAGGGAGAGCAGTTTGGTAAAAACTGTTACCGTGCTAACTTGTGAACCAGTGATGGGATTTTGACCAAACTTGGTAGGATTTATTTTGATACAAAAATGAACTGATTAGATTTTTGCACCGAGGTCAGAGGTCATGTCAGATAGAAAATGTGATGCTTGAGAACAGCTGTAAAGGGAATTACATGAAACTTAGTTCCAAGTATGTATAATGATATAATAATGTGGGCGGAGGCATGTCGGTCAACGTCGTGACGTGGATTGTGTTATAGTTCTTTGCAGATCCTCGCAGGCCTTATTCTGAGCTTCATCTTCTGGGTATTTTACTGAAAAGGCTGCAGGTTTTATCAAGATATATATATATATATATATATATATATATATATATATATATATATATATATATATATATATATATATATATATATATATATATATATATATTGTTGCGACAACGGATACCGAGACACCAGCTTGTCACTCAGGGTGATTAATCCCCGGTTGTCCTAGGAAGAGCCGGACCTGAGGCCACCACTCAGAATTAACATTGTGGTACGGTGGGTTGTTTTAGAACCACGAACGCCACCCAGTCAACCACTAGTTCCAGTGTCCACCGTCTAATGATGCTGTTTAACTAGAGGTCACGTCAGAGGTCACCTGAGCAGGGAGCGCGCCCTCGGCAAAGCACCAATGTTATCTGATTAGATTTTAATGAAGGTGGCCGAGCGTTTTAACTGCTGGTGCGTGCTGTCTATTTTTGGTCAAATCTGTGGTAATTAGCTCACAGTCTATCTCGGTTCGGACAATGCTAGACCAACGGAAGGAAAGGACAAACACGGACAGGTTGGAAGTCGACAAATGATAAATTAATTATTAAATAAATAAAAATAACTTTTTATTTCCTGAGGTAAATAGGTGAATAAATTCCAAAGCAATCGAAATGAATAATTAATCAGGCAAAATCAATCAAAATGACAGGAAAGAGACAGAGAGCAGATGCTTATCGGGAGTTGACTTACTTACAACTAAACACAGACAAGGGTACCCAGCAGATCATTAGGGGGGGGGGGGGAAGGAGAAGAGTCGTCTCGCTCACCAGAAAGAAGTCGTCCGTGAAGTGAAAACGTCCTGAAATGTGTGCGTGCGTGTCTTGGCCGTCGCCAGCACCCAGCCTTGCCGTGCACCCACTCGCCAACAGCCTTGAATGCCAGTCAACGTCTGGGGGGAACCGAGATCCTCTGTCATGGGTTTAGACCCTGGTGCTGCGACACTGGTAGCTCCTCACACTTCACGAAACTGGTGACGTCCAGTGACCCACACGGTCCGTTAGTGATTGACTCGTGCCTCACTCGTTGTCGGCGCTGCTCACACCCACATGCACACCACACGCTTGCTTGCTCAAGCACTGGAGAGGGCGAACTGACTGATGAATTGTCCCGTTGTTGGCGCTGGTCAGACACCCTCATGCTCACTCGCTTGCACGCTCGCACTCTGGCTCGCTTGCCCGCTTTTTGCTCGCTTCCTCTCTGGCTCGCTTGCCCACTTCTTGCTCTCTTCCTCTCTGGCTCGCTTGCCCGCTTCTCTTCTCTCGCACTTCCTCTCTTGCTTTCTTTTTTTGGAACAGACCTCCAATTCTTTTTATATATGTGGCCCGTCTCGACGGGCACAGAGTCCCCCCAAGCTCACCCCACCCCACTTGTGCACCGTTACCATGACAACCCGTACGCTTGAAAAAGGGCGGGCCTCTGCATTCGTGAAAGAACTATGTGCATAAGTGTGTCTGTTGTAAAGAAAAAAGCTTCCCAGAAGAGAGGGGATCTATTCTTTACCATTCTCAATGCATCACATTTAAAATCCTATTGGACATGGGGATGGGGCTAATCTGAACATGCATTTAAGGAAATAACTAAGGACCTGGATGTGTGGATGCATTCATCAGACCGGATTCTAAAATCCGTAACACTACATATATATATATATATATATATATATATATATATATATATATATATATATATATATATATATATATATATATATATATATATATATATATATATATATATATATATATATATATGGTATACACTGTCGAGGCTCGTATGAGAGCTAACACACAGAACGTGCAACAAGGGGAGCAGGAGACAAGAGGGGGAGGAGAGGGAAGGAAAAAGCAGTGTGGAACAGAGACATGAGGAGATCTGTGGAAGGGAGAGGGATGGGGTGGGGTGGGGTACACAGGGTAAACAAGATGGACATTACAGGGACTTTCAGATCCTTACACGACGGGGTATTTGAAAGAGGTGGGTTTAGGGTGGATTAACGGGGGTAGAAAAGATCGAGGTTTTGGATGGGGGAAGATAAGAGATGGTGGTGAGCAGCTGTTTTGAAGACTTGGACGGAAAAGTGGGATTGAAGAGAGTGTGGGAGTTTGTTCCAAAGGCGGAAAAAAAGAGGAATGAAAGAGTGAAGGTGAGCAGTGATTCGTGATTTTGGTAGTTTTACCAGAAGGGGGTTGCTGGCGGACCTTGAGTGCCCTGTGGGAATATGGGGGGGGGGGTGGAGGGGGACATATCTCAGACAGAGCGGGGGGGGGGCGAGAATGGAGAGAAAGTAAAAGACAGAAAGAACTCGATCTGCTTGTGCTGAGAGAGTGAGACCCAAAGACTCAGCCTCATCGTGGGAGATACCAATGATCCTAAATGCCTTGGTTCCACAGCGTGAAGCCCAGAAAGGTGAGAGGCAGGAGCACCAGCCCAGAGGGGAGAGCAGTACTCCATCAGGCTGCGGACGAAAGCCATTGTAAGTCGGATGTAGGATGTCGTAAGTTCGATTTATTTATTTATTTTGGAAGACAGATGTTCACTGCATGCAAGACAAAGAGAAAATCCCAACTTCTCCACAAATATGCATATGTCTGTCCATTCCAGCTGAAACAAGTGAAATCCTTCAATACAGTGCGTGTGGTGAAGCAAATGAGTACACTAATGTTAAAATATGCAATTTATGCTTTTTCAGTTGAAAATAAATTAAAAAGCGTACTTAATATTTGAAATGTAAAAATCTTGTCATTATTGTGATAAGCACCTTTATATATAACAGAAGGAATGAAATCGTTCGATACAGCGTGGCAGGAGGCCGCAAAAGAATGATAGCATAAGAAGAACTGAGCTTTCAGCATTCGGCGATCGGCGCGAAATGCGATGGTGGGCGGAAATGACGTCTTTCTTTCATTCGTACATGAGAGGGGCGCGTTTCTTGGTTTTTTCCCGTCAAGCAATAAATTAAATGGTTTTCACATATATAACACATTAGTTTCACAAATTTCCATTGAAATACTCGGGTATTTCCATCAATTCTCGCTATTTCCGTCTAGGTTACGCACTGCATCTACTGGACGGCCGTCATTGGCTGTCTTGAGGCACATGGGGGGTGGGGGGGGGGACGCCGGAGACATGGTAGACACTGGGGAAATTTCAAACTCGGTGCAATTGTATACAGCGCACGTGCTGTAACAGCGCACGCGCTGTAATAAATGCTATTCCTTGTCTTTTTCATTTTGCCATTTTCACATTGGAGAGTGGGTTAAGTGAAAACGAAAATCTGAAACCGTTCTTACGATCAACTGATTGAAATATATATTGACCATTGAAACTACTGAAACTTCAGAAAGATTGAAACTACAGACTCAGGAATAGAAGCAACAATAAGATCTGTCTCTGTGCTGTGGGCCTATTTGTGCAGGACAGGCCAGAAATGCAGCTCTTTTTTTTTTTTTTTTTGTATACCTTGGTCGAGGCTCGTATGAGAGCTAACACACAACTCACAGCAAGGAGGCATGAGACAAGAGGGGTGGGAGTGGAAGGGACAAAACATTGGGGAACAGACACAGGTGAACTGTGGAAGGGAGAGGGATGGGGATGGGACGGGGAACATGGCGAGGAGAAGATGGACATTACAGGGACTTTCAGGAAGGAAAGCAGGAGAATTGAAGGAAGTGGGCTTGGGTGGATTATCGGGGGTAGAAAAGATCGAGGATTTGGATGGGGGAAGATAAGAGGTGGTGGTGAACAGCTGTTTTGAAAGCCTGGAGGGAAGAATGGGAAAGAATAGAGTGAGGAAGTTTATTCCAAAGGCGGGAAAAAAGAGGAATGAAAGAGTGAAGATGAGCAGTCTCTGAGCTCAGCTCTGCGACAGGCCTTGGGCAATAAACAACAACAATAGGATGAGCCGTTAGGACGTAGGTGGATTTAAATTAAATGAATATACAACACAAAATTACAACCTTAGTCATTTGTAAATGTGTTTTATAAACAAATATCGTCGTATTTTGAATTAAGTGTTGGACCTGCTTCTTTGATCTTGATATGTGCATTTGCACCGATAAAGTATGGGGCTCTGCGGGCCACATTGGGATCGTAGAAGAGGCTCGATGGGCAGAATTGCCTTTTTCTGACTGCTTTTTTCCATCCTTTTAAAAAGTTTTGGAAGGAAATTGCTTTGATAAGACTTTACTTTATCCTCTTGCTGAGCCTTGCTCGATTCATTGTGTGCACATCGGTTAGAAAGGGGAAGCATCGTTGTCGCATTTATTGTTCATCGCAGCTTCTGCAAGTGGTGGAAGAGAAGAACACTTTGACCGGACAGCTCAAGAACGTTGGACGGAGTCTGAGAGAAGTGCAGCAGCGCTACGCCGAGCTGCAGGCACAGCACGGCCTCCTGCAGCAGGAACATGACACCATCAGCTTTGCTACTCGCCAACCACAGAAGGTGAGCTCCGTCTTATTTTGGTATTGGCCTTTTTTGAGAAACATAACCACTTTATGCTTATTGTCTGCTTCCTGTGTCAGGTAATTTAATTGACATAGTCGGATAGCAGATAAGGCACTGGTTTGTGGGGAGGGGAGGTGGGTGGAGGTCTAAGATGTCCTGCATGAGTGTATTTTGATGCAGGAACTAACCAAAGCATAGCTGTTACTTTGTTCTCCTACATGGTCATGTCTGATGAATGTGTAATAATTCCGGATCTGTGCTCACACTGCAGGCCACACAGGGTGAAAGTCGAGAAGGACCTCCCGGAGCACCTCAGGAACTACTTGCTGAGGACTATGGCGACAGCATCGTGGAGTTGCAGAAAAGGTTTGTTACTATGAGCAGTGGGAATCACCACCCCTCCCCCCTCCCTCCCCACATCCCCCTTCAACTACTTAATGAGGAGATGTTTAAAATAATAATAATAATAGTAATAGACTTCTGAGCCCAAACAAAAGGGTTTGATGAGTGACATTTTATTGACCACAGGCTAGTCGAGACAGAGCAACTGCAAGATGCATCCCAGCTGGAGCTGTCACGACTGGCTGAAGGTTTGCGTGAGGAATGCCAACGGAGGAAGGCAGCCGAGGATGCATTGCAGGAACTAGAGGAGCACATCAAGCGGTCTGTTTTCTGCTGCCCCATTTCCTCCTTTCTTTTTGGGGGATGGGTCAACAGCCTCATGACCAATGTCTTATTCTTCTCACTGGCCATTGGTGGAGTATTTCACTTGTTGCTCCTTAAATATTTCTCCATTATGTAAAGAACATGGGCTGGCAGGATGGCTTCGAGGTATGCGCACTCACCTCATTTATATCGCCTGGGTTCAAATCCCGACCCAGCTATAAACGTCATCCCTGCGTTTCACAGGCAGGGTGAATCGGTGTGTGCCGTCCCTCGGCCGTGGACGTTAAAGATCTCATGGTGACCTTCGCAAAGAGCAGGCGAGCTATCGCCGGCACCCTGAACAAATTACAAATTCCTGAAATAACTCCTGCGAGGAACGCAATGGAAAACCATCACCCAGTATAACCTTTGCCATGAAACTGCTTCAGCAGGCCTGAACCTACCTTCAGGCAGAACACCAGATTATGAATATGAATACGTACAGAACATGGTTGAGCCTTGTACATGGTAAATGTGCCACAGGCTGGAAGGAGAGGCTCGACATTTGCCCATGCAGGACCACATAAGCCTCACAATGGAGCCAATGGAGAGTGAGCGGGATGCGCTGCTGCTGTCTTCGAACGGACATGTTTTACGACGGGTGGGAAACTCATTTCCTGTCAACAGAAAGCAAAATGTATATAGTGGCAACTAAATAATCTTACTCTTGCAATAACGATGACCTGAGAATTGCAACTGATGCAAGTTCCAGATTGTACACCAACCATGTTTGCTGTGTTTGCCGCTTCCTTCCACAGGCCAAAGGTAGCACATTCTGGTCATGCCTGCGTTGGCTCCAAGTGCGCAGTGCCCGGCCCATGAGACTTCGGCTGGCTCGTTTTGTCTTCCTCTTCTACCTCCTCGCTATTCACATCGTCATCTTCACGTGCCTGTTTGGCCACTAGCAACGGTCATGACATTTCTCCAGCCTGCTTCCAAAGAGACTGATTTTTCAAGTGATCGAGGCTCAACTATAAGACTGCACCACTGAAAATGTACTTGGTGAGGATTGGAAGCGGCCTCCGTGGATGTCGGTCCACAATAGGTCTTTTCAAGTCTGGAAGGGATAACGTTGACGTTACTAAACGGTCTGCTGTAGTCTAAACCACCTTGCACTTTCGAGTTGCCGTTTTTGATCATAATCACATGCTTGCATTTGTAGATTAGCACCGTTTGGAAAAGAGATTTATTTGTAGCTCACTTTATGCATCCACTTATATGATGTTACTTTATTCGATGACTCTTCCAATGAGCTTCAAGTTGAGGCAAAAAATAATAGGCAAGCAATCCGGGGGTTCAATGGCTTGATTTTGGGCCTATTCCAACATCCATACTGGTGAGCACCCTTTGCCTGGATCCTCGTTCACCGTTTGCTGGCAAAGGTGGTGTCAGCCTCTGAGCAGTTGAAGGTGCTCATTCGATTGAAAATTGTACTTTATTTATCACGGTGAGGCCCTCATCTTCAACATGGTGAGGCCTCACACTTGTGAACATGTCAGTTATTCGATGATCATCTGTTTTACACAGCCAAGGTGTTTGCATTATTTTATCGATAATTCCAATCGTGAACATATCTCCGTGTCAGCCATTACCGGCAACATTGTGTAACAAGCAACGGACGACTGTTGCGCTGATCCTACGGCTCCTGAGGAATATTTCTGAGCAAAGCAAGTGTAAACTTGTACATTTTAACCAACTGTTGAAAAGGAGCTTGTAATTGATTCACCTGCTCCACTGCTCGCTCCACTCGTGCCCATCTGTCCCCGTCCTCATCCAATGGCAAAATCCCTCATTTAATAACTGCGGATGTAAAATGGTGTAAATTTGTTTATTTAGGTCAAGCGTGTGCAGCAGTACCATGTGCACACTGAACGGAACAGTGCCGTCATGTGCACACTGTATGAGCGGAGCGGAGTGGTGTACACGTTCCAATGAATGACGGAACAGTGCCTTGGAGCGAGAGGGTGCTGTGTACACACTGTACACTATGATGGATGGAGCAGTGTTATGTACATATAATACTGTACAATGCACGGAGCGGTGCCGTGTACATGCTGTATGACGAGTGGTGTGTAGTTGCACACCTCACAATGAACGGAGATTTTTGGTTGTTTGCCGCAGAGGGAAAGTGGTGCCCAC
>NC_140965.1:13831355-13868855 GCF_056783735.1 Eptatretus burgeri | reverse complement strand
ACGATAAGTGTCTAAGTTGGACCATGGCCGACATCTGTACCCAGTTTGGTCATGATCGCTGAAATGGTGTGGCTGCTACATGGTAAACAAACGCACAAACAAGCAGTCAAAGACTGGTACTGACGAAATCGTCAACTTAACCTCTGACCTTGTCTAATAAAAGCTGTCTCAAGAGAAGGTCGTGACGTAAACCAGAAGTTTCTACGATGATTCTGTACCAAACCATCAAAAATCGTAATGTCGACCGAAGCAAAAATCTCCATTTCTCCACGCAATTATTTAATATTATTTTATCAAAGTCACAAAACCGTAATATTCGGCCATCCACCAACAATCTTCACATAATCCGATGGCTTAGCGAGTCAGGCATGCGACGATAACCTTTATTGGGATAAAAAAATGACTTTTAAACACCATCTTTATCGAAAACACCATCAGCGCGCACACGGAAAACCTTTATGTGGTCAACGACACGTCTGCTCGAGCGTACTGCATCACGTGACGACCCGTGACGCGTCGAGTGAAATATTTTTTATACAATCTTAAAACGTCTCCAAAACATCCGATTTTTACCAGAATTTCGACAACCGAGTTTTAAGCGTCCTAAGCGATCACAAAAACCGAAGACAAAATTAAAATCGAAGTTAAAACGAACTCGTAACGTTGAGCGAAGCAAAAATACTCCATTTCTCCACATTAATTTAAGGAATTATGTTTGACCTCACTGTGACCTTGACCTTTGACCGATTTTGACCAAAATCTAATCAGCACTAGCCATCACCCTCCTGAATCACGTGGTGTAATTTGACATTGGTAGCTTCTTCCGTTCTCGAGTTATCGTGCCTACAAACAAACAAACACACAAACAAACAGAAACGGAAGTCATCAATATACTTAC
The DNA here is from genome assembly GCF_056783735.1 of Eptatretus burgeri. Lineage (NCBI taxonomy): Eukaryota > Metazoa > Chordata > Myxini > Myxiniformes > Myxinidae > Eptatretus > Eptatretus burgeri. The sequence goes on along the minus strand of NC_140965.1, from coordinate 13,867,957 downwards.
GAAATCTTTAGATTTCGTAAACTAAATTTATATTTAGTTATTTAGATTTCATAAGTAACAAACACACAAAAAACACACACACACACACACAAACAAACAAACACACAAACAAATAAACACACAAACAGAGGACGGAAGTCATCAATATACTTACGAAATCTTTAGATTTTGTAAGTAACAAACAGACAAGCCGGTAGGCAACATTGGTGGTCGCTATATAATTGCATACTGGTCATTCAGTTTTTGACAAAGGTTGATTATCGTGCGCATAAAAGCCTGGAAGCCAATTTTCGAAAAAAAATATGTAAAAATATTTTTCGGATTTTTTCAAAAACTTCAAAGTCCCGTTGCTAGGCAATGGTGGCGTCCATAGCAACGGTGCTCAAAAGAATACAACGAGATCCTGGTATGAACCTACCAGTCAAGTTTCATCAAAATTGGATGACTCCTCTGGCATCCAGAGCTGTCCATTACATACATCCAGAAAACCTGAGAATAACGGCAGTCTCGCGACCACCCAACAGACAGACAGACACAATGACACACACAACCGACCAACATAATTGCCGAAATCCGAAGGATTCCGGCAATTAAAAAGAAGGGGTGAAAACATAACCTCCTCTAACCTTCAGTGGTGGAGGTAACAATGGTGAAGGATAAGGCTAAATGTCGATCAACTTGTGATTTTTTTTTCCCACATTATACACAAGCATTCCACATGACAAGCTCGTAACCACATTGGACGGAGCGGTAGATAAATCATTCTGCATAAAGTTGATCAAAAAAAGAGCAAACTGGTCTGCAAAGGAAAAACAATATTCATGTATTTTTTTGAAAAAATAAACTTAAAGAAAGTGTTTGATTTCTCCTGAAAAAGTTTATGCAAATATGGCAATAAGATAGTCCAGCAGACAGTGGGATACCTTAGTAAAGATGGTGTCCTTAATGAAGGGTAGGTGAGTTATTGCTGCCCCCCCCCACCCCCAACTTCAACAAATTACAAATTCTTGCTCTAACCTACAAGGGGTTAGAGTGGAAATAGCCAAGCCTCCCAGCAAACAATGCGATTTGCAGCGATGTGCTGCATATGAAAAATAAGTCCGTGTACTCTGTGAAAAATCTCTTTAAAAGGAGATATTTTTTCACGTAAAAATTCAGGCTCATGGAAGAACAAGGTGATGGAGGGTAAAATAAATCGACGGTGGGGCCACATTTGTACACGAGAGAACGAATGGACATTAAAATAAAGGGGGGAGAGGGGAGTGACGTGACCCGCTGCTCCGGCACATGCTCCCATACCTGACCTGACCTGAGGGGGGGGGGGGAGAGGGAAAAGATGTGTAGTGAGCCTGAATTTTGAGAATCCCAATGGTGTTCAGGTATACCCCAAATCCCATTCAAAGTTCAATATTTACCATGATAGTCAGCTGAAGGTTAACCAGGAGGGAATGACTGGAAGAATGAACATGTGTGTTCTCGAGGAGGATGGGAGGGTTTGAGAGAGTAGAGGGAGCTAGACCGGATGAAAGTTTTAAAAACCCGAGGCGCCACACAAACAGGAAGCAAGATGGCAGCACAGATGCAATGCAGGTAACAGCGTGCAAGGTGTCAATGAATCATGGGTGTGGGTCATTCATTAGCAGCAGTAAACCAGGTATCGGTACCACAGGCGTACATAACACGAGACCGTTCTGGATTTGCAATGGCAGCCGATAGATGTGATAGACTTCTCAGAATGAGGTGAAAGGCAGTGCCATTTGTTACGACGCCGCCGTTACCCAGAGTGTCCCGGGAAGCGACGGCCCTTCCTCCAAGCTCAGTGGCTGTTTGTCTCGTCTAACAGTCCTGTGTTGTGTCTCGTGTATTTGTCTGTGTTCACGTGTGTGAGATGTGGTTGTGTCAGCTCATCTACGAGCCTTAGGTCCTGTAAAAACCCGAATTAAATAAAAAAACATCAGACATTTTATTTGTCTGGTGAGATTTTCAACCTGGTGATTCAACTCTGGTGCTGCTGCTGCTTCTCTCACAGCAATCGATGAAAGCCCTGAAACTGGAGTCCAGGGCCGTCTCTGTACATTCCGAGGCTTTCACGCCGGTTGCCACCCCGCTCTTCGCCTGTGGCGTCCAAGTCTGGCTTGATGACTTCCTTTTCATGTGCAAGAGGCAGATAATTGTCGACATCTTGTGTGCTCCCCCAGTCAGGAACTGCAGGCCCACTCACCATTTTGGATCAATTTCTGTTCCTACTTTACATAAGTGAGTTTTATAAATCTTTGGAAAAACGTATTTGCCATTTTGACAAAGATTCTTTGTGACATCCAACAGTTCCTCTTCCCAATTGGTCAGCACCTGGCAGCCTGGAGGTCAGGTGGTGCAAGAAACATGAAGCAAGTCTCCTGCCCTTGCTGGCATACCGACAAATCGGCACACGTCGTTCTCCCATCGACCTTGAGTTTGAAACAATATTTTTTTTGCTGAAACAAGGAAAATCGTTTCTCTTTTTGCGAAGAGCAAAGTTTCCTCTTTTAGCAAAGACACAACTATGTCAGCACGGCCCTCTCCCTCGCCACCACACCCAAAATATAGTACCAGCGTGTGTAAACGGAGTTATTAGAGCATATAATGGAGCCAAAGAATTGTCCGTGAACCTCAAAAATATAATGGAGAAAAGATTTTCCAACAGAGGTTTTTCTCTGATAGTTTTGGAGCCAAACCAAACATGTTCCCCATCCTTTTAACACACAGACCATGCCAGGTGAAAGTATGTCAGCTTGGTCGACCTGTATTACATGCCGAAGTTGGGTTGGAACGGGTTAATGGGTGATGGGGGGGGGGGTGTAGAAAATATTGTGGAAATGGGATGAGGAGGGGAGTGACAGATTGAGGTGGACATGAGACGGTGGCGCACTACCTGCTTGAAGTGCTGGAGGGAAGGGTGAGATTGAAGAGCCTCTGAAAGGAAATTCCACAAATGGGAGACAATAGGAACAACAGTGGACTGGAGTTGTGCACCAAGCCTGGATTTTTGGAGATTAACTAGGAAGTGGTTACTGGAAGAATGTATACTTACTGGAAGAGCTGTATGAGGAGGGTCTGAGGGCTCAGAGCGCAGAAGGAATGAGACTGGAGGAGAGGTGGTAAAAACATAGCGGCCACTGACCTGTCTGGATTGTGAGAGCAACAGGTTTTGCGCTTCGCCCTCGTCGTGGGTGATCACAACAATGTTGAGAACTTTACATTCTGCAGAACCCAGGACAGACAGATGTGCTGCTGATGCCCTGGACAATAGGGGAGAGCAGTACTCCATCCCACTCCATAGACTGTGAGTCCTTGTGATTTTTTCAACACTTGGAACAATGGAAGCTGCTTTTGGAGGCCAGCTTTGTTGTGTGGTCGACCCAGGAGATGCCATGGTGATGGTGAGGCCTAGAAGTTCAAGAGACTGAACCTCATCCAAGGGGTTCCCCTAGATAAATATATTTGGGTTTGAGGATCCTTTTGGAGCGACACGGTGAGACGGTAAGATTGGTCAACATTGAAAGACGTTCCATTTATCAGAACGGCGTATATAATCGATTCCAGGTCCTGAGAATGGCTGTTCCAGAGCAGGAACAAAACACTGCCGGTAAGTTGAGGTGAACATTGATTAGTGATAACTATACATTACAATACAAAGGCAATGACTGAGCTGTGTGTATCAGAAATGGCAGGTGAAGCACACCTTGAGTCCTGTGTCAGAGAGTTGCACACAGTAGCGTGCACCCTCCTTGGTCTCTATATTGAGGTAGGCCACATGGTCGGCGTTCGGCAGTCTCCGGGACAAGCGCATGGAGCGAACAGCAAACATCACGTCGTTGATGATCGCCTCAGCCTCGCAGCGCATGTCCTTCACATCCGCATCCCACTCTTCGCCCTCCACCTCCACCTCCATCTCGGTGCCCTGGAGGGAACACGTGCGCGGGTACATCATTGACGGATGAGGTGAGTTTTCAAAACGTGTACACAGGGAAGCGATGCATGGAATGAAAAGGCCATACGACCCATCACGTCATACCTCACACACTGCATCAGCACCTTTGTGACATCACTGTTTTGTCACCCCCTCCCCCACACGAGATACCAATCATTGTGCATTAACCTCACACGAAAAATTTTTAAACCTCTTCTTGGCTCGCCAAAGCACAACCCAGGGCTGTGGACGTGTTCCCCTGTCTGACACGTCTTTGTCCGTTTTCATGAGCCTCGGCTCCCAGCTTCATACTTGAGACATCATTACCTCCGCCACCGAAGGTGAAGGTGGTTATGTTTTCACCCGTCTGTCTGTCTGTCTGTCTGTCTGTGTGCCTGTGTGCAGGATATCTCAAAAAGTTGTGGACGGATTCGGACGAAACTTGGCGGACGGGTTGGGTGTGTGACGAGGAACAACTGATTTGATTTTGGTGAAGATCCGGATCCGGATCTGGATACGAGAATTATTTAATTTATAAAGTGATTCTTCACCATTGAGAGATCAGGCGAAACCGATATAGTACCGTATATACTATATAGCATGATGTTTCAAAAACGTATTGGGACAGAGATGTTCTCGTGGATCAGACATTACGTGGTGGGGTGTGCGGTCGACTGAGTGCCCTTCCAGTTAGGTGATGTGGTCGGGGTTGGGGTGTGACACAGTCATGATGGGCCGAGTGATCATTTCCGAGGTAAATCCTCTGTAATGAAACGTTCTTATAATTTTCTCGTCGACCCAAATAAAGACCCAAAGACCCAAAACACCGACGGGGGATATGCACAGCGGAGAGACGAAAAGACACGGAGGGGCCAAATGTCCAAATGGGAGAACGGACACGGAGCTGATCGGACATGGAGGGGAAGAAGGGACGCACCAACAGCGAGCGCGGCAAACACGAGCGAGAGATCGACCGCAGAGGGCGCGGGGATGGTCCAGCGGAAGCTTCAGCGCGGATCCAGCGGAGGCTCCAGCGCAGATCCAGGTTCCGTCCTACACCCGAAGATGGAACTCGCGAAGTCTCGTTTACACTGAATGACGCGACGCACGTTGTACACGGGTTACGTGTTGCGATACGTCATGACGTCATTACGGCGCTGCACCATTGCGTGTTCTAATACGGCGAGAGCAGCGTTTCCCGCGCAACCGGAGAGCGTGCGCCGATGCGCATGACGTCATTACGTTCACGCGCCGTCTTCTCACGGTGAGGCAAAAAAAATTTAACTAAATCACCGGCACGTTTACGGCGGATCAATCCCTTTCGAAGTTTCAGGATGTTCATTGTAAATTCCGAGACGATTTTACATTGTGCGCACGCCGATGGAATTGCAGATCTTGATGAACGTGTTCAGCGCTGAGCCGTGTGGTTCTGAGCTCGTTTCCTGTGACGTCATCGTGTCTGAATAAAAATTATCGCTATCTCCACAGCCAGCAGTCAATGTGGGATGGGGTGCAGCATGGCAGAGCACGACGTCCTACAGTAGAGGGAAGTGGAAATATCAGGTCTCCTTGGAACAAGAGTATACTGAGGGTTTTCAGAGATATCCCATAATGCCGTGCGCGTTGCCATGTTGGCTGTGGTAACTGAAGTGAATGCGAGAGAAAGACCTTCCCTGGCATCGACATCATCGGTAGCTCTATTGTGTGTTTGTTTGTGTGTTTGTTTGTTTGTAGGCACGATAACTCGAGAACGGAAGAAGCTACCAATGCCAAATTACACCACGTGATTCAGGAGGGTGATGGCTAGCGCTGATTAGATTTTGGTCAAAATCGGTCAAAGGTCAAGGTCACAGTGAGGTCAAACATAATTCCGTAAATTCATGTGGAGAAATGGAGTATTTTTGCTTCGCTCGACGTTACGAGTTCGTTTTAACTTCGATTTTAATTTTGTCTTCGGTTTTTGCGATCGCTTAGGATGCTTAAAACTCGGTTGTCGAAATTGTGGTAAAAATCGGATGTTTTGGAGACGTTTTAAGATTGTATAAAAAATATTTCACTCGACGCGTCACGGGTCGTCACGTGATGCAGCGCGCTCGAGCAGACGCGTCGTTGATCACGTAAAGGTTTTCCGTGTGCGCGCTGACGGTGTTTTCGATAAAGATGGTGTTTAAAATCATTTTTTTTATCCCAATAAAGGTTATCGACACATGCCTGACTCGCTAAGCCGTCGGATTATGTTAAGATTGTTGGTGGATGGCCGAATATTACGGTTTTGTGACTGATAAAATAATATAAAATAATTGGGTGGAGAAATGGAGATTTTTGCTTCGGTCGACGTTACGATTTTTGATGGTTTAATACAGAATCATCGTAGAAACTTCTGGTTTGCGTCACGACCTTCTCTCAAGACAGCTTTTATTAGACAAGGTCAGAGGTCAAGTTGACGATTTCGTAAGTACCAGTCTGTAATGTACTGAATGGAAGATGCTTAGCAGGCAGACACGATGCGGAGGAACAGTCGAGCCGGGCTGTGGTGCACAAGCACGAGCGCGAGCGTACTCTGCCCGTGGCTCTCCTTTATTGCGTATTAGCACACTCACGAGCCGGACGACTCCAGCATTACTACGACGCCTCAGGCGGCGCGCACACCTTATATTCCTTGCAGATACGATGACCACTCCGACCACTCCCACACCACCATGCCCTTCCCCGTAGGCCCGCAGACTCCACCACACAGTCTGTTTGTTTGTTTGTTTGTTTGTGAACAGTATTACGGAAAAACTTCTGGACGGATTTCGACGAAACTTGGTGGGGGGATTCGGTGTGGTCCAAGGATTATGCCATTAGATTTTGGACTTGGTCCAAAGTCCAATATGGCCGCTATGGCGGCCATTTTGAAAAACATTTGAATTTTTGTTTTTGCATTTATACATGTTTTAAGTGATTTCCAACCAAAAAATAAATAAATTTGTTCGATAGAAAAAAAAACAATTTTGCAACTTTTTTTCAAAAATTTAGATTTTATTTGAATTTTTTTGTTTTGCATTTCTACATGTTTTAAGTGATTTCCAACCCCCCAAAAAATTTGTTAGAGGAAAAAAACCAGATATTTTGCAACTTTTTTTTCAAAAAAATTTCGATTTTATTTTTTTGGCATTTCTTCATGCGTATCGATCTGGTTTCGTTTATTCAATCGTGGTTCAGTAGAGTCTGATCCGTTTTGACCTACAATGAATGGGATATCAGGTTCACTTAAGTGACCCAGTAGTATTGGCGGCAGAGGTTTTGCACTCTCCCGAGTGCTCCCCCTCTAGTTCATGATGTGAAGATGATATACAGTGTGTGTCAATAAAAGGTTAACTGCTTCAAATGATCTTTGTACTTTCAGTCATTGCCTTAATTTTTGTTTTGTTTTGCAGGAGTTATCAATGATGTTTGGAGAAGTCATTCGAGTATAACTAAAGTATTCCATGGAAAAATGACGTTTTCTACGGAGAAAAGAGTAAACATTGTCACGTGGTATTTTGAGACCAAAAATCAATTGCTTCCGTCCAGACGAGGTTCTGTACTGAATATGGAGGGCATCCCAGAAACAAGCCAAGCAAGCCAGCTATTTGGAAACTTGTGAAAAAGTTAAAAAATGAAGGGACGATTCTCAACATTAACAAGGGAGGGCCAAAAACGATATGCAGCATAATCTCAAAAAGTTGTAGATGAGTTATGACAAAACTTGGTGGATGAGTTGGGTCGGTGACAAGAACAAGCGGATTCGATTTTGGTTCAGGTCCGGGTCCAGATGCAGCCTATCGGTGAGATACCAAATGTAAACTGTTCAGCCTGGTGGAGGTATGAGCTCAACCGAGTGCCGTTCTAGTTCCATTTCCACCCTCCCTCCCTCCCCCAAAGGAGAAAACGGCAAGATGGGCGAATTTTCCTTTTCTTCCAAAACCTGATGGAATCAAACGAAACTTGCACATGGGGCATTCCATGTCAAGTGTACACACCCTTCCGACACTAATACCTCATTTTCTCCCCATATGTTGGTCATTTATTCACTTGGGTGAAAAAACTCAAAATACCAACTTTTATACCTGTGGGCCCATAGGGGCCCATTTTAGGGGCCCCCAAATTTTGGCACCCCCGGCTGCCCCCACAATCTTCCAGAGGCCATATCACAGGTTGTAGTGGTCCGATTTGGCTGATCTTGGTATCAAAATGCTCGTTAAAGCGAGATCTTTCGAATCGCGTAAAGTAAAATCACTCAAATAGTAATTCAAAAAGTTATAGTTTTGGGCGCCCTTTGACCTTGGGCCCCCACTCCCCAGTCAAACCGATGGTCCCGATTTTTTTCGTGTGAGAATACCTCTTCATATACTCCAACACCTCAGCATAAATGAAAATGGGATCTCAATGGGTTCAAGTGTGATGATGGTTTTATTGTTCGGGGATTCGGGTGCTGGACACACAATACGCCACAATACATAGCACAATATTTGAACACAAGATGTCCAATACACTATATCAGTATATTGTACATAAATTTTCCACATGCACATGCAGGAACTGGAAGCTATACTAGTATGAGTAAGAGTTTTTCCTCGCATATTATAGTCAAGATTTTTTGCCAACCAATGTTTTATTTGACAGCTGTGTTTCTTTTTTACTGATTGTGTTGGTTCTACCTGTCGCAGTTTTTGGTTCTACGGAAAGAAGTACATCAGAAATATCTAAAATGCAGTGATCTTCAATGTCAGGAAAAAATAAACTATTTGCAGGCCCGTTTGGATGAAGAAAATTCACTTTCACTTCATGAGTGTCCTGAAAGGCTTCCATGATGCAGGCAAGCCACCATTTTCCATCATAGTTCACTGTGACATAACCTGAAAGTTTCCCATTAAAAGTTGGTGTACATTTTGAAATAGCTGACTCGATACGGTGTTCCTTGCTAAGGCTGAATTCACGTACTTGAAGAGTAGTTTCTGAAATAGGAATGAAAGCATGAAGGTTTTGAGTTCCAGCTATGGTTTTGGCCGTTTTTAACCTTTCTTCCAGATTTCGTTCTTCTTCATTTGCCTCTTGGATCCCGTAACCGAACTTCATTTCATTCAAACCATTTTCAGTAAAGGCAAAAAGATCTTTTGGGGAAATAATTTGACTGTTGTAAGGTCTACGCAGGCTCTCACGTGTTGCTTCTCGTTTGACTGTACCGCCCACACCATCTGAAGGGCCCTTGCCATGACTTGTGGCAAAAAATGCCATTCTGCGTCAATACTATACTCTGATTTGTGACGACATAGGTTTATGAAGGCTTTGCAATTCTTATATTGGCCAGTGCAACCGTCTGAAAAATAGTAAAGTTTCTTTACATTTCCAAAGCTAGATTTCAAGTGTTCAATGAGCATTCTTTGGAAGAGGTGGACTGAGACAACGTCGTGAGTATTGCATTCTGATATGATCGTGAACGAATCGTGGTTTAATTTGCCATCGTCCGATTTGAAATAGTAAACCCAGGGTTAAATTGTCGCTTGAGAGCAGTTCCAATGGAATTCTTGGGCCGCATCCTGTACGTCAAACGAATAGTTCTCTGAGAAGTCTCCAATAATGACAAATTCTCCTTCACCAATTTCGTCTTTCTTATTTTTCAGAAACTGAGATTGGGCCTTGGCAATGAAGTCTTGTCTCAGTAATTTCACCGCACATTCACAGAATTGATTAATGAATTCTTCCAAAGGCAGGATCTGTCGGTGGATATCCACCGTTCAAACTGAATTTCATCAATATCCTCCAGTTCATAAGCACTCAGTAGCTTGGTTTTGAAGTCTTCAATTGATGGGCAACTTTCACAAGTTCTGAAATAACATGCCGGTTGTGCTGGGTTACAAACTATGCGTGCTATCACATGATGATAGCTCGGAAGTTCGGCTATCTGTGGCATTTTGGAACCAAACATGAGTTTCACATTTTGATGTATGGGTAATTCCACGTAATAATGGACATGAAGCATAAAATTTGAAAATGTCTTTTTCAAAAGGATTTCTGTTGGACGGTGTTTAGTTACGTCTGAATTTTCATAATTTATGCGATATTTACTCTGTGGATGATGTCACGTGATTTGGCGGCCATCTTGAAAGAACTGCCTCAACGTCTTCCAATGGTAAGTCATTCTGTCTGTTATCATTTTGTAGAAAATATGGCTATTTGATGAATGTTTTAATCCGAAGTAGTATTTGCTGATGAATATTACTGATATAGGATCAGGCTGTAACTACTCATCAACATATTTGTTCCATTTCTCTCTGTGCCTATAGATCAACATCAATGAGGCATATGCAAGCAATGAGGCTGATACAAGCTGTTGGACAACCAAATGTTCGCTGATGTATGTAAGAGATTGTATAGATATCATAAAATGCACCCTAGCATTGACAATCAAATATGTGATCGCATGGGTTACGGCGTTACATTGCTGAGTTACGTCCGTTACAGTGAACTTTTGAAAATATTTTAACAAACAACAGACAGATCGTATCGTGTGAATATAGAAAGTTTGCTACTAATGCTTAGTTTGCTTACCGTGAATGAAAGGTATACTACAAATTCGTTATTTCGCAGGATTTAAGAATTGTGCTATGGCCAGTTTTAGTTGTGTCCATTTCGATGTTATGTCCGTTATGCGTCTTAAATGTTGATTTTTGCTTTAGTAGTAGACTACACAGTGGGGTTTGTACCAATATCAGAAAGCCATAGAGACTAATTACGATATGTAATAAAGAAACTCTCTGTAATATGGCCAGCCTTTTCAAATTTCAACATTAGTGATGCAATTTTTGTCTCAATGTTACGTTCGTTACGCTGGAATTACCCTTATCGTTCATACACATACACTGTGTGTACCACCTGAACCGGCCAGGACACGCTCCGAGGGACGGAGCATGGTGAACTTCCTGAATCCAACTTTCAAGCCAGGGTTCTTCTCTTTGAATTTCTGAAACAGTTCCTTGAGATTGTTTAGTACCAGGCACTTTTGAATTTTGTCTTTTCCATGTTCATTCCTGACCACCACACAGTCCTTTTTTCCCGGCATTATTCGGCTGACTTCATCACTTCGGTAAAATTCGGTTACGGCGGATTTCACTTCGTCAGGCAATATTTTACCCTGTTTGGGATTTGGAGACGATAGCATATCATTTTCTTTCTCTAAATTTTTGGCTTGCACATCCATTATTTGGGAGCAACTGAATTCACTCATCATCCCTCTGATGCTCATATTCCTAGCAAATATTGTCAGTATACGTATTTGCTCTGAACGGGTCGAAACCGTATTTTTCTTTCATGCTTTTAATCACCTCTGGAATGCAGTTTTCATCATATTTTGACACTGTATCTTGTGATTTCTCCGCAGTGCTTGGTCCAGCAACTAGTTCTAATTTCTTTCGTACAGAATCTTCCACTTTACTTCGCTTTTCAGGAATGTACCCTGGGTTCCTTTCTGCCTTTCGTTTGTCGAATGTGCTTTCGCCTATCATCGATAACGACTGGTTTAATAGATCAACTTCTGCTTCTCGCTCAAAAACCTTCTCGTCCTCATCTGTCGAAATAGATTCTGCAATGCCTTCGATAGTACCTTCTGATGATAATTTTGAACTGGTTGAAGATGATTCTTCAATACGCTCTGGTAACAACTGAGAGTTTTTTTTCTGCACGAAGTACAAAGTCTGTCATCTTTTTTCACCTTTGCAGAAAATTTCATCAACATATCATTTGACACATTGCGAAGATCTTTTAGTTGTTTCGTTTTATGGCAGCTGAACGGATCGCAACAGTATTTCTGGAACTCCATTTGATCTTCAGTCGCCATGCTTACTGCAAAATATGCAAAAACTGAGATTATCCCATTTATAACTTAATTCGATGATGGTTATACAAAAAAATGTACACTTAAAAATCAATAGACACAATAGGCAGAATAATTTTTCGCAAATGACGCAATATATATACTGTATATATATACACTGTGTGTATATATATATATATATATATATATATATATATATATATATATATATATATATATATATATATATATATATATATATATATATGTATATATAGTCCAGAGATGATGATTGTCAATTTCAGACATAAAGTTGCCTGACAGCAGCTGACGTCATTGGAACAATGACTGCAAACGTCTCTCAATGTCGAATCAAGAATTAGTGATATGTGGACCCCAAACAATAAACCATCATCACACTTGAACCCATTGAGATCCCATTTTAATTTATGCAGAGGTGTTGGAGTATATGAAGGGGTATTCTCACACAAAAAAATCGGGATCATCTGTTTGGCTGGGGGGCGGGGCCCCAAGGTCAAAGGGCGCCCCAAACTATAACTTTTTTAATTACTGTTTGAGTGATTTTACTTTACGCGATTCGAAAGATCTCGCTTTTACGAGCATTTTGATACAAAGATTATCCAAATCGGGCCACTAAAACCTGTGATATGGCCACTGCATGATTGTGGGTCAACCGGGAGCGCCCAAATTTGGGGCGGGGGGCCTAAAATCGGCCCCAATTTGCCCCCAGGTCTGAAAATGGACACATAATGTTTTACCGTGGATACAAACACTTGCACAAAAAAAGAGTGAAATCTGAGACTGTCATAATTTCGCTGAAAAATGTGTACACTTGACATGGAATGCCCCACATGCACAACTTCAGGGTGGCTGCCCTCATTCATCACTGAAAGTTTTAGCCTCCTTGGTCAAATACTCTCAGAGAAGTAGATTATATATATACATATATATATATATATATATATATATATATATATATATATATATATATATATATATATATATATATATACATATATATATTTGCGGTTGTGGAAATTCACAAAACATCATACAGGTTCCCCGGAGATCAGTTATTTCGATAAGTATGTGCTTCAGGTTAGGACACCCACCGATGTGGAAAGGGAATTGTTCGTGTGCCAGGCTGTGAATCTGAGGTAGCCATTATTCTTTTTCTCTCTTTTATTTCAAACATCGCAACACCATCATCGCCTACAACGCGAACAGACAACAACAACAACAACAACAACAACAACAACAACAACCATCATCTCCTCATCCTACGCAGACAACGCCACCTCCGCACCAACCATCATTATGTGCCGATTACCATATTCGGATCACAGGAAGGCTTTCCCGAAACAAACCAGTGACGTCGAACATGGGGTTTCAAGCGAGGCTTTCGAGGGGTGAGAGGTCGGAGGTGAAGAATGGGCGTTGTGAAAAGATGCATGGCAATATCTTCACATTTTGGACAGGAGCATACAGTTCTCACAGTGGACCAAGCACTCTACTGCAGACTAATGGGACTAAAGTGGTCTGTTCCAAAGTACCAACATAAGTTAATTCCATGCCTTGGTGGCTTCTATATCTCAATGAACTTTCTAAAGGCTATAGGAGATCATCTGGATGGATCTGGATTAACGGAAGTGTGGGTGGAGTGTGGATTGCTGGGTCAAGGTACAGTAGAGCTTGTTCTTTCAGGAAAGGCATACAACAAGGGTATGAGGGTTCAAAATCTCACCTTGCAAGCCCTGTGGCGACTTTTGGTGCCAACATTTCTTTCGTTTGTTGCCGAAGCAGATAATAAATGACATGCTGAGCTTTCCACAATAGTCGCTGATGACAAGCCTGAACAAATTTCAGAACTGGTATCATTTCTGATGCAGGAACTGTTTTGCAAGCTTGTGACAGATGCAGAAGCTGTAATGCACAGACAAAGGCCTTCACAAGCTAACCACTTAGATCCATCGTCACCTGCAAAGAAAAATATACATTAGTCCAATACATACTAAGGTATATATGTATATATATATATATATATATATATATATATATATATATATATATATATATATATATATATATATTAAACATACATGATATATAAATGCTTGCCCCAAGAACGTGTCAAAAAATTGCAACTTGACAGGCATTTTGTTGATGCAAATTGGATGGTCAAAAACTTAAAATTCGGCTTGGGGACCAGGTTAATCGAATTTAGCATACCCTCTTGATGTTAAATTGTCAGGTTCCCCACTTTTACCCAAAAATGCACCTCACATTCACATTTCTCAGAAAACCCTCTAGACTTGTGTGTGTAGATATATGATATATATATATATATATATATATATATATATATATATATATATATATATATATATATATATATATATATATAGTGTTGTGGTTACCAAATTCGCAAACCACCATTCAGGTCCCTTAGGTGAGATATCTCGGTAAGTATATGTGTAGCTAGGCCCAAACCCGTTGTCTAGTGGGAATACATGTCATTTATGCGTGCTGCGACTCTTCAGGATAGCCGTTTTTCTTTTACTATCTTTAATTTGGACCAACCGCCATTGTTACAACCACAACATCAACCACCCACCGCGGCGCCGCTTCACGTCACACCTCGCAACCGTCGCATCGCCACCGTTCTTGCGCCGCTTGTGGGTACTGGTGTTGGACTCGTGCAGGGCGCGCGCCGAACAGCGTGTACAAAACCACGGATTTTCCACTTCAAAAACGGATCAAAAACGACACACGCCCACTTTTGTTCCGTCCAATCGGTGAGCGAGGGGCGATTTGGCCCCGCCTCCAGGGCGTTGGAGGGCGGTCGCTATATGCAAATTTATGGATCAAAAAGCATTCACGCCCACTTTTTCTCGGGCCAATGGGGAGCGAGGTGAAAGGTCGAAGGGAGGGGGTCAAAGATGAGAGAGCGAAGCCACGGGGCTGATATAAGCGACCGCGTTCGTCAGTCAAGGGAAAAAGAGTTAAGACTTCGCGGGCGGTGGAGTTGGGAAGAAGAAGCAAGAAGGAGTTGGTCGTCGTCGTGTGCGTTGGAGTCGGAACGGAGGGGACGGAGCTGTGGAGAGGCGGCGAGGGCAGACGAGGGGGTGCTCGCGTCGTGCAGGGAGCTGCACACCAGGGAGGCCGACGGCGCGACCTGGCCGAGGTGGAGACGCTCGTCGCGGGACTCGAGGCAGAGTAGGAATCCTCTATACCCCGAGCATCAGCAACCCCCCTCCTGTTTCCCCCCGCGCTGAGATAGTGTGACCAAGGGGGCCCCTTTCCCACCCCCTACCAGACACTGCCCGCGAGGCCCGCGGAGTTGAGGCACCATCGTCGCTCCGCGTCTCATCACCAGACGGGTAGGCCCGACCCGGTCTCGGCCTCAGGCCCGCCTCATCCTTGAGGGTATTTTCTTTTCCTTGGTTTTGGGTATGTGTTGTCGGCGCCGTCTGTGAAGTAAAATTGTATAAGTGTTGCCGTGTGCTCGCGTAATCGGTATTAGATCTGCATTGTCGCATTTGCTTTTTGTGTAAAATTGCATTGTGTTTCTTTTCTTTTCTATGTGCTTTTGGTGGAATTGTATATGTGCGCTTTCCGTTCATCGCGAATAAATGTGCTTTGTGTTGAACTGTTTCCCGCTTCGCTTCGTCATTTCTTTCATTGAATCCTCATCTTGCTTCACGTAAAGGGTTGGTAGTGGGCTGAATACGCCCGATAATTAATCGAACCGTCGAGGCCGACGAATAACACCGCTCGGTTATCCCGATAGTACGGAACGGGTCGCTTAAGTGGCCCGTGTCCGAAGTCGACCTGCGGCGAGGTGCGATCGCCCGGTCTACCCTCCGCGTGGGTACTTAGGTAGGTCGAATTTGGCGAGCAACCCTATCCCACGCGGGGGCTGATTGGCTCGATCGCGGTGAGACCGAAAGGTCCACCCGTGACTGGTTCCCGGCGTTAGTCCGAGAGGGTCACGACTGGATTGTCCGTCCGGTGGGCGACGTGCCGCGATTCGAGTTACGTGGCCGTCAGCACGCCGGCGGGCGCGAATCCGTAACAATATATATATATATATATATATATATATATATATATATATATATATATATATATATATATATATATATATATATATATATATATTGTCACGAATTTCGCCAGCCCGGCGTGCGATCGGCCACGTAACTCGAATCGCGACGTGTCGCCCGCTGGAACGGACAATTCAGTCGTGACCCTCCTGGAATCGCCAAGGAGCTAGTCACGGGTGGGGTTTAACCTCACCACAACCCAGTCCGCATTCTACCCGCACGAAATAGGATGAATCGCCGAAAGTCGAAAGTACTCGCACGGGTAACCTACCGAGGGGTTGTACCACGTCACAGGTCGACTCCGGACACGAACCGCTTAAGCGGCTCGTTCCGTGCTACAGGGATAACCGAGCGGAGTTATCGTCGACCTTGACGGTTCAGATTGGGATCGGGTGTTTTAAACCCCCTATCGATCCCTTACGTGATGCAAGATGGAGATTCAACAAAGGAAAGGACGAAGCGAAACGGGGGAACAATTGGACAAGCACACTTTTATTTCACACACGTATACAGGCAAATATGAACAAAAGCAGGCAAATAAGAACAAAGGAAAGCACTACGACCGAATAAAAGGCAATTATTCACAGCACAGTAACTTGTACAGGTTTTACTTCTGTCGGACTGGCGCCACAAACGCACGTACAAAAGCCCGAAAAGAAAAGAAAAGAAGTGACTTCCCTCATGGACCGTCAAGTCCTCCTCTCCTACTACCGTCAGCGCGGTCGCGCCTGGTTCCGGCCTCCCACGCAGCCAGCGAACCCTCTCCGGCACCCCTCGTCCAGACGCGCAGGTCCACCACAGGCCGCACTGCGGCACCTCCTGTCCGCGTTTCCACCAACAGGCCGCGCCGGGCCACGAGCGTGGGAACGAGAGAGGAGGAAGGGAGCGCTTTGGAGAGCGAGACCCAAGGAGAGAGACCGAGCCTTTTTGGAGGGAGAGAGAGAGAGAGCTTCAGCCAACATGAGCCACGATCAGAGAGAGAAAGAGAGAGACCCTCGCGTCCGTTTGCCTTTTGTAAAGCAAGGCTCCGCCCTTTGCCGCGCGGGGCTCCGCCCCGTTCGCGGCTCCACCTCCCTTCGAGGCGTTTGCAGAAGGTTCTCGAAAGGGGGCGTGCCCCCACTCCGACTGCCTCACGCTGGGCCTCCACCAATGGGGAGGGAGCTGCCCTGCCCCCCTTCCCGTGCCAGCCTTGGCACCGCAGAGGGGTGCGCAAAGCAGCGCACTGGCGCAGGTTTCTTTTTTTTGCTGTTCTCTTTGGTTGGTTTAAGGTTGTTGGATCCAAAATAATGATAGAGAAAGAAAAATGGCTAAATCAAAGTGTCGCAGCCCGGATGAAACACATATTCCCCCTAAACAACAGGTGTGGACTTACGACACATGAACTTAGCATCATAACTGATCTAAGGACCCTTTATGGTGTATTGCGGCAAATTTCCACAGCGTCACTATATATATATATATATATATATATATATATATATATATATATATATATATATATATATATATATATATATATATATATATATATCTTCTTCTTCTTCTTTCGGCTGCTCCCGTTAGGGGTCGCCACAGCGGATCATCCATTATGATCCGCATAGTGATTTGGCACATGTTTTACGCCGGATGCCCTTCCTGACGCAACCCTGGTCGCCTCTTACGACACAGGGATATGGTACACCTATTTTAACCGGGGTATACACCGGCCCAGTATACTGGTACTCATTTCGCCGACCTCTGAAGGATGACAGGCTGAGTCAACCCCCTGGTGTATTAATTCAGTGGCTCAACGGGCTTGAACACAGCACCTCTTGGATCCCAAGCCGCTGCCCTAACCACTGCGCCAACACCAGGCTTATATATATATATATATATATATGTATATATATATATATATATATATGTATGTATATGTATATATATGTATATATATATATATATGTATATATATGTATATATATATATATATATATATATATATATATATATATATATATATATATATATATATATATATATATGTATATATGTATATATATATATATATGCTTATATATATATATATATATATATATATATATATATATATATATATATATATATATATATATATATATATATATATATATTTCGTCAGGTCAGGTTCGATCTGTGACCTGCTACAGGTACCATGTAAACCTGTACTAACCTGTTCCATGGTCGGGTTGTCGGCGACTAAACCGTCTCCCCCACCAGGTTTTCTGGTGAGGAGGGTGTTTGGATATGGACACCCAGCAGGATTAAAAAAAAACCTGTCAAAGGGCGGAGGAGCTCCTTGTGAGCCAACGGCCATCCATATCTAGTGCCCAACTGTGTCTGCGGACGTCCTCCTGCAGTTGGGTTACTTCTTATTAGGAGGTTGGTGGCAGGATTTGCACTCCAGCCACCGTAAAACGCTTCATTCCGCAAAACGCAAAACGCAAAAAAATCTGAAAACCCACTCCGTGGGGAATGCCTCCTGTGCAGCTTCCCTTCGCAGGGCAGCTCACCGGATGATGGGATTGGGGCAAAGCCTTCGGGACCCCCAATCTTTGATAGGAGGAAACCACGGGGTAACATCCCTGGGTCAGATTGCGGGAGAGTGTGTCGGAGTGGTGCTGAGGTGTCGTCCACCAGACGGCGGTCTCCTTGGGTTAACCTGAGGCGGTCCCTTCGGGTGGGTGCCTGGAATGTCCTATCCCTAAGAGAGGATGATCACCTGTCTCTGTTATCATCTGAGCTCAAGCGTTTGGACATCGGGATTGCAGCTCTCTCTGAGGTTCGGAGACCGGATTGCGGCGAGATAATGGTGGGTGGTTACACCTACTATTGGTCTGGTCGCTCTGATGGTTACCATACCGAAGGAGTTGCTGTAGCTGTGTCCAATAAGCTGACCCCAATGATAATTGAGGTAACACCGGTCAACGAGCGTATTATGAGATTAGGGATTCGTCACTCCTTAGGTGTCATTTCCCTGGTCTCTATTTATGCTCCGACTGAGGCGAGTGATCTTACCGTGAAGGACACATTCTACGCCACACTCGAGTCTGTGGTTGATCAGTGCCCCAGACGAGATACACTTCTAGTCTTGGGGGATTTCAATGCATCGACTGGAACTGATAGGGATGGTTATGAGGTGTGTGTTGGTCCCCATGGGTCAGGAACTATGAACCAGAATAGCACTAAGTTCCTTGACTTTGCAGAAGTCATGGACTTAGGGTGGCTGGTTCATGGTTTCAGCGCCCGCAAGCTCATCGCTGGACTTGGTATTCCAACGCTGGCGGTGTGGCAAAGGAGATTGACCATGTCCTCATTGACGGTCGTTGGAGGATGATCCAGAACTGCAGGGTCTACCGGAGTGCTCAGTTCCTCAATACTGACCACAGGCTTGTTGTAGCAACTCTAAAGCTGCACCTTAAATCCTGGAGAATGGGTACCATCCCACCCTAGTCTGGATGTTGCCAAGCTCAGGGATGAGAGAGTAGCTGAGGGGTTTGCAAACAGGCTGAGTGGACACTTGCCGGGTGTGGGTGCTTTGGCCGATCCTGTAGACTTGTGGAGCACCTTCAAGACCACCGTCCTCGTTGTTGCCCGTGTATGCCTTGGAGTTCACCGCAGGGCAAAGAAGAATTTTGTCTCTCAAGGGACACTGGATACCATTGACCAGAGTCGCAGGGCCAGGCTGAATGGCAGAGCTGAGCTGTTCAGGGAGCTGAGGCGTAAAACTGTACGTGCACTGAGGGTGGACAAGGAGGCCTATGTGCGAGAATCTGTGAGGGGGTAGAGCATCACCTGTGGACAGGTGATTCTCGTCCGCTTACAGGGGAATTCGCGCATTACGTTCATCCAAGCCCATCCCTCGGAGCACTGCAGTTCGAGCAGAGAGTGGGGGGCTCTTGACAGAGGAGTCTGAAGTGAAGGCCCGCTGGGCCGGTTACTTTGAGCGGTTGTACCAGGCTGATCCCCCAGCTGTCGAGTTGGACGTCAAGGGTGTTCCAATCCCTGTTGCTGACCCTCGAATCAACTGTGGTCCACCATCGCTTGTGGAAACACGGGCTGCGGTGAACCAGTTGAAAGCGGGGCAAAGCTCCAGGGATCTGTGGCATCCATGCCGAACTTCTCAAGGCTGGTGGAAATGCTGCACTCGTGTCGTTGCATGCAGTTTTGTGCTCTGCCTGGAACACAGGCATCATCCCAACTGACTGGAAGAGGGCCTTGTTGTCCCTCTCTGGAAAGGGAAGGGTGATCGCCAAGACTGCAACAACTACCGAGGGGTGACGCTGCTCTCAGTGCCGGGCAAGGTCTTTGCTCGGATAATTCTTGATAGGGTTCGCCACCATCTGCTTGAGCACCAGCGTCCAGAGCAGTCAGGCTTTACACCAAAGAGGTCAACGATTGACCGTATCCTTGCACTTCGTGTCCTCACCGAACGCAGACGAGAGTTTCGGCAGGGGCTGCTTGCAGCCTATGTTGATCTCTGCAAAGCGTTCGATTCAGTGAATCGGGATGTCCTCTGGAGGATTCTTGGTCTTCGTGGGGTGCCACCAAAACTGATCGATCTGATGTCTGAACTCTACTCTGGTACTGAGAGTGCTGTGAAGTGTGGTGGTACCATCTCTGACTTATTTCCATTTGTTACTGGAGTTCGTCAGGGGGTGTGTACTTGCCCCACACTTTTCAGCACTTGTATGGACTGGATTTTTGGGAGGATGTCGGAGAGATCAAGTTGCGGTGCATCGTTTGGCAATGTCAAGATCTCGGACCTTGATTTTGCAGATGATGCAGTCATCTTTGCGGAGATTTTAGACATCCTCTTGGGGGCCCTCGAGGTGCTGAATGAGGAGTCGGAGCCGTTGGGATTACGGATTTCTTGGGTCAAAACAAAGATCCAGGCTTTCGGTGACATCTTGGATGCTGCTGTCCTGTCTGTGTCTGTTTGTGGTGAGGATGTTGAGGTCGTAGATAGATTCACTTGCAGCCTTGGCAGTGATATTCATGTCTCCGCAGGTTGTGAGCCGGAGGTCAATAGACGTCTGGGTCGGGCCTGGGGAGTGGATTCACTGGATCATGGGGTGTGGCGCTGCCGGTACCTCTGCGGGAGGACGAAAGTCCGAGTCTTCAGGTCCTTGGTACTTCCAGTCTTGCTCTATGGGTGCGAGACTTGGACTTTGACCAAGGATCTGAGACGGAGACTTAATTCCTTTGGTACCAGGTCTCTTCGGAGAATCCTTGGCTATCGCTGATCGGATTTTGTGTCCAGCGAGCGGTTGCTGAGAGAGACTCGGATGAGATTTGTTACCTGCATAGTCCGTGAGCGTCAGCTGCGGCTGTATGGACATGTGGCTCGTTTTCCTGACGCTGATCCTGCTCACCAGATTCTCTCAGCGAGGGAGTCTCATGAGTGGAGGAGGCCAGTGGGCCGACCACGTGCCTCATGGTTGCAGCAGGTTGACCATCATCTCAAGGAGATGGGGATGGGCCTGGCATCTGCCTGGGGGATGGCCAGACGGAGGCCCCTGGAGTACCGGCGGAAAGTGGACGCAGCGACGCGCTGTTCTGGCACATGCTCCCATACCTGACCTGACCTGATATATATATATATATATATATATATATATATATATATATATATATATATATATATATATATATATATATATATATATATACACATACATACAGACAGAAATCAGGATGAGGAACAAGGACGTGTCCCAGAGACCCTCTATTAAGCAGCAAAAAAGAAAGCAAAGCAAAGCTGGAGTCAGGACAATGACGTCATGGCGCGGTGAACACACATCAAAACTCAAAAGGTCTCGCTATTGCAGTCATTTGTCCAAATCTCCAAACCGTCGTGTAATCGATTCGCACGGACATATTCAAGGTCGACACTAAAACATACAGTCGAATGGGTGACGCTCGTTTGGCCCGCTCGATCACATCTCCAGCGCTCATGGACCGCAAGGTTCCCGATTCTGCGCTGACCCCCACCCGCTGTGCACGGAGAGGAAACCGAGCACAAGGAAGCATTGCGTGTTCCACTGTTAACACATAAAGTAGTTTTCAGAAAGTACTCAAAAGGCAAACGGTCTTTACACCGAGTTTACTTCTCCATTCCTGTTTGCTGTGAGTATTATTTGAATACATACATTATTTGGTTAATATATACATGATATAATATTATCAATAAATGAAGGGTAACGCTCAAATAATATCTTGTATGGTGTTTAACGAGTGTGATAAAGGTGAAATAATATCGATGATTTCGTCATGATGGCCATAATTACAAGGTTGTTAAACCCGTGAAGGTGTGACGTCATACCGTGTATGTTTTTTTAAAATGTATTAATTGGACATCGTGTCCGTTTAACGTTTGTCGTATTTCCTTTCATCATTTTACTCCACTCGAAGAGGTTCAAGTACTGTCCCCATTGTTTTGTTTCTTTCATGTCCCCAAAGGTGTGAGCTACTTTAACAAAAAAGGTGTTTATGACTGTCTTGCAGGTACATAAGTGAATATATTTTAGTGAACGGAATCAAATATTATATCTCAGTTTGTTTTCCCGAAACTTGTGCAATTTAAATTGATCGATTTTTATCTTTTTTAGTTTGACAGTGCACACCATCTTCCATGCCTCCTCCATTTAGCGACATAAAGCAGGGAACAATGTACCTATGTTTCGTACCTGCTCGATTACACCTTGTTACGCAAGTGTCTTCTTCTTTTTAACTGGCACAATTATTCCCACGTTCTTGTAGGATTTGCTGGGAGAAGCTTGACCCAAGTGTTTCACGAATCGGCTGGCCAGGCCTGACGTTCGACAAAGTTCGCAGACTCTTCCGGGGAATAACTCGCCTACTCTTCGCGAAGGACACCGTATGATCTTTCATGTCCACCAACTAATGTTGGCAGAAGGGACGCCCGGTTTAACGTCCATCCAAGGGACGGCACACATATTGATGAATGTCCCTGCAAAACACCAGGATGACAGTTTATAGTTGGGTCGGGATTCGAACCGAAACTAAACACTGAAGAGGCTATTGTGCATACCAGTCGGCCATCTTGCTAGCTCCACGAAAGTATCTTTTGAGCATGTAAATATATAATCATTCCAGTTTTTCGATTTTCATATTTGCCACCACCTTTAAACACTGGTCTTTTGAGGGGTGTTTTGTTTCTCGAACTACGTCATAATAGTGGCAAACCCTGGCGTACTGTACCTTCGTGGCTGGTGTCTGGCACATGTGACTGTCACGAGGTAATTTATACACAGTGTACCCAACATATGGACGATTGACAAGTGTAAAGTAGACTTTAAGCCGGTTGTCCTCCCTAAATTGATTCCCAAAGGTTCAAGACCTAAAGTATTTTTCCACCTGAATGTCACCTGCCAGCTTCGAGGGAACACCAAACCACTCCATTTTATCGTCCGGAAGACGATGTGTAAGTGCTGGAGTGATGTTTTGATTTTCCGATCCACCGTTCAGTCACACTGCTCTCATGGCCATCATTGTTGCTCTTAACGTGATCCTCGGATTAGCAAGTTTGAGTACATCACCCTTGGAGTACAAAAACCCAACATATGTTTTTTTTTTCAGTGAAGAGACTTGCCAGAACCAAAGCACCATCAAAACTGTGATATGACTTCCACTGCAGGTAGTTACCCAACGCACGCCAAGCGAAAAGCAGGGTTAAGCAATTGGTTCACTTCTGTGTAACTGTCTGACTGTTTGCCTGTCTGTCTGTCCACAAACATCAGTTTATGATCGAGGAACAACTTCATCCACCAGACGGCGGTCTCCTTGGGTTAACCTGAGGCGGTCCCTTCGGGTGGGTGCCTGGAATGTCCTGTCCCTAAGAGAGGATGATTATCTGTCTCTGTTATCATCTGAGCTCAAGCATTTGAGCATCGGTATTGCAGCATTCTCTGAGGTTTGGAGACCAGATAGTGGCAAGATAATGGCAGGTGGGAACACCTACTATTGGTCTGGTCGCTCTGATGGTTACCATGCCCAAGGAGTTGCTGGAGCATGTCCAATAAGGACCCTGAGTTCAAATCCCACTCAGCTGTTGAATTAATACCAGGTGGGGTTGACTCTGCCTGTCCTCCTTCTGAGATCGGCAAAATGAGTGCAAGCTTGCTGGTATCCTGTGTCGAAGTGGCGATCCGTCCAGGATTGTACCCAATCGCCAAGGAGACTGCTTCGGCAGCACTAATTCTCTGCACAGAGTATGGTCCCAATGGATGGATGGATGGTCCAATAAGCTGACTCCAATAATAATTGAGGTATTTGACTACAGGTGATGTTCTACCCCCTCACAGATTCCTCGCACATATTGTGAGACTGGGAAGGGTGATCGCCAGGACTGCAACGAGTGTATTATGAGACAAGGGATTCGTCACTCCTTGGGTGTCATTTCCCTGGTCTCTGTAGATGTTCCGACTGAGGCGAGTGATCTCACCATGAAGAACGCATTCTATGCCATGTCAAGTCTGGTTGATCAGTGCCCCAGGCGAGATACACTTCTAGTATTGAGGGATTTCAATGCATTGACTGTAAATGATAGGGATGGTAATGAGACGTGTGTTGGTCCCCAAGGGTCTGGAACTGTGAACCTGAATAGCTCTAAGTTCCTTGACTTTGCAAGAAGTCATGGACTGAGGGTGGCTGGTTCTTGGTTTCAGCACTCACAGGCTCTTGTTGGACTTGGTATTCCAATGCTGGCGGTGTAGCAAAGTAGATTGACCATGTGCTCGTGATAGTCACTGGAGGATGATACAGAACAGCAGGGTCTACCGGAGTGCTCAGTTCCTCAATACCGACCACAGGCTTGTTGTTGCAGCTTAAATCTGGGAGAATGGTACCATCCCAGCTTAGGCTGGATGTTGGCAAGCTCAAGGATGAGAGATAGCTGAGGAGATTGCGAACAGGCTGAGTGGGGATTTGGGGGGTCTGGGTGCTTTGGGGAATCCTGAATAGTTGTAGAGTGCCTTCAAGACCACCGTCCTTGATGTTGCCGGTGGATGTCTTGGAACTCACCGAAGGGCGCAGAAGAATTTTGTCTCTCAAGGGACACTGGATACCATCAACCATAGTTGCAACACCAGGCTGAATGGCAGAGCTGAGCTGTTCAGGGAGTCGAGGCGTAAAACTGTACGTGCACTGAGGGTGGACAAGGAGGCCTATATGCGAGGAATCTGTGAGGGGGTAGAGCATCACCTGTGGTCATATGATTCTCGTCCAGCTTACAGGGGAATTTGTGCATTTTGTTCATCCAAGGCCGTCCCTCGGTGTACTGCAGTTACAGTGGAGGGTGGTGGGCTCTTGACAGAGCAGTCCAAGTGAAGGGCTACTGGGCCGGTTATTTTGAGCTGATCAACCAGCTATCGCGTTGGATGCCAGGGTTGTTACTCTCCCGATTGCTGACCCTCCAATCAACTGTGATCCACCTCCCTTTGTGGAAAAACAGTCTGGGGTGAACCGGTTGAAATGGGGTAAAGCTCCTGGGATCTGTGGCATCCATGCTGAACTTCTCAAGGCTGGTGGAAATGCTGTACTCATGTCGTTGCATGCAGTTCTGTGCTCTGCCTGGAACACAGGCATCATCCCAACTGACTGGAAGAGGGGCCTTGTTGTCCCTTTCTGGAAAGGGAAGGGTGATCGCCAGGATTGCAACATCTACCGAGGGGTGATGCTGCTCTCATTGCCGGGCAAGGTCTTTGCTCAAATAATTATTGATAGGGTTCGCCACCTTCTGCTTGAGCAGCAGTGCCCGGAGCACTCAAGTTTTACACCAAAGAGGTCAACGATTGACCGTGTCCCTGCTCTTCAGGTCCTCACCGAACGCAGACGAGAGTTTCGGCAGGGGCTGCTTGCAGCCTATGTTGATCTCTGTAAAGCTTTTGATTCAGTGAATCAGGATGCCCTCTGGAGGATTCCTGGTCTTTGTGGGGTGCCACCAAAACTGATCAATCTGATGGCTGAACAATACTCTGGTACTGAGAGCACTGTGAGATGTGGTGATACCATCTCCAACTTATTTCCAGTTGTAACTGGAGTTTCTCTAGTATGTGTACTGGCCCGCACACTTTTCAGCACTTGTTTGGACTGGATTCTGGGGAGGATGTCGGAGAGATCAAGCTGCGGTGCATCGTTTGGGAATGTCAAGATATCTGACCTTGATTTTGCAGATGATCCAGTCATCTTTGTGGAGACTGGATATCCTTTTGGGGGCCCTTGAGTTGCTGAATGAGGAGTCAGCCACTGGGGTTACGGGTTTCCTTGGTCAATACTAAGATCCAGGCTTTCAATGACATGTTGGATGCTGCTTTCTTGTCTGCGCCTGTTTGTGGTGAGGATGTTGAGGTCAGGAAGTGATTCACTTCCCTTGGCAGTGATATTCATGTCTCCGCTGGCTGTGAGCCAGAGGTCAGTGGATGTCTGAGTCGGGCCTGGGGAGTCATGGATTCACTGAATCATGAGGTGTGGCACTGTCGATACATGTGCAGGAGGACAAAAGTCATAGTCTTCAGGACCTTGGTTCTTCCAGTCTTCCCCTACGGATGTGAGACTTGGACTCTGACCAGGGATCTGCGACGGCTACTTAATTCCTTTGGTACCGGGTCTCTTCAGAGAATCCTTGTCTGTCACTGGTCGGACTTTGTGTCCAACGAGCGGTTGCTGTGAGAGACTCAAATGAGATTTGTTACCTGCATAGTCCGTGAGCATCAGCTGCGGCTGTATGGGCATGTGGCTCTTTTTCCTGAGGCTGTCCTGCTCACCAGATTCTCTCAGCAAGGGAGCCTCGTGAGTGGAGGAGGCCAATGTGCTGACCATGTACCTCGTGGTTGCAGCAGGTTGATCAGCATCTCAAGGAGAAGGGGATGGGCTTGGCATCTGCCTGGGGGATGGCCAGACAGTGGACCCTGGAGTTCCGGCAGAAAGTAAACGCAGTGACGTACGGCATGGTTCCATACCTGACCTGACCTGAACAACTTAATCTCAACTGAATGTTATATTTTGAACACAGTTTTCTATAGTTTTTCATACGACCTTGAAAATCATTCTTTTATTTCAATTTAATTACATACTTGAACACTTCGTGGGGTGGGGGAGAGGGGTGGACCTAGGACATTGGTTTGTAGGTCCCATTATATGTCCAGTAAGAGCAAGCAGGTGTATCCGATGAGGTGTTCATTTGGGTACATCTATTGCTGTGGCTTCTCCAACATCAACACAAAACGACGCATTTAAAAACGTACCATTTTTGAAAGTGGTTGTCATTTGAGGAAGACCTGGAGATGTTTTTGGGTGACACAAGTACTCAATGGAGTCTCTATTTAGAGGGACACGTGGCAATTGACGTCCTCGTGTCTGAATGAAGATGTAGAAAACTTTTACATGACTTGTTCAGGTCCAATGAGTGCACTGTCATTGATGCAAGTTGCACGTTCAAACACAATGTTTAGTGTGTGTGTGTGTGCGTGTGTGCGTGTGTGCGTGTGTGCGTGTGTGCGTGCACCAGGCTAAGCAAGAGCAAGATGTGGAGATCCACAGTTGGCCATGAGACGAAGGCACTTGCGGAGAACGATGATGAATGGGACACTGACCCAAACTTTGAGGTAAACAGCAAGGCTGAATGCTTCTCCAATTGATAGTATCTTTATTTTGCTTTTTATATTTACATTCCATTCTACTGGGGTTGCAATTTTGAATGGGTCGCCACTCCTATGCAAGATTCTCGACTGACGGTTCAGGATTTGTAATTTGTTCAGGGATAACTCGCAAACTGCTCACGAAAGACACCATTTGGACAAAGTCAAAAACATTGTCCAAATGGATGTAACCTCCACCAATAATGCTAGCACACAGGACACTCGGCTTATTGTCCCTCAGATGGATGGCACACACATTGATGTGAAACATGGGGATGGCAGTTTATAGCTTGGTCGAAGTTTAAACCCAGCCGAGACAGCTGAGGCGAGGGTGAGTACCTCTAAGTCTAGGCATCCTGCCAGAAGCCATATGCAATAAGCACAACGGTAAATCTCTCACACACACACACACACACACACACACACACACACACACACACACACACACACACACACACACACACACACACACACACACATACACACACACACACACACACACACACACACACACACACACACACACACACACACACACACACACATAGTCGTGGCCAAAAATATTAGCACCCTTGCACTTTTTCAAATAACTCACAATTTTCTCCCAAAAAAAGTTTAAATTGACGTAAGTATTTGGTCTCCACAATTCTTTATTTCACTGTTAATATTACAGAACCATTGTTTTTCATTCAGAAATTAATATATCCTTTTAAATCAGAAAATATAAAGAAATGACATTGATAAAATTATTGACACCCTTTACTTAATATTTGATAGCTCAGTGTTTAGACAAAATAACTGCAGTGAAGCACTTCCTATAGCCATGAAAGCACTTCCTACATCTCTCAACTGGCAGTTTGATCCACTCTTCTTGTGCAAACTGCTGCAGTTCTCCCAGATTTGAAGGGTGCCTTCTCCCAACTGCTGTTTTCAGATCTCCCTACAGGTGTTCAATGGGATTTATATCTGGATTCATTGCTGGCCACTTCAGAACAGTTCATTGTTTTGTCGTGAAGCATTCCTGGGTGCTTTTTGAAGTTTGTTTGGGGTCATTGTCCTGCTTCAAGACCCATGACCTTCGATGGAAACCCAGCTCTCTGACACTCGGTTGAACATTGTGCTCCAAAATTCCTTGGTAATCTCCTGATTTAATGATGCCATGCACACATTCAAGGCACCCAGTGCCAGAGGCAGCACAGCAACCCCAAAACATCACTGAACCTCCTCCATGTTTGACTGTAGGGAAGGTGTTCTTTTCTTTGAAGGCTTCATTTTGTTTTCTGTAAACATCGAGACAATGTGCTTCACCAAAAAGCTCTAATTTGGTCTCATCTGTCCAGAGGACATTCTCTCAAGGATTTTGGCTTGTTCGGGTGTGTTTTGGCAAACTCCAGTCGGGCTTTCTTATGTTTCTGTCTCAGCAGTGGGGTCCTTCTGGGTCTCTCACCATAGAACCCCCTTTCATTGAGTTGACAACGGATGGTGCGAGTTGAAACTGTCGTACCTTGTGTCTGAAGGTTGAATCTGTCGTACCTACAGCTTGAATCTGTTTGGCAGTTGATGGATGTGCTTTCTCTACCATTTGAACAATCCTTCGCTGCAATCTTTGATCAAGTTTTCTTTGTGGCCACATCCAGGGAGGTTGGCTACACTGCCATGGGCCTTAAACTTCCTGATAACATTGCGTACGGTGGACACAGGAACATTAAGGTCTCTGAAGATGGACTTGTAGCCTTGAGATTGTCCATGTTTGGCTACAATCTTGTATCTGACCACCTCAGGCAATTCTTTGGTTTTCTCTCTTTTCTCCATGTTCATTGCATGACACACAGTGACACACAACAGCAGAATGACTCCTTTTCTCTATTCAAAATGGTTGAATGAGTGTTTTTTTTTTTAATATTGCAGGCACCTGCAACTCACCACAGGTGAGTTCAATTCCAAAGTAAAGGAGAGTCGCCTGCTTGCAATCTAATTATTTCCAAAAACTTCCAGAAGGTGGCAATAATATTGTCCGGGCCATTTTAAGATTTCTTTGTGGAATAAGCTGACATTTCGTAATTTTTTTCAGCCTTTTTCGTTTTGTTCCATTCCAAACCAAAGAAAAACATTTGTGGATACCATAATATGATTTAATTTCAACAATTTTCTGGAGGAAATGGTGCATTATTTGAAAAAAGTGCAAGGGTACCAATATTTTTGGCCACGATAGTATACTCGCAAATACCACCCGCCACTTTGATGACGGGAATACTAATGGAGAGGTGGGGAAAAAAGAGGTGGGATGGGAGAAATAGGGAGGGGGTGGGGAAAAGAAAGAGAGAGAGAGAGAGAGAGAGAGAGAGAGAGAGAGAGAGAGAGAGAGAGAGAGAGAGAGAGAGAGAGAGAGAGAGAGAGAGAGAAGAGAGAAGAGAGAAGAGAGAAGAGAGAAGAGAGAAGAGAGAAGAGAGAAGAGAGAAGAGAGAAGAGAGAAGAGAGAAGAGAGAAGAGAGAGAGAGAGAAGAGAGAAGAGAGAAGAGAGAAGAGAGAAGAGAGAAGAGAGAAGAGAGAAGAGAGAGAGGAGGGAGGGATAGCGATTAGGGGTGTGGGAGCAAGCAGGGGTGGGAGAAGCAAAGACAATGTGAGGTGAGATGAAGGGAAGGCATACGTGCAAGAGCATTAATTACGATTCATACTGTCTCATCAAAATGATTCTGTAATGAATAACAGTGACGATGGAAACAAAATAATGTCTGAAATCCATTTTCTACCGGTCATATTATAAATACGGCCTGGAGACAAACACCTGCCAGACGTATCTGGAACCAAGCCGTCCGGACACAAACACTGCTCGGACACATCCGGCGACAAACTCCTGTCTGGACATAAATACCACCCGGATGCATCCGGAACCAAGCTGTCTGGAGACAAAACTAGAGCACTAACAAAAACAATGTATACAGCGATTCATAGTTATAATAAAATGGCATTCGATAATATGAGTGAGGAAAGTGAAAACAAAACTTTATCGTAAAGAAATAGTTGTGGCCTGTTCCAAGTCAAGGCGTGGTTGAGCAGACCAAAAAAACATGGTTGCTTCAGACCCCAGCAAGGTTGCCCAGGAAACACCTTAAGACCCCAAAGAGCGAAGTGGCCAAGGGTCGCCTGATGAAGGATATAATTAAATAAGGCTGTTGGTTATCTTCAAAAGCAGTTTTTAATTAACACAAACAACTTATTTTCACTCTTGCACTTCCTTGGGGTGTGCTTCGTATACATGCAAAGTTTCAGGCTGCGAGGTTTTATAGTTTTGGAGTTATGGAGGACACACACACACACACACACACACACACACACACACACACACACACACACACACACACACACACACACACACACACACACACACACACACACACACACACACACACACACAAACATTTATTTGTTTAAATGAAATATAATTCAGACATATATATATATATATATATATATATATATATATATATATATATATATATATATATATATATATATATATATATATATATATATATATATATATATATATGCCTGGTGTTGGCGCAGTGGTTAGGGCAGCGGCTTGGGACCCAAAAGGTCCTGAGTTCAAGCCTCTTTGGGCCACTGTATATATATATATATATATATATATATATATATATATATATATATATATATATATATATATATATATATATATATATATAGATGTATATTCTGCATATATGTATACATGTATATGTATGTATGTACATATTGTTACGGCTGTAAAAATTCGCAAACCACCATTCAGGTCCCGTAGGTGGGATAACTCGAAGTACATGTGTAGTTAGCCCCAAACCCGTTGTTTAGAGGGAATTTATATGATTCATTTGGGCTGCGACGCTTTGAGTTAGGCGTTTTTCTGTTCTATCTTTATTTTGAATCAACCGCCATAACCATCAAACCACCACCGATAAACCCACCACCACCCTCACTTCTCTCCTTCTACGGCCATTCCCGCACCACCTGTGAACACTGAGCGTCGGGCTGTCTTGGGCTCGTTCAAGCGAAACGCACTGAGCGCGAGTGCAAATAGCGGCCTTTCCGAGGGAAAATTTGGATCAAGAATGCTGCACGCCCACTTCTGATCCATCCAATCAGCAAGCGCGGAGCAGCTTTGCCCCGCCTCCAGGGCGTCCTTGTGAAATCGAAATATGCAAATTCTCGGATCAGGGGAGGTTCACACCCACTTTTCCTCCATCCAATGGGCGAGCGTGGCTCCGCCCCCGAGCTCATCCTGATCCGGAAATTTGCATATGGGTTCTCCTGCCGGCCTATAAAGCGCCGAGCGCAAGGCGAATCGTGGCAGAAAGGCAGTCAGTTTTGAAGGCGTCAAGTTGGGTTCTGCAGTTGGCTGAGGAGAGTTGTGGCAAGAGGCCAAGGAGCTCGGGTCCGAGGCGAGAAGGACGGCGGTCGGCGATGAGGTCACAGCGGGAGATCGCTCATCGCGGGACCCAAGCCAGCCAGCCATTCTCCCTCCACCAGAGCATCAACAATTCCCCCTTTTCCCCCGCGCTGAGATAGTGCAACAAGGGGGCCCCGTTCCCACCCCACTCCAAACCTCATGCCAACGAAACCCGCGAAGGAGCACAGAGTCGGGGCACAGCCACGCGGCCACGTCTGCGGCTCGTCCGCCAACGCGCCACGAGGACACGGGTAGGACCCACCCGGTCTCGCAGACCTGGCCGCTCTTTCAGGTCCCGCGCACATATTGGCCTTCAGGCCCGTCTGCCCCCTTGTCTATGAGGGTGGCTTCTTTCCTTTGCTTTTGAGTAAATGTGTGTCGGCGCCGTGTCTTGTAAAGTAGAACTGTGTAAGTGTTGCCGTGTGTACGCGTATTCGGTTGTAACTCTGTGTCTGTTTCTTTTGTTTTCCTGATATAGGTGCATTCTGACTGTTTGGCTGTATATGTGTGCTTTCTGTGTGCCGCGTAATAAATGTGCATTGTGTGAACTGTTTTCCCGTTTCGCTTCGTCTTTTCTTGATTGACCCTCCATCCTGCTTCACGTAAAAGGGTTTGTAGTGGGCTTAAAACGCCCGATAATTAATCTGAACCGTCGCGGCCGACGATAACACCGCTCGGTTATCCCGATAGCAGGGAACAGACCGCTTAAGCGGTTCCTGTCCGGAGTCGGCCTGCGGCGAGGTACGATCAGCCGGTCAACCATCCGCGCAGGTACTTAGGTAGATCGAATTTGGCGAGCAACCCTATCCTGCGCGGGTGGGCAATTGGCACGGTCGTGGTGGGGTTAAACCCCCACCCGTGACTGACTCCCGGCGTTGTTCCGAGAGGGTCACGATGGAATTGTCCGTTCCGGTGGGCGAGGCGACCGCCATTCGAGTCGAGCGGCCGATCGCACGCCGGCGGGCGCGAATTCGCAACAATATATATGTATGTATGTATGTGTATATATGTATATACCAAGTCGTGTAACACCAGGGGGTCAACTCAGCCTGTCATCCTTCCGAGGTCGGCGAAATGAGTACCAGTGTACTGGGCCGGTGTATACCCCGGTTAATATAGGTGTACCAGATCCCTGTGTCGTAAGAGGCGACCAGGGTTGCGTCAGGAAGGGCATCCGGTGTAAAACATGTGCCAAATCACTATGCAGATCATATGGATGATCCGCTGTCGCGACCCCTAACGGGAGCAGCCGAAAGAAGAAGAAGAAGAAGATACATAAATATATATGCACACACATACATACATACATACATACATACATACATACATACATACATATATATATATGCACACATACATACATACATACATACATACATACATACATACATACATATGAAGGCCCTGCGAGGAGGAGTGATGTAAGCGACATTTTTAATGATATGATGATGATAGGATAAGGGTTAAAATAGTGCTATATTGCATTAACTCCAAAATGGCCGATGTGTCTCTTACATCACTCCTCCTCATGGCACCTCATATATATATATATATATATATATATATATATATATATATATATATATATATATATATATATATATATATATATATATATATATATATATATATATATATATATACACACACACATACATACGTTCATATACCCACACACACACATATATATGTGTATATATATATATATATATATATATATATATATATATATATATATATATATATATATATATATATATATATATATATATATATATATATATATATATATATATATATATATATATATATATATATAGTTACAGCTGTGGAAATTCACCTTACACCATAAAGGGCCCGCAGGTGAGATATCTCGATAGGTACATGTGTAGTTTCCCCAAACCCGTTGTATAGAGGGAATTTATCTGATTCATCTGGGCTGCGACGCTTTGAGTGAGCCATTTTTTCTTTTCTGTCGTTATTTTGAACCAACCACGTCTCAACTGCCATCACACAACAACCACCTTAACCACCACGCCAGCCATCGTCACCAACTACAACCACGCTCCAACCCGCAGACAACAACCACAACGCCAACCCTCACCACAGAAGACCCTCCACCACCTTTGCCTTTTCCTTCACGAATTCATCCCACATCATCGCTTCTACGGCCATTCCCCCACCACCTGTGAACACTGAACGTCGGGCTGTCTCGGGCCCGTTCGGTGATTGGTGCCTAATGCACCGAGCCGCGAGCGCGAATGGCGGCCTTTCCGAGGGGAAAATTCGGATCAGAAACGCTTCACGCCCACTTCTCCTCCGTCCAATTGGCGAGCGCGGGGCGGCTTGGCCCCGCCTCCAAGCGTGTGTATGTGAAGTCCGTATATGCAAATTTTAGGATCATTAGAGGTTCACTCCCATTTTTGCCCGACCAATGGCTTACCGGGAGGGGGGGCGGCGTGGCCCCGCCTCCAATCGCGTTCTGATCCTAAAATTTGCATATTGGCTGCTCCTGCCGCCTATAAAAAGGCGAGCGCAAGGCGAAAGCGAGCGAGTTGGGTTTTGGAGTTGCTTGGAGAGTGTCGTCGAGAGGTTGCTCTTGGGGGACGAGGAGCGTGCGTTGGTGGAGTGGAGTCGAGTGCGCGTGGTGGAACTGCAAGCAAGGGAGCTCAGGACCGAGGCAGGAAGGACAGCGGTCGGCGACGAGGTTGCGGTGTGGGGGATCGCTCGTCTCGTCGCGGGACCCAAGCCAGCCAGCCACTCCCCTCCCCCAGGGCATCAACAATTCCCCCTTTCCCCCACGCTGAGATAGTGCAAAAGGGGGCCCCGTTCCCACCCCACCCAAAACATGGTGCCAACGAAACCCGCCAAGGGGAACGGAGTCGGGGCACAGTGGTGCGGCCACATTAGCGGCTTGCCCGCCAACGCGTCACGAGGACGCGGGTAAGACCTTCCCGGTCTCGCGGACCTGGCCGCTCCTCCAGGCCCCGTCCACATTTGGCCTACGGGCCTGTCTGCCTCCTTGTCTGTGAGAGTGGCTTCTTTTCTTTGCTTTTGTGTAAATGTGTGTTGGCGCCATCTGTGAAGTGAAACTGTATAAGTGTTGCCGTGTGTGCGCGTAGTTGGTTTTACCTCTTACATTTGCTTTACGTGCATTTTGATTTTGTATGGCTGTTTCTACGTGTTTTCCGTGTGCCGGGAAATAAAAGGCTTGCTTGTTGAACTGTGCCCATTTCGCTTTGTCTTTTCTCTATTGACTCTCCATCTTGCTTCACGTAAGGGGTTCGTAGTGGGTGCAACATCCTGGTAATTAATCTGAACCGTCCAGGTCGACGATAACACCGCTCGGTTATCCCGATAGTACGTAATGGGCCACCCAAGCGGCTCGTGTCTGGAGTCGACCTGCGGCGAGGTTTGATCGCCCGGTTTACCATCTGCGTGGGTACTTAGGTAGGTCGAGTTTGGCGAACAACCCTATCCTTCGCGGGTGGCCGATTGGCACGATTGTGGTGAGGTCGAAAGG
The DNA here is from genome assembly GCF_056783735.1 of Eptatretus burgeri. Taxonomy (NCBI): domain Eukaryota; kingdom Metazoa; phylum Chordata; class Myxini; order Myxiniformes; family Myxinidae; genus Eptatretus; species Eptatretus burgeri. The sequence goes on along the minus strand of NC_140965.1, from coordinate 13,832,402 downwards.
CCCACCCGTGACTTGCTCCCGGCGTTGTTCCGAGAGGGTCACGACAGAATTGTCCGTCCGGTGGGTGACGTGCCGCGATTCGAGTTACGTGGCCGTTCGCACGCCGGCGGGCGCGAATGCGCAACCATATATATATATATATATATATATATATATATATATATATATATATATATATATATATATATATATATATATATATATATATATATATATATATATATATATATGTATATATGTGTGTGTACCCACACATACATACATACATATATACATACATATACACATAAGCACATATATATATACATATATATATATATATATATATATATATATATATATATATATATATATATACATATACATATACCCACACATACATACATATATATTGTTATGGTGTGGAAATTCGCAATACACCATAAAGGGTCCTCAGGTGAGATATATCGATAAGTTCATGTGTAGTGAGCCCACACCCGTTGTTTAGAGGGAATATGTGTGATCCATTCGGGCTGCGACGCTTTAGTTAGCCGTTTTTCTTTATCTATCGTTATTTTGAGCCACCATTGCCACAAACCTCCACGCAACCAACAACTGCCACCAACTACGCCACAACGCCCACCACGCTCACACCACCCCCACAACAATCACCACCATCTTCGCCACTACGCTCGCTTACGAACGCCATCCTCCGCGGACCACGGTAATACGGTTTCCGCACCACGGAAACCGTCCGAAAAGGATTGGCAGAACAAAACCACTTGTGAAGCCTGTGGGGTTTTTCCCGCCATTTTTCCCCGTGCTTGGTGTGAAGGGGAGGCGTGGGGCAGCTCGCTCCCGATTGGTCGACGCACGGTGTGACGTGGACGGGAGTGAGGAACGCCCTTTTTGGGAGGCTCCCAGAAGGTGGGTGGAGCCCGAAACAGGGCGGAGCGAAGAGCGGTGCCCCGCTCCATAAAAGACAGACACGGGCGGGGCGCGCCGTCTTCTCTCCTCTTCTCTCCTTCGCCCCTTGGTGAATGCGTTCCTCCCTCTTGGATATCTCTT
>NC_140965.1:13823855-13828855 GCF_056783735.1 Eptatretus burgeri | reverse complement strand
ACATACATATATACACACCCACACAGACATACATATATATATATATATATATATATATATATATATATATATATATATATATATATATATATATATATATATATATACATTAACACATTCACACATTCACACATTCATATATACATATACATATACATTCACACATACACACATACATACATATACACACACATACATACATATACACACACATACATACATACATATACACACACATACATACATACATATGCACACATATACATACATTTCCACACGCATACACATACATACATGCATACATTTCCACACGCATACACATACATACATGCATACATTTCCACACACATACATACATACATACATGCATACATAAATAGATAAATACATACATACATATACATGCATATATTTACATACATTTCCACACGCATAAATACATACATACATATACATGCATACATATACATATAAACATGCATACATATACATACATACATTTCCACGCACAAGAATACATACATACATACATACATCGATAAATACATACATTTCCACACACATACATACATCCACTGCGGCATTTACAATCAACTGCATTTTGTGTTCACAGCCATCTCAAGTATTTCCCATATCTGTAACTTTACACTATGACATGCAAGCGGAAGAGAATGCGATGTGAAACTTCCTCCCAACTATTGGCAATATTGTGCAGAGGCATTGAAAGTACAGTGCAAACAGTTAAAATGTCCAGAGTTATGGGCAGTAATAATTAATTTTACCTCAAAATGATCTGAGGCTGTTTTAACTTTGGGTTCAGAAAACTTTCTGTAAGTTATAAGTAAGCAATGTAGGGTTCGAATCTGGGTTCCGAGCATCATGAGGCACCATTTCAGATGGGAATGTGGGTACCTGTCGGAAGGAGGCCAAGTCCAAGGGTTTCCTTATCGCACACCACAGGTAAACGGGTCATGGGTACACTCTTTGTATTGTTTCACTTTTGGTGTCATTCTTCCCTCCATCCTCCCCCAAACCCATTTGACTTCTTCCACAAACTCACACCTGGGGTATGTTCCATTACCAATCGGCTTGCTGTTGCTTGCCAAGCCTGCCATTCCTTATCAACCGTTTCAGTGGAGTGCTTACTTGAGTGCTTAAGCAAATTGGGGAGTGCTGTACAAGCTTTTTGGTAATGGCATACAATTCCACAATTCCCAAAATTCCCCCCCCCCCCACCTCCCATTCCCCCTTGGGGTGTGTTCCATTAGCGAACGGCTTGCTATCGCTTTTCAAGCCAATCGTTCTGTATCAACCCTTTTGCAAATCGCTCGGCACGTGGAGCAAGGGACTAACACAGGTCAGGTCAGCTCAGGTGTGGGAGCATGCGCCGGAGCAACGAAGATAGGTGCTTCTTTATGTCAGCAAAAATGGCCGATGTTGTCGGATTCAAAACGACGATCCAACCCAATGAAATGCCTTACTTTTCATCCTAATTCTTCAACACCTACAAACATGCAAACCCCACACCCCACACCTCCTAACCCTCATAACAATGTCCCCCCTCCCAATGCACAATGGTAGGGTCCATGTAAAAGCTTGGCAGGAGTATCCTCTTCCTCTGTAGCCCCTGAACAGGCAATTAATTAGTTTGGGGGAAGTTGTCACAAGAGGATGGAGTAAAACTGTAAACGGTGGTCCAGACAGCATGTCCTCAAGTACCACGATAGCATCGTTTCCATGCAGACCGCCATGTTGTTAAGCGGTGCCGAGCACTCTGTTCCGTTGGAGTACATGCTTGAGCGCTTTGAATCAAACAAGCCGCTTAGCAAGCTGCTTGCTAACTGAAACATACACCCCTTGATTCCCTCTCTAAGTCTAAGCTGAATACTCACTTGCATTCCTCTGTGGCTCCATTCTATCATCTGTGGAAACGACTTCTCATGTCTTTCCATGCAGTCCCTCAAGAGTACCGCCCATCGTCACCTGATGCTTTCTCACACACTCACCACTGCTCTTGCTGACCCCCATCCCCATGCCCCAATCACACCCCTTTCCTTTCTGCCACTCATCTACTCCTGTGTGATGTTTGTATTCCCCTTCCCTTTTGATCCTCTTGTCGGTCTGTGAAGCTGCTGGTCTCCATCGTTTAGGTTCTCCGCGAGCCTGGATTTCTGTGTAAAAATTTAAAACCCAAAGATTGCTGAACACTAACATTACAGAATGTACCCAAATCCCAAAATTTTTCCACGAAGGATTGTGCAAGAGTGAGTGAACTGCAAAGGGATGGAAAGTTAAGGAACTGGCAACAGGGCAGTATGTTTCTGATGTACAAACGACCACAATCAGTGCATGCACAAAGGATCATGGGTAGTCTTGGAATACTGGGTAGGTCTTGATAAAGAATATTAAATATACTGAAGGTTTGGGAATGATCCAACGTTGGTGGTGAGCCTCCATCTTGCATGACTGGAGGAGTCGAGTGAGATTGGAGTGAAAAGAAGGATCAAGGAGTGGTGTTGAATGAAAATGTTGCAAGTGAAGGAGTGATTTAGTAGATTAATTCATACAACCTGTCGGGATGGGGAGGGGCAGGGGTGGCAGAGAAGGCAGGGATCAAGACCACCTGACAGGTGGTATAATCTCTCCTCTGAGTCGTCTAACCTGGATTCTAATGTTGGACCAGCAACAAACTGCAATGCAGGTGTTTCACAGGTAAGGTGATTCATCAATGTGTGTGTGCTGTCTCTCCGATGGACGTTAAATGGATAGACCGTGTGCCGACATTAGTTGGTGGACAGATCCCACGGTGTCCTTTGCGAAGAGGAGGCGAGCTATCGCCGGCACCCTGAACAAATTACAAATTCCTACCCTAAGCAGCAGAAGGCATCGCATCAGCAGCACAGCCAGCCAATGATGCTACTCGCAGCTTTGCGCTGCGTACAAAGGAATAATAATAATAATAATAATAATAATAATAATAATAATAATAATAATAATAATAATAATAATAACATGATGGATGGTGTTCATGAAAATGAGAGACGTGAGCATAAATATCCGTCGAAACATTGTTCAATTAACGAATGTAATTGTTGCAATTTGGGAGACATTTTGTGGCACCGGCAAGACCGTTGAGATTTAACTTTTACAAGACCATTTGACATAGTGAGACCTGCAATGAAACACATGTACATTTGTAAATTTACAGTAGGTGTATGATGAGCGCTTTCATTTCTTGGTGATGAAACTGATATAATGACACAAAATTGGATTGTCACTGCCATCAGAATGATGTCTCGGAGAGAGAACAACGATGGGGCGCGAAGACCGTGGAGGGGTCGGGCAGACAAGAGCACATCAGGTACGTGCGCACACTCCGTAACCAGACGCAGTGAATATGGATTCTGATTATGTTGTTTATCTTTTAATTGTGACATCATTATTCTTCAGCATCCAGAGCTGTATCTTTTGAAACAATTTAATGTATGGGAGGCGGGACAAGATCACCCTAGCAGGAAAGGTGGGGAGAAGACCGCCTCCCCCCCCCTTTCTCCATGCACGTGAAGCGAAAAGAGGGGTTAAGCAATTGGTTCATGTCTGTCAAAAAAAACATCAGTTTTATGATCGAGGAACAAGTTAATTTCAATTAAATGTGATATTTTGAACATGAATCGGAAAAACGAACCTGTAGTTTAACAGTACAGGTAGTTTACCTTTGAATTCGTTCCGATCATGCGAGCACAGAGAGGAGTGAGATAAGTTCCACTGTGTCTGCTTGTCTGGCAGTCAAGCAAAATTGAAAATCATTCCAAACAGGAAACTCGCTGTTTTTAAAGACTTCATAACTCGCCCACACAACAGGCACGAAGAACTAATGGAATGCGTTACATCAGGTGGTCGACGGTGGTCAAATTCGTGAATTAATTGTTTCATACGACTTTCACAATCTTTATTTTATTTCAATTTAATTATACACTCGAACACTGACCGTAGAACACAAATCACCTTCTTATTGCTTCCGAAAACCTCCAGATTTGCAGTACTTGAACATGTTAAATAAGGCGGTGGATAAGATGCTGCGTCAATAGAGCTAAAGTTCTGGAGTTTTCTTTTTTTAAAAAAAACCACCTTTAAAATCATTATTTTATTTCCATTGAAGCACATACCTGAACAATGCATGGCGTAATGTGTTCTATGAACTCTCTACTTGCTTTGGAGGTGACTTCCCAATCCACCCAAGTTTAGCCTAACCCTAGTTAGTTGGCTTGCTGTGGTGGACATTTGTTATGTTGTGCTCAACCAGGGAGAGGAAATATGGAGAAACAGGGAAAAGCAAGCATGCAATTAGAGATGTGTTTAAGGCAAAACCATGAAAAAGAAAGAAAGCAGACTGCTACAGGGTAGCTGGAGAGATCGTACGCTACATTAAAGGAAACAAGACGATGATGGTCAACAATGCATAAATCATCTTGATGTTTTTGCAACACAGTATTTTTAAAATTGACAAGAAGTTGTTACAAACATCATTTGTTTGTCCGGGGTCGTTTGTGAAATTTTCTGTTCTAAATGTCCAATTGAGAGTCGCCGTGAATTATTTTATTTTCGAACATTGTTTACATGTTTACTGGAGGACTTGCAGAAATGTTGACCTCCGCTTCACTCAGTTGCATTTCTCATGTTACGAGCCGTGCCTACCCATCACTCTCTCCGATTGGTTAAATCAAAAGACCTCATGTTGAACTTCACAAACATATTGCATGTCTGTGTGAATCTCGATGAGGATGTAAAATGAAGGGGAACACTCGGAAAAATATATTTTATAACACGTCGTCGTTACTGCAGTCGTGGTGTCTGTGGTTGTTGTTGGTTGTGTGCTCCTTCCGTGCACTATTATGTATTTCTCTCTTGCTTCGAGAAGTATTACTCTGGATAGTTTTGTGTGCTCATTCTGTGTCTGTCACACTTTAATCTAAAGGGTTCCTGCTGTCGTACCTTTGGAA
>NC_140965.1:13756355-13821355 GCF_056783735.1 Eptatretus burgeri | reverse complement strand
TGTTACATGCAAAATATCCTGTCCAGCACATGAGTCATTTGATATCTGGTAATTTTCATCACTGTCCATGGATTCTGTGTCACTGGTGTAACCCATGACTTCACGCGGGCTTGAAGAAAAGGGAAGGCCTTGTCATTTGCAATTCTCCCACCAGATGACAGCACTATCCAACCTGCCACAGCTGGTGAGACGGCAAGGTGAGTTTGTGGAAACTTTCTTCCCTTCTCATCATGGAGGGTCGAGAAATGATCGCTTAGGTTTATTCAATGTCACTGGTGTTGTATCTATTTGAAGTAAACAGAGGAAATTCCAACTCAAAATTAATATACACATGAAAACACCTGCTGTTGTGCTAACAAAAAATGCCAGTCACCCTATCTCTCCATGACGTCATTGGGAACACGTTATTTTAGCCCACACATCAACGGTGTAACACGTCACTGATTTAACACTGGAATTTGTAACACCAGTGACACATTGGCAGCATCAACTCGTGACCAAAACAGTACATTTTGCTGATTTAATGTTCGTTTATACAGACCAATAACATTAACTATGTTATTATAATGTATGCATTTCTGGCTATGCATGTGAGGTACATTCGCTTCTCCATTGGATGTCTCTATTCGCTCCAAGACCAATCGGAGCTGAGCTTGCGACTTACTGCGCTGTGATTGGCCAGAATGCTCTAATTTGACTTAGTCTGGTGATCTGACTGGCCGTATGTTCTCTACCAGGTATGGCTCCAATGAAGATGATCAATGCTGAGAAACAGAGACAATATTGGGCACGACGCAATGTCGATCTCCCACGTCGTGAGCAATACGTGGGATCGAATCAGCAAATTTACCAAAAAGACATCATAAGCGGTAAACAAAAGAGGGTGGCTGACATGTCCACAGAAACAGCTTTCGAGGTTGAAGAGTCGCCAACAGCAAGAGACCAGTAAAGCCACACCATGTCCATGCTTCAAAAACATGGAAGTTGATGAGAAACTGGCGTGGTGCTGCCAATCCTGGAAAGGCAGTGAGAAAAGCTCTCACGTTCCATTTTGCTCTAGCAGCAGATATCAAGAGACGATTCCAAGAATCCAAGAGTGAACGCCAGAGACAGGGCTTTTGCATGTTTGTGTCAGCTAAAGTAAGAAAGAAGTTTGCTCAAGAGTAGCTGGAATTTTCTCAGCGGAGATGATGTTCGGATGATGATTTTGGTTGGAAAATATCTCAAGTTGTGAACACAGTCTACACTGAAAATGAGGCATTCTTCAAACGTGATGATAACATCAGAATGACTCCCGGTGTTAAGAATACCATAATGCGTGGTAAGGTCAAGAAGCAGCGCAGGCTCCGATCAGATTATCTCATCAATCTTCCTCAAACTTTGCTACGGAGAGTACATTCGCAGTCAGCTACTCCGCAATCTGCCGACTCAGACCACTTTGGGTGGTTGAACCCATGCTGCTTGTGTAAGTGACATGAAAACATGAAGTTAATGTCAGAAAAACTGGAACAGCTCCGAATCCTTCCTGGCATCTGATTTGGAAGTGCTGGTGGATGGCATCGTATACGAGAGGATATTAAACACTTTGTCATTATGGCGTATTTTGTGTAGATTGGTGACAAAAAATTTAAATTGAATCCATTTTAAATTCAGGTTGTAGCAACAAAATGTTACAAAAGTCAAGGGGGTGGGGATGAATACTTTGTGAAGGCACAGTATATCAGGATAGGCCAGAGTCCAGCTCGCAGAATGTTCATGAGATCACGTTGGGGGTGAGTCTCCCCCATATATGATATTTTTATTGATTGGAGATACCATATCAAAGGCAACCCAAATGCTTTCATCTTGACCCAAGGTGATCAGATGATGGAACTGGCCAATGAGGATGACCAGTACATCTGTGTCAACAGTTCACACCAGACACTTGGTACAACCGTTCAGTATGGCATCCTGATCCTGCACATGAATTGGTAACCCGGTATCTGCTTCCTCATGGTCACATGGCAGCATTGAACGAACAGTTCCTCGAAGAATGGCTGTGGCACCAGATGTATTGCCGATTTCCTTTTCTTCAGGGCAGTCTACAGTGGCTGTCTTGTTGGAGAGGAATGGAAAAAGGTCGTGTTTGTTGGTTGGATCATGTAAGAAGTCAGCCCAGTTTCCTGGGAGCTTGTTCTTACCAGCAACCGTTCTCCGAATACCTTTTCCTCACTTTTCTCTTGTGGATTATTTGATGTGGATGTGTACCATACCACATCAACTCTTTAGGAGTGTTCCAACTGTTTCATGATGTATGGAACAAAGACACAGCATACTCATCAAATGTCACAATGTTGGCGGAGGGAAACAAGTTTACCACAGTAGCTAGCACCTTCAAGAAGCTTCACATCAAAGGAATCGGGAGGATCTTTCAAGGTGGTGCTGAACCAAAATGTTCAGTCGATCAGATTTCTTTCCCACATTCAATTTTCCACCATCAGAGGTCAGGTCAGGTATGGGAGGATGCGCTGGAGCAGCGCATCGCTGCGTTCAGTTTCTGCCGGTATTCCAGGGGCCTCCGTCTGGCCATCCCCCAGGCAGATGCCTGGCCCATCCCCATCTCATTGAGATGCTGATCAACCTGCTGCAACCACCAGGCATGTGTTTGGCCCATTGGCCTCCTCCACTCATGAGGCTCCCTCGCTGAGAGAATCTGGTGAGGAGGATCAGCGTCAGAAAAACGAGACATGTCCATATCGCCACAGCTGACGCTCACGGACTATGGAAGTAACAAATCTCATTTGAGTCTCTTCGCAACTGCTTGTTGGACACAACGTCCGAACAGCGATAGCCAAGGATTGGCCGAAGAGACCTGGTATCAAAGGAATAAAATCGCTGTCTCAGATCCATGGTCAGAGTCCAAGACTCACATCCATAGAGCAACACTGGAAGCACCAACGATCTGAAGACTCAGACTTTCAGCCTCCTGCACAGGTACCGGCAGCACCACACACCATGATCCAGTGAATCCATGATTCCCCAGGCCTGACCCAGATATCTTTTGACCTCTGGCTCACAGCCAGCAGAGACATGAATATCACTGCTAAGGTTAAGTGAATCTCTCCATGACCTCAACATCCTTGCCACAAACAGGTATAGACAAGATAGCAGCATCAAAGATGTCATTGAAAGGCCGGATCTTAGTTTTGACCCAAGAAACCCATAATCCCAGCAGCTACGACTCAGCAGCAGCACCTCAAGGGCCCCCAAAAGGATATCTGGAGTCTCCACAAAGATGACTGCATCATTTGTGAAATCAAGGTCAGAGATCATGACATTCCCAAACGACGCACCGCAGCTTGATCTCTCTGACATCCTCCTCATAATCCAGTCCATACAAGTATGGAAAAGTGTGGGAGCCAGTACACTCCCCTGACAAACTCCAGTAACAACTGGAAATAAGTCGTACATGGTATCACCACATCTTACAGCACTCTCAGTACCAGACTATAGTTCAGGCATCAGATTGATCAGCTTTGGTGGCACCCCATGAAGACCAAGAATCCTCCAGATGGCATCCCGATTCACTGAATCAAACGTTTTGCAGAGCTCAACATCGGCTGCAAACAGCCCCTGAAAGTCTCATCTGTATTCGGAGAGGACCCGAAGAGCAAGAATACGGTCATTCATTGACCCATTTGGTGTAAGCCTGACTGCTATGGACGCTGGTGCTCAAGCAGATGGTGGCGAACCCTATCAATAATTATCCAAGCAAAAACCTGAGAGCACTGAGAGCAATATCACCCCTCTGTAGTTGTTGCAGTCCTGGCGACCACCCTTTCCTTTCCAGAGATGAAAAACAAGGCCCCTCTTCAAGTCAGTTGGACTGATGCCTGTGTTCCAGGCAGAGCACAGAACTGCATGCAACGACATGAGTACAGCATTTCCACCAGCCTTGAGAAGTTCAGCATGGATGTCATAGATCCCAGGAGCTTTACCCATTTCAACCGGTTCACCGCACTGTGTTTCCACAAACGAAGGTGGATCACAGTTGATTGGAGTGTCAGCAACAGGGATAGTAATACCCCAGAGATCCACCTCGACAGCTGGTGGATCAGCCTGGTACAGCTGCCGAAAGTAACTGGCCCATGGGCGTTCACTTCAGACTCCCCTGTCAAGAGTCTACCACACTCGGTTCGAACTACAGTACACTGACATTGGATGGCCTTGGAGGAATGCAAGGTGCAAATTCCCCTGTAAGCAGGACGAGAATCACTTGACCACAGCTGATGCTCTCCCCCCCTTACAGTTTCCTCGCACATAGGCATCCTAGTCCACCCTTAGCGCACGTACAGTTTTATGCCTCAGCTCCCCGAACAGCTCAATTCAGCCTTGCCCTGCAACTCTGGTCAATGGTATCCAGTGCCCCTTGAGAGACAAAATTCTTCTTTACCCTATGGTGAATTCCAAGACATCCACCAGCAAAATCAAGAATGGTGGTTTTGAAGGCACTCCACAAATCTTCAGGATTCCCCAAATCTTCAAAGAGCACGTGGTCATTCTCCTTTGCCACACCACCAGTGTTGGAATACCAAGTCCAGCAATGAGCGTACGGGTGCTGAAATCGTGAACCAGCCACCTTAAGTCCATGACGTCTTCCAACATCAAGGAACTTATTGCTATTCTGGTTCACAGTTCCAAACCCATGGGGACCAAGACATGTCTCATAACCATCCCTACCAGTTCCAGTCAATGCATTGAAATCCCCTAAGACGAGAAGAGTATCTCGCGTGGGGCATTGATCAACAACAGACTCGAGCATGGCATATAATGCCTCCTTCATGGTGAGATCACTCGCCTCAGTCAGAGCATAAACAGAGACCAGGGAAATGACACCCAAGGAGTGATTAATCCTCCGTCTCATTATAAGCTGTTAACAGGTTGTAATGTTGACAGGTGTTACCTCAATTATCATTGGAGTCAGCTTATTGGACACAACTCCAGCAACTCCTTGCGCATGGTTACCACCAGAGCCATCAGACTACGACCAGACAAGTGTAACCACCCGCCATGATCTCGCCACAATCTGGTCTCCGAATCTCAGAGAGTGCCGCAATACTGATTTCCAAATGCTTGAGCTCAGATGATAACAGAGACAGGTGATTATCCACTTTTAGGGATAGGACATTCCAAGCACCCACCCGAAGGGACCGCCTCAGGTTCACCCATGGAGACCGCCATCTGGTGGACGACACCTCAGCACCACCTCGACACACACTCCCGCAATCTGACCCGGAAGGTTACCCCATGTTTTTCCTCATATCATTAAAGATTGAGGGTTCCTAAGGCTTTGCTCCAATTCCGTCATCCGGTGAGCTGCCCTGTGGAGGGCACCTGCACAGGAGGTACTCCCACGGAATGGGTTTTCATATTTTTTTGTGCTTTTCGTATGTTTTGTGGAATAAAGGGTTTTACGGTGGCCGGAGCGCAAATCCTGCGACCAACCTCCGAATAAGAAGTAACCCAACTGCAGGAGGACGTCCGAAGACACAGTTGGGCACTAGATATGGATGGCCATTGGCTCACAAGGAGCTCCTCCATCCTTTGACAGATTTTGTTTTTAATCCTGCTGGGTATCCATATCATTCACCCTCCTCACCAGGAAACTTGTTGGGGAGACGGTTTAGTCTCCGCCAACCGGACCACGAAACAGGTTCGTACAGGTTTACTTGATACCTGTAGCAAGTCACAGATCTGATCTGGCCTGACCTGACAAGGGAACAGATCTAATCTGACCTGACATTCAGCATCAAAGAGTGGAGTGGGAAATGGATGGTGTTCATGTTTGAAGAATACACTCATATCACTCTCCCTCTGCTGCATTACAATATACAAGTGAGAGAAGAGAGCAACATCATTCTCCAGCAACGAGATCTTCCCTGCTTGTTTCATCTTGCATTTTGGATGTGGGCATCTGAAAAGAGGAAGAGCATTCTTCTTTATGTGCTCATGAATTGAGCATGTAGTCTATTATCACTTCTTTGTCATATTTGGCATGCTGATCCCTCCCTATTCCATGCACTGTTCACAACATGTTCACCACAGACTCGTCCAAATCATTGTGTCTCGAGCCAGTAACTCATCAGTGTCATCAAGGAAAGGGTTTCCCAGGTCACTGATGGCATAAGCCAGACTCAGAGCATGCTCCCTGAATGTTCTCTACATGGAAGATCCCCCTTCCTGATGATGACTGCACTCTTATTTGGGCCCTGAGTAACCTTGCTTGTTCGGGCCCTGAGACTATCCACTTCCTGAAGGCTGAAGGATTCTCATTCAGACCGTCTGCAACTCCAGAGCCCTTGACCACTGCATTGTTTTGCTCATACGCTTGGTCGATTGGCATGGCTGAGAAACTGTTGGTGGTTTTATGGATAACTTGGTGACCATGTTCCTCAAATTCCTTGAGAATAGGTGCTGGTAGACTCTCCATGTCTCGGATGTGTAATGGGAGCCACTGTGCATAGTTGTGGTGGTCTAAAGCGAAGAACCATGGAACCAATGCCTTCAGGCTTTCCACGTACAAAGGAAAAAATTCCTTGTGGTGTGATGTGATGAAGATGATATCCTTGAGCTCCATGTTTAGAACTTTATCCCAATACTGAAATGTTGGACTATTTTGGACCATTTCCTGCCTTCATGCCTCCTTGGCTTCATCATTGTGTGGTCCTTCAGTGTTGAGGAAAGCATATTGCTGTAGCTTTTCCAGAGCCAAAGCAGTCACCTGGTGAGCTTACCTTGTTCTGGTGAGATGTAGGGTCTTCAGAAAAGAGTGGGCAGTGCCTGATGAGGCAATACCATGCTTGAGTCAGAGCCGTGGTCCAGCCAGATCCATCCAAGTAGTCACCATACATTTTCCATATTGCCATTTCTATGTGTCGACCACCAAACATAACGATGAATTTGTCCTCCCCATGTGTGTCAGGTAAGTTCCACTGAGTGAACTTGGCCAGTGCATGGAGTGGTGCATCAAAGGCTATAACTGGCATTTATCCAGGATTGAGGAATTCTGTAGCCCAATGCACCACATCCATTCCATGCTTGACCATAGCTGATGTAGCTGCCTTCTCATAGAAGAGGGACAAGAGGAGGCATGGAAGGAATGCAACGCTGACCAAGACAGTGTCACCCTTTTCCACTTCGTGTTCCTCCAGGATTTTATCAGCATGCTCCAGCCAGCTCTTCTGCTTCAGTTGTGCACCTGCAAGTTGCCCATCTTTTGGTGCTGAAGCATTTGATAGCTTGGGGACTGACACTTTTGCTCTCTTCAGAGCCACAGCTGGCACATTGGTGAAGCTGCTGCTGCTGCTGCTGCTGCTTCTTCTTCTTCTTCTTCTTCTTCTTCTTCTTCTTCTCCTCATCATCCGTATGATCCGCATAGTGATTTGGCACATGTTTTACGCCGGATGCCCTTCCTGACGCAACCCTGGTTACCTCTTACGACACAGGGATATGGTACACTTATTTTAACCAGGGTATACACCGGCCCAGTACACTGGTACTCATTTCGCCGACCTCGGAAGGATGACAGGCTGAGTCAACCCCCTGGTGTATTAATTCAGTGGCCCAACGGGGCTTGAACTCGGGACCTTTTGGATCCCAAGCCGCTGCCCTAACCACTGCGCCAACACCAGGCTATTGGTGAAGCTGTCTGGCATCTCATAATTCTTCTTGTCCTTGGAAATCCAAGATGGCCACCATACTGTATCTTGAGAAAGTGGTTCCTATTAAAAATTGAAATCTAAGGAAATGGAAAAAATTTTGTGCTTTTGTCCGGAACATCCACATCATTCTCACATCTGGTCCTAAGCTGCCTGACTAAACTACTACTATTAATGTCACAGCCCCATTTATTTCCACCATCTTGTTTATGGCCTAATGCTTACAGAAACCATTTGACCAGGCCTGATGAAGGTAATTTGGGTAGGAATTAATAATTTATTCAGAGTGCCAAAGATAACTCACCCACTCTTTACAAAATATACCGTGGGATCTTTAACATCCACCAACTAATAATGCTCGTGGATGGTACACTCAGTTTAATGTCCATCCAACTGTCCTCACTACGACCAAATTTATAGCAAGAGGGCTGCTGATAATGCTGCTATAGTATCATTTGAGCATGTTAAACCATGCCTACACTCATGTACCATCGGGCAGTAAAGACGTAGGTTTTGGTACAAGTTGACATCACTGCACAGTAACCATGGTATAAGGATGAAAGTGTACTGGTTGCTATTTTTTCTTTTTTTTAAAGCTCACATCACCATGAAATTATGAAGTAAAGACAAAGCATTTGGTCATAAATGAATAACGACTCAATAATTTTCCCCAAAATTTCTTAACTGGCATCTTACGTTTTTGCTGAAGTGATTTTGAGTCTTAGTGTCACTGTACGTTGTTTGCAGCCTCGACAAGTTGCGGAATGCAGTAAGCAATGAGCATGAGAAGATCAAAAAGCAGAGCTTTGAGGCCGGACCTAAAGCGTCTCTTGGATACGGTGGCCGCTTTGGAGTGGAGCGTGACCGAATGGATAAGGTAATGCCCTATATCCGCAGAACATTTATACCTGCGGGTGAGATCATATCGGATGTGGAAAGAGTTAGGCTGGTCGTGATGGTCACGCTTCTGTGCACAGCATTTTCCATGTCATCAGGAAACATCTTGTGCACCGATTGCTTTCGGTACAGATACCGAGGCTCATTTAACAGCTGAATGAAAGAGGGTGCAAGTAAACAATACTCACACTGGAGTGGCAAGGGGCACGGAACAAGCAGACATGGGATCTCAAGGGAATGAGACGAGATTAGAAACACAGGAGTGAAAAGTGGGAAAAGAGACAGACACATGAGGTTGGAGGAAAAAAGGGATAAAGAGCTCGGATGCATGGAAAGTTTGCACTTGCAAGGGATTTCACAGGAAGAAGGTCAGTCGGTCAACTTGTGTAGTCTACCTATTTCGTTCTGGTTTCAGTCCAACAGGGTAGAAATACAGTGTTGAACGAGAACGGCACTCGGTAAAACACATACTTCTGCCAGGTCAAACCGTCTACTTTTTGTATCCCACTGATTAGGCCGGATCTGCATCTGGACCTTAACCAAAATCTAATTAGCTTGCCTTATTTTTGTCACTTCCTCAACTCATCCATACCACCAAATTTGGTCATTATCAGAAGACAACTTTAAAAAAAATTGTGCTATATATCGTTTTTGGGCCCCGTCTTTCAATGGTGAAGAATCAGTTGAAAATTTTCAGATCCATATCCGGATCTTCACCAAAAACTAAGCATTTCGTCCTTGTCACACACCCAACATGTCCATCAAATTCCATCCGAATCCATCCATTAATTTTTGAGATATCCTGCTCACAGACAGACAGGGGCAAAAATATAACCTTCGTCCAGCTTTGGGGATGTAGGTAATTATAGATTCACCTTTTAAAATACTCTCCTTGTTACCTCCGCCACCGAAGGTGAAGGAGGTTATGTTTTCACCACTTTCTGTTGGGTTGCTGAAATAGGTGACCCTTATTGTCAGTAATTCTGTCTGTTTGTTTGGATGTTTGTTCATTTGTAATCAGCATAATTGGTAGTAAACGTGGGCGGATTTTGACCAAACTCGGGTGGTGGGTACATCTTATGACCTCGTGCTTTGGAAATTGTGATGGTTGCTAGGGACGCTTTGGTTCCCCAGCAACAACCGAAAAACCTTCAAAATCGGTACCGTTCATGCAAAATCAATTCCGAAAGCCATTATCCTACGTAGGGTTATGAAATTTGGCACAAATGATCCACAGATGATGCTCTATCAAATATATTCCTGTTTTTGTGATATATGGAATACTTTACCCGCAGCACCCCCTACAATTATGGTATGCGCAAAAATTGGCGAAAATTGAAGGCCCCCCTAGCGACCAGGTTAGTGTATTGATACGAATGAAACTTTGCAGGTTCATGGTACTCAATGAGTACTACAACTTTGTCTCAGGACATATTGACCGATTTTGCTTCGGTCATTGGTCAAAGGTCAATTAGTGCAAAAATCGATAATATGCGAGAGCTGGAGGTGCCTTCACGCCAAATGCTACTCCTCCTAGGGTTATGGTCGGATGGTCATGAAAATTCACACTAATCGTCTGGAATACATTGTGCACAAACGATCAAGCCGGATTTTCGATTTAGATCTTTGTTCACCCACAGCACCCCCTCGAACTTTGGGGATTTCCGATTTCTAACCGCATTTTCGGTACTTTTCATTCAAATGGATACCGAGTAGTTATCAGGAGATGGAACTGAATGAGATTTGATATGCATAATCTTAAGGTGATTCCCTATCCACTATTTGACATCGATTTTGCTATATATCTTATAGTTTCCATGCTCGGCGACCCATCGCCGCCTACCGGCTTGTCTGTTTGTTTGTTTGTCTGTTTGTTTGTGTCCATGATATCTCAAAAAGTTGTGGACGGATCCGGATGAAAATTTGTGCACAGGTTCAGTGTGTGACAAGGACGGAGTGATTTGATTTTGGTGAAGATCCGGATGCGGATCTGACTACTATAATATTTTTTTACGTGATTCTTCACCATTGAGAGATCGGGCTAAAACGATATATAGCACGATATCTCAAAAAGTTGTGCACTGATTTTAACGAAACTTGGTGGACAGGTTGGGTGTGTTGCAAGGACGAATTGATTCGATTTGGTGCAGATCCGAATCCAGGTCTGGAAACGAGAATTATTTAATTTTTTAAAAGTGATTCTTCTCCATTGAGAGATAAGGCTAAAAACGATATCGTACTGTATCGCATGATATTTCAAAAATGTATTGGGTCCAATATGTTCTCCTGGATCAGGCATTGCGTGGCGGAGGTATGCGCTCTACCCAGTGTCTTTCTCATTTATATTTGACGTGTCTTTCTGCATAGATTTGTTGGTGCTACAAAGCATACTTTGTTAAATAAAGAGTCTGTTTTACCTCCAGTCCGCGGTGGATCATACATACAAAGGAGAAGTGTCCCAACACTCATCTCAGACCGACACAGCTCTCGGTTTTGGTGGAAAATACGGTGTGCAAAAAGACCGCGTGGACAAGGTATATACTTGCCCAAGGCATGGATTTACCCTGATGGTGCAGACATGTAGCCCATCTCGTTTTCACCTCATCATAAAAATGTTCTGTAGAGAGCAAGCTCGGGGCGATCATTAATTCTTGCGTTGTCCTCTTTCTTAACAGAGTGCCGTTGGGTTTGACTACAAAGGTGTAACGGAAAGTCACGCTTCACAAAGAGGTGTGCTCGTCTCTCTTCTCTCATCGATGGTCTTTGCTTTCTGAACATGGAGCTGCCAAAGGATGTAGATGTTTGCCTGTGCATCTGCACAAGTCTATCTATCTAAAATCGGTGTCTGTGCATGTATTTGTCATTGAGAACATATTAATTGATTGATTGTTTTCACTGCACGGCTAACACAGATTACTCGCATGGTTTTGGTGGTAAGTTTGGGGTGCAGAGTGAGCATGTGGATAAATGTGCCCTTGGCTGGGGGCACAAGGAGGAAGCTGCTTTACATCAGTCACAGACAGGTAACAAAAAGGTTTTCAACCTTGACAGTTACATGCAAACACCACACCTACCACTTCAAACAGATAAAGGTCCAGTGTATTTTTGTAAAACGCAAAGAAATCTGAAAACACATTCAGTGGAAGTACCCCCTGTGCATCTGCCCTTCGTCGGGCAGCTCACCTGATCACAGGGTTTGGGCAAATCCTTTGGGACACCCACTCTTTGATGATAGGAGGAAAACCACGGGGTAAACTTCCCGGGTCAGATTGCGGTGGTGTGTGTCAGGGTTGTGCTGATGTGTCATTCACCAGACCGAGGTCTCCTTAGGTTAACCTGAGGCGGTCCCTTCAGACGGATGCCTGGAATGTCCTATACCGAAGAGAGGATGATCACCTGTCTCTGTTGGTTCACGAAAAAATATTTTCACCAAAAAATATAAGTTGGTTCACAAAAAAATATTTTCACCAAAAAATATGTGACTACTATATTCGTTATTGTTGTGTGTCTGTCTGTCTGTCCCGAACATAGCTCCATGGGTTTTGATCCGATACTGATAAAATTTTGGTGGGAGGTTTATATCATGATCTCGTTGTGTTTTCCTGAGAATGGGCGAGGTGCGCCCATTATGGGCAGAGCCACGCCCAAAAAACATGTGTTTTTAGGGGGTAGCCGATTTCAATTTGCATCTTCCCCGAGGGGGTTTGTCAAATCTGACAGGGGTTTCGGTATTTGGTTAGCCCAATGGCACCTGCATAGCCCCACGGAGCTTGATTTTTTTTTTTTCATTTTCATCCCAAGGTCAACGTCACAAGGTCACGAACTTAGAAAATTGCGAATTTTGACATAAAAATCATACGACCGCCCAAACTTTGAGAGCGAGGATGACAATATTTTTTATGCATAATCTTGAGGTCATTCCCCACCTAAAGTCTTGAAACCATTTTTCTCTATCTCGAACACCTTGCCCATGGCGCCCCCTTCAAGTTTGTTTTTACGCTGATTTCATCAAAGTCTGGATAATCTGAGGAGTACGAAATGCCATATAGCCTATATGATGTTATATTGTTCCTGGAACGTTCCAGAGGAAGTTTTGCACCAAAGGTCATAATCCTTGACCTTTGACCGTTAAAGTTCACAAAGGTCAAATTTTTAAAGTTGTGGGAATCGAACCGGGTTTTCGACCTTCTTCGACGAACTAACTCCATTAAGCTATAGCACGTATCCTGTTTCCTTATTTTAATGACCACAACATTGTTTTGTGACCTTTAAAGGTTATGCAAGGGTCAAATTATTAAAGTTGTTGAATGAAACTGGGTTTTCGACATTTTGCAGCTAATAACCTGTCACTTGTACCATATCATGTTGATCATTTCTATAACTTGATCAAACATTATCACATTGTCTCATCCTTGACTTCTGAAACAATCTACATCGTGAAATACCGCTCGTGAACCATCGTCGTCTTCAGACTTGTTATCATTTCAGCTCATGCATTTTAACATTGGTATTGCAGCATTCTGAGGTTTGGACACCGGATAGTGGTGAAATCATGGCAGGTGGTTACATCTCCTATTGGTCTGGTTGCTCTGATGGTTACCATGCCCAAGGAGTTGCTTGCTGTAGCTGTGTCCAATAAGCTGACTCCAATGATAATTGAAGTAACACCGGTCAACGAGCGTATTGTTGCGGGCCGGGGGTCAGGTGAGAAGACCACCGGGGGGGGGGAGGGAAGCTATCTCAGGTTCCCACCAGGCTCCCCAGAATTGTAGGCCGTCGCACATGGATAATTCCGTGTCGCTAACTGACCGTGAATGTGTCGCATGTCGTTAACCAACCGTGAATGCCAATAACTCAACCACGTGACTTAGGATCCTCCGTCGAATTAATCTGGTTACCTAAATATAACCACATGATCTAATTACCAGGGTACATGCCCTCGGTATGCCTTGTCCGAACCGGATCAGATGCAGCCGAGCTACACTGCCAAAGACGTACCGGCTAAAAGGAATGGATCATCGGGAATAAAGTCCTTGCTAGGTTAGGATACGGACCATGTTGGATCAATGAAAGAACAGACAAAAACGAGCTGGGAACATTTCTACAAAGATTTATTACAGGCAGGCGAGGAAAGATATTTGGCACAGTGAATGTTGTTTATTGTTGTCTGCAGCAGGAATAGGAAGAAATGTGAGAGGTGCGGCAATATACAAGCAACTTACAAAAGCAGACAGAGCAGAGTTATCCTGATATAATTCTTGTACACTCTTAACTTAAATGGGGACAGGTGCCAACACACACACACACACACACACACACACACACACACACACACACACACACACACACACACACACACACACACACACACACACACACACACACACACACACATATACACACACACACACACACACACACACACACACACACACACACACCGATGAAGAGGAGTTGATGAAAAGAAAAAGGAGAGGAGATGTAGCTCACAGTCTCGCAATACCTTGCACGATTGCCCGATCGCACCACCAATACGTTTTTTTTGGGGGGGGGGGTGCTCTGTTGGGCAAAACCTCCCTGACAGCTGGCATGTCGTCTCTTGCTTCGTGGCACTTCGTGCAGCTAGCGTCGGTCCAGAGCATGAGACGCGACCGTCGGGCGTGCAGGGAGGAACTTGGGTTGAGTCAAAAGTCAATGGGTGGAGAGAGAGGCGGAGTCCAA
The DNA here is from genome assembly GCF_056783735.1 of Eptatretus burgeri. Taxonomy (NCBI): domain Eukaryota; kingdom Metazoa; phylum Chordata; class Myxini; order Myxiniformes; family Myxinidae; genus Eptatretus; species Eptatretus burgeri. The sequence continues at coordinate 13,807,040 of NC_140965.1, read as the reverse complement.
AGCAAGTGGGTGGAGAAGTGGTAAAGAAGGCGGAGTCAGCAATGACTTGGTGAAGAATGCGGAGCCAGCAGGCGAATGATTGAAGATGAATTCCAGGCCAAGGTGAGGAAGACGAATCGTCAGGACTGAGTAAGCAGGAACGACGACACACGAACGACACGACGATGACTCTTGAATTTTGACTACTACTGAACGATGACTACTACTCTTCTGGAATGATGATGACTACTCTAACCACCCCGTGACCCGTCCTTTTGTAGATTCTGTGGTGCGGGGCGAGGGAAACAAACCGAAGCGATGTCGTCACCCAAATCGGGCGCTCTGGTTGGGCCCCGGCCAGCACATGGGCCGGCCACCATAACCGGAAGCGGCTCCACCTCACTGCTCTTCTCGTCTTGGGGGAGATGGGGGAGAGAAGAGCAAGATGTTCTTCTCGTCTTGGGGGATTTTACTGCATCGATTGGAACTGATGGGGATGGTTATGAGACATGCGTTTATCCCCTTGGGTCTGGAACTGTGAAGCAGAATAGCACCTAAGTTCCTTGACTTTGCAAGAAGTCATGGACTTAGGGTGGTTGGTTCATGGTTTCAGCGCCCACAAGCTCATCGCTGGACTTGGTATTCCAACGCTGGTGATGTGGCAAAAGAGATTTACCATGTGCTTGTTGATTGGTGACCACATGCTTGTGGGAGGAACTCTGAAGGTGCAGCTTAAATCCAGGAGAATGGTACCATCCCAGCCTCGGCTGGATGGGTGCTTTGGGGAATCCTGAAGAGTTGTGGAGTGCCTTCAAGACCACCATCCTTGATGTTGCCAGTGGATGTCTTTGAACTCCCCGTGGTACAAAAAAGAATTTTGTCTCTCAAGGGATGCTGGATACCATTTAACAGAATTGCAGAGAGAGGTTTAATGGCAGAGCTGAGCTGTTCAGGGAGTTGAGGCGAAAACTGTACATGCGCTGAAGGTGGACAAGGAGGCATATGTGTGAGGAATCTGTGAGGGGTAAGAGCATCACTTGTGGTTAAGTGATTCTCTTCCTGCTTACAGGAGAATTCACACATTGTGTTCCTCCAAGCCTGTCCCTCGGTGTACTGCAGTTAGAGCAGAGGGTGGTGGGCTCTTGACAGAGGAGTCTGAAGTGAAGGCCCTTTGAGCAGCTGTACCAGGCTGATCCACCAGCTGTTGAGTTGGATGTCAGGGATGTTACTGTCCCTATTGCTGATGCTCCAAGCAACTGTGATGCACCTTCGTTTCTGGAAACACAGGCTGCAGTGAACTGGTTGAAATGGGGTAAAGCTCCTGGGATTTGTGGCATCTGTGCTGAACTTCTCAAAGCTTGTGGAAATGCTGCTGCTGAACTTCTCAAAGCTGGGCCTTGTTGTCCCTCTCTGGAAAGGGAAGGGTGATCACCAGGACTGCAACAACTACAGAGGGGTGATGCTGCTCTCAGTGCCAGGCAAGGTCTTTGCTCGGATATTTCTTGACAAGGTTCGCCACGCTGCTCTCAGTGCCAGGCAAGGTCTTTGCTCGGATATTTCTTGACAAGGTTCGCCACCATCTGCTTGAGCACCAGCATCCAGAGTAGTCAGGCTTCACACCAAAGAGGTCAACGATTGACTGTATCCTTGAACTTCGGGTCCTCACCGAAAGCAGATGCGAGTTTCTGCAGAGGATGCTTGCAACCTATGTTGATCTCTGCAAAGCATTTGATTCAGTGAATCAGGATGCCCTCTGCATGATTCTTGGTCTTCATAGGGTGCCACCAAAGCTGATTAACCTGATGTCTGAATTATACTCTGGTACTGAGAGTGCTGTGAGATGTGGTGGTACCATCTCCGACTTATTTCCAGTTTTTGCTGGAGTTCATCAGGGGTGTGTACTGGCCCCCACACTTTTCAGTGTTTGTATGGACTGGATTCTTGGGAGGATGTCGGAGAGATCAAGGTGCAGTGCATTGTTTGGGAATGCGAAGATCTCTGACCTTGATTTTGCAGATGATGCAGTCATCTTTGCTCACACTCTGGTTATCAATTTTGGGGTGCTTGAGGTGCTGAATGAGGAGTGGGATTACGGGTTTCCTGGGTCAAAACTAAGATCCAGGCTTTCAATGACATCTTGGATGCTGCTATCCTGTCTGTACCTGTTGGTGGTGAGGATGTTGAGGTCACAGATACATTCACTTACTTGCAGTGATATTAATGTCTCTGCTGGCTGTGATCCAGATGTCAATAGATGTCTGGGTTGGGCCTGGGGAGTTATGGATTCACTGGATCTTGGGGTGTGGTGATATCGATACCTGTGCAGGAGGACAAGAGTCCGAGTGTTCAGGTCTTTGGTGTTTCCAGTCTTGCTTTACAGATGTGAAACTTGGACTCTGGCACGGGATCTGAGATGGAGACTTAAGTCCTTTGGTACCAGGTCTCTATGGAGAATCCTTGGCTATCGCTAGTCGGACTTTGTGTCCAATGAGCGGTTGCTGAGAGAGACTCAAATGAGATTTGTTACTTGCATAGTGCATGAGCATCAGCTGAAGCTGTATGGACATGTGGCTCATTTTCCTGATGCTGATCCTGCTCACCAGATTCTCTCAGCGAGGGAGCCTCATGAGGGGAGAAGGCAAATAGGCTGACCACGTACCTCATGGTTGCCGCAGGTTGATCAGCATCTCAATTAGATGGGGATGGGCCAGGCATTTGCTTCGGGGATAGCCAGATTGGAGGCCTCTGGTGTACCTGGGGAAAGTGGCTGCAGTGACATGCTGTTCCGGCGCTTGCTCCCATGCCTGACCTGACCTGTATTTATGTGGTACATTGTGGTTAAAACCAATACTCATCAACACTGGTCATATGAAAGCATTCCTTGGGTGTATAATTACCAAGACTGTGTAGCTTATTCAATGGAAGCACAGCTCACTGCAGTCATACTATTTACTTGACACACAATTATGTTTATGCATGGCCATCTTGTTTACATGTCACCATCTTGTTTACCTGTTGCCACCTTGTTTACCTGTGGCCATCTTATTTACCTACCACACAATTCTGTTTATATATGGCCACCTTGTTTACTGTCGCCATCTTGTTTACTTGTCACCACCTTATTCACTGTCGCCATCTCGTTTAACTACCACACTATTCTGTTTATATATGGCCACCTTGTTTACTGTCGCCATCTTGTTTACTTGTCACCACCTTATTCACTGTCGCCATCTCGTTTAACTACCACACAATTCTGTTTTTTATGGCCATCTTGTTTACTGTCGCCATCTTGTTTACTTGTCACCACCTTATTCACTGTCGCCATCTCGTTTAACTACCACACAATTCTGTTTTTTATGGCCATCTTGTTCACTGTCGCCATCTCGTTTAACTACCACACAATTCTGTTTTTTATGGCCATCTTGTTTACTGTCGCCATCTTGTTTACTTGTCACCACCTTATTCACTGTCGCCATCTCGTTTAACTACCACACAATTCTGTTTTTTTATGGCCATCTTGTTTACTGTCGCCATCTTGTTTACTTGTCACCACCTTATTCACTGTCGCCATCTCGTTTAACGACCACACAATTCTGTTTTTTTATGGCCATCTTGTTTACTGTCGCCATCTTGTTTACTTGTCACCACCTTATTCACTGTCGCCATCTCGTTTAACTACCACACAATTCTGTTTTTTATGGCCATCTTGTTTACTGTCGCCATCTTGTTTACTTGTCACCACCTTATTCACTGTCGCCATCTCGTTTAACTACCACACAATTCTGTTTTTATGGCCATCTTGTTTACTGTTGCCATCTCGTTTAACTACCACACAATTCTGTTTTTTTATGGCCATCTTGTTTACTGTCGCCATCTTGTTTACTTGTCACCATCTTATTCACTGTCGCCATCTCGTTTAACTACCACACAATTCTGTTTTTTATGGCCATCTTGTTTACTGTCGCCATCTTGTTTACTTGTCACCACCTTATTCACTGTCACCATCTCGTTTAACTACCACACAATTGTTTTTTATGGCCATCTTGTTTACTTGTCACCACCTTATTCACTGTCGCCATCTCGTTTAACTACCACACAATTCTGTTTTTTATGGCCATCTTGTTTACTGTCGCCATCTTGTTTACTTGTCACCACCTTATTCACTGTCGCCATCTCGTTTAACTACCACACAATTCTGTTTTTTATGGCCATCTTGTTTACTGTCGCCATCTTGTTTACTTGTCACCACCTTATTCACTGTCGCCATCTCGTTTAACTACCACACAATTCTGTTTTTTATGGCCATCTTGTTTACTGTCGCCATCTTGTTTACTTGTCACCATCTTATTCACTGTCGCCATCTCGTTTAACTACCACACAATTCTGTTTTTTATGGCCATCTTGTTTACTTGTCACCACCTTATTCACTGTCGCCATCTCGTTTAACTACCACACAATTCTGTTTTTTTTATGGCCATCTTGTTTACTTGTCACCACCTTATTCACTGTCGCCATCTCGTTTAACTACCACACAATTCTGTTTTTTATGGCCATCTTGTTCACTGTCGCCATCTCGTTTAACTACCACACAATTCTGTTTTTATGGCCATCTTGTTTACTGTCGCCATCTCGTTTAACTACCACACAATTCTGTTTTTTATGGCCATCTTGTTTACTGTTGCCATCTTGTTTACTTGTCACCACCTTATTCACTGTCGCCATCTCGTTTAACTACCACACAATTCTGTTTTTATGGCCATCTTGTTTACTGTTGCCATCTCGTTTAACTACCACACAATTCTGTTTTTTTATGGCCATCTTGTTTACTGTCGCCATCTTGTTTACTTGTCACCATCTTATTCACTGTCGCCATCTCGTTTAACTACCACACAATTCTGTTTTTTATGGCCATCTTGTTTACTGTCGCCATCTTGTTTACTTGTCACCACCTTATTCACTGTCGCCATCTCGTTTAACTACCACACAATTCTGTTTTTTTATGGCCATCTTGTTTACTGTCGCCATCTTGTTTACTTGTCACCATCTTATTCACTGTCGCCATCTCGTTTAACTACCACACAATTCTGTTTTTTTATGGCCATCTTGTTTACTTGTCACCACCTTATTCACTGTCGCCATCTCGTTTAACTACCACACAATTCTGTTTTTTATGGCCATCTTGTTTACTGTCGCCATCTTGTTTACTTGTCACCATCTTATTCACTGTCGCCATCTCGTTTAACTACCACACAATTCTGTTTTTTATGGCCATCTTGTTTACTGTCGCCATCTTGTTTACTTGTCACCACCTTATTCACTGTCGCCATCTCGTTTAACTACCACACAATTCTGTTTTTTTTATGGCCATCTTGTTTACTTGTCACCACCTTATTCACTGTCGCCATCTCGTTTAACTACCACACAATTCTGTTTTTTTATGGCCATCTTGTTTACTGTCGCCATCTTGTTTACTTGTCACCACCTTATTCACTGTCGCCATCTCTTTAACTACCACACAATTCTGTTTTTTATGGCCATCTTGTTTACTGTCGCCATCTTGTTTCCTTGTCACCACCTTATTCACTGTCGCCATCTCGTTTAACTACCACACAATTCTGTTTTTTATGGCCATCTTGTTTACTTGTCGCTATCTTGTTTACCTTCTATACAATTCTGTTTATTTATGGCCATCTTGTTTACTGTCGCCATCTTGTTTCCTTGTCACCACCTTATTCACTGTCGCCATCTCGTTTAACTACCACACAATTCTGTTTTTTATGGCCATCTTGTTTACTTGTCGCTATCTTGTTTACCTTCTATACAATTCTGTTTATTTATGGCCATCTTGTTTACTTGTCGCTATCTTGTTTAATTGACTGCCAGTGGCATGCACTTTGAGATTTATGAATGTTTGATCAAACAAGGTGTTCATCACTGATTGTCCCGATGTTTCCTCCCAGATTACGCCAAGGGATTTGGAGGAAAATATGGAGTCCAAAAGAACCTCATGGATAAGGTGGTAAAACTTTTATCAATAGCAATAGCAAAGGAAAGTAGTTTTACATTTTATCACTTTTTTATTGCCCCATCAAGGCTGGTTTTCACCAACATGATCAGTTGAAATTATAATTTTCTTCTAAGCATTGTATTAATTTGTATTTTAAGGAAAAGGAAATGCAACAAATTTGTTTATGCAAAAGCAGCCACGCCTCATCATCCTCATTCTCTGATTGGTTGCAAAAGTCACATGATTTTCACAGCCAATCAGGGACCCATGGTTGTTCAGGGATTTTTTTTTTTCATGGAAAGATGGAAAGTTTAAAAGTTTGATAATGATCAGATATTGCAATTCCCAGCTTTTGAAATTCGAGTTCAGATTCTTCTGAAGTTGTTTGAAATATTTTGGTTCACAATGTTAATATGACCTTGTCTATGTGCTGACCCTGTCCATCAACCTATGGTTTACACTATTCTTGTATGCTCTCTTTGTTACTTTCTGTTGAACACGAATGTACCATTTACTTTACGACAGTTCATGAGGATTCATGTTACGGGTTTAAGATGTGTGGTTTCATAAGAAATGCAGTCTTGTGCAAGTTCCATTCTTCCTGCAGTCTGCAGCTCCATACGGTGATGTGCAGCAGCTGACGTCCTCCCACCAGGTCACACGACCAGTGGAAGCAGGTACGCGGAGGTACAGATCGTGGGGCGGGTACCCAGGTGTAAACTGGACAATTTCACATGCACGGACCACATGTAACCATGGGATGGAGTCATTGGCACAATTTTGTTTCAACCAGCTGAGCTTTGTTACTGTTATTTTGTCATATGAGCTTCTAATAAATCCTCTAATTCATGGCTCATCTCGTCAGAGCGATAAAGATATTCGTATGATGTAAGCGAAATTGTTTTTGATGACTCCCAAATAATATATATATATATATATATATATATATATATATATATATATATATATTACACATACACATAGATTACATGTATGTGTGTGTATAAATATATATATATATATATATATATATATATATATATATATATATATAAATTTATATATATATATATTTATATCTATATATATATATATATATATATATATATATATATATATATATATTTTGTTACGAATTTGGGAATTCGATTGCACACAACATTCAGGTTCCTTGAGTCAGTTATGTCGATAAGTGCTTGTTCCCTAGATAGCTCACCTTCCATTGTTTAATGGGTAGAAATTGATTAAGTGCACTGCGAGATTCAATTTAATAATTAGTGAGCGATCACAACACAAAGGAAGATGCCCCTCCCCCTTTTCTGCGAAGAGGAAGAAGAGCCCTCCCGTCGTAAATCACGGGATGTAAACAACTCCCTCCCACCCGTGGTTGAGCGGAGGATGGAGCATGAGTCATGCCGGGAGCGGGGGAGCGGGCCGATGAGAATAAAGAAGAGATCCTCTGCTTTGTTTGGGTGGGCTTTCAGTAGTAGGCCTTCGGGTTCTGCTTGGCTTGGGTTAGGGAGGAGGCTTTTTGAAGGCTTTCTACTTTGGCTTGGCTTTTAGTAAGCTTTTTGCTTCGGCTTGGCTTTTAGCAGGCCTTTTGGTTCTGCTTGGCCTGGGTTGAGACTTTTGTTCAGTGAGCTTCGGTTCTGCTTGGCGAGGTGGAGGCTTTTTGCTTCGGCTTGGCTTTTCAGCAGACCTTCAGGGTCTGCTTGGCTCGGTTCGCTTTTTGGGCTATTCTTGGTTCGTGTTGAAATAAAAGAGGCTTTGTTCATCAGAAGAGAGTTGAGCTGGTTGCTCGGCTCGGAGTTCTTGGTTCGTGTTGAGAGAGGCTTTGTTTATTGGAAGAGAGTTGAGCTGGTTGCTCGGCTGGCTCTTCTTGGTTCGTGGAGCTCTTTGTTTTCCGCTTGGTTCCCGGCTTGGTGCAACTCATCGGCCTCATCTTGAAGGTGGTTCCTCGGGGAAGCGACGCATCGACGGGAACGATCGGCGCCTCGTCTCACCAGCACATGTTCGGAAGCACGAGAGGATTCGCTGGAGCTCAGGAAGGATCGTGGCTAACGGCGATTGGATCCAGCTCGCTCTCGCTGGAGCCCGGGTCCGAACAGCTTGAAGACCACATGAGGTGGAGAGGTTCGAGATAGGTTCTGGGTTTCAGCTCATCTGTCCCAGCTGGAGTCAGTTATTAAAGGCATCAGCCACCATTTCTTCGGTGTGTGTGTGTGTGCGTATGTGTGTCCGTGGGCCAGTCTAATAAGTAGGAAACTGTTAAGTGCTTTGTGTGCTGTAAATGATTGTATTGCATTTCGTATCGTCGGTATAATTCTGCTCTCACGTGCTTCCCTAGTTCCCCATTATTATTAATAAATACCCTAATTGTTAAATGTTTTCAGCTCGTCGTGTCGATTCTTTCATTGACTGAGCATTTTGTGTGTTGGGAGTAAGCCGTTGGTTTGCCGTAAAAGGGTGACATTCGGACCGACGGTTCTCGGCGATTAAGCCGCTCGGAATCGCGCATGGGACAGGCTCGCTTAAGTGCCTTGTTCCGTACGAGTTCCGTCGAGGGTGGAATATCCCGGTAGATCACGTGGGTATTTAGGTAAATTGAAGATTGGTAATCGACTCTACCCCACGTCGTCTGCCCATTGGCATATTTCGGTTCTTCAACAAGGACCCGTTGGCCTCGGAGTTATCCGAGCGGTGATCTATATTCCGGGCGATCGGTCGGGCCAACTCGACTTGCGGCTCCGTCAGAACGGTCGGCTCGCGGCCGAGACCCCGCACCGTGACTATATAGATATATATATATATATATATATATATATATATATATATATATATATATATATATATATATATAATGCATGTCTGGCTGTGGAGCACACAACCCTCTCAGCTGTCTTGCCTGGGTTCGAATCCTGACCCAGCTTTAAACTGTCATCCTGGTGTTTCACAGGTAGGGTGATTCATCAATGTGTGTGTTGTCCCTCGGATGGACGTTACACCGGGCATCCCGTCTGCCAGCATTAGTTGGTGGACGTTAAAGATCCCATAGTGTCCTTGACAAAGAGTAGGTGAGCTATCGCTGGCACTGTGAACTAATTACAAATTCCTGCGCTGACAAGTTGAATGTCAGGCCGACCCAGTTCGTTCATGAGGACTCGGGCCAAGCTTCCCTCGGCCGACCCGACAAGAAAGTTGGGATAATGGTGGCCGTTAAAAAGAAGAAGTCGTAGTCTGCAGATAAGAGGGGAAAGTGGAAATGACAGAAAGAGGAAGAGTTAGGGGGAGGGAGGAAGGAGGAGTTTTCATTTTACTTAGATTGGAACCGATGTCTTTAGTTTTGCACTTTATTGTTATAATTCTGTTATTTAATCAAACCAAGTGTAAATGTTTGACATGTTGTGTATATCTATCTTAGCTTAACATGTGCTGACAAAACGCATTACATCCACATTCTCTCAATAACCTCAAACTTCACTGACTTGTCGTGTCAATTGACTTGATAAGAAACCATATCAGGCAAAATTTTGAGATGGTTGATGTATATTTTTCATATAGAATGTGCACTCAGGTGTGCTGAGATGATCTATTTAAATCCAATGAGAAGTGTCCAACTGCCACCATCTTCAACCCCCTCTGTCAGAGCTTGCTGGCAAGGCAAGCGACCTACGCCGCCAGTTTGAACGGATGGAGCAGGCCAAACCCAGCGAAGATCACAGAAGAATTGAGGAGGAGAGGGACCGGAGGCGTTTGCAGGACCAGGCCGATAAAAAGCGTGCTTCTCCCATGGTAAACATGTCCTCACCTCACACCTATTACAACTGAAGTAAAGGTGTTCCCAAAGCTATGAAGAACATCACGACCAAATAAATATCTCTTGTGCCCCTCCTGACAAATATCCAGGTTCAGGGTTTTGGAAATATAAAAAAAAAATTTAACTTAGAAATATCGTTTAACTCAATTAACCTCTAATTTCCAGGTTCCATTCACTGCCAGTCTGCAAGAGGCGCAAACGGCTGAAAAACAGGTCGAAAGGCCTGCCATGGCCGAGGAGGCTCACAGTCCAGTACAGTATCAGGAGGCAGAGAAAAACTCTGACAATGACTGCAATGAGGATGCAACATCAACCTACACTCTCCCAGAAGACGTGCCGTACCATGGCCGTGCCCAGGAAAAGATTGCAGTTGGCTTGACACCAAGCCGTTATCAAGAAGATGATGTATACGAAGAAACGGATTCATTGAGTTTCAACACCGTCCACACAGGACAAGGTAGCTTTGTTGACAAATATGTAACAATTCAATGTGAGGTTAACAAGGTTGAATCGCATGATGATACATCTTGGTTTACATATCAAGAGCAATATGCATGCACAGGGGCTCCTGAATACCCGATTGGAGGTGGAGAACAAGAGAACACCGGAAATGATGACATTTATGGAGACCCTGATGAGAACGATAATCCTCAAGAGGGATCATTGGATGATATTTATGAAGAGGTTAAAGAATCCTCTGCTGGAGGTGAGAGTTTGAAAACAAACATCACACCCATTGTTTTGCTTGTTATGAGATTGAAGTTCACCACCAAAAAATTATAGGAATTAAAAGTGTGGTAAAGGTGGAATGCACAAACCACCTCGTAAATTCGAGGCTTTCTAAGAATGTAGGGTGAATGGCCCATGTAGTTCCAGATTTTAGAATCCATTCTGTGGCCAAACATTGAGGTTTTTTTCTCTCTCTCTCTCTCTCTCTCTCTCTCTCTCTCTCTCTCTCTCTCTCTCTCTCTCTCTCTCTCTCTCTCTCTCTCTCTCTCTCTCTCTCTCTCTCTCTCTCTCTCTCTGTCTCTGTCTCTGTCTCTGTCTCTGTCTCTGTCTCTCTCTGTCTCTGTCTCTGTCTCTGTCTCTGTCTCTGTCTCTGTCTCTGTCTCTGTCTCTCTCTCTGTCTCTGTCTCTCTCTGTCTCTCTCTCTGTCTCTGTCTCTGTCTCTGTCTCTGTCTCTGTCTCTGTCTCTGTCTCTGTCTCTGTCTCTCTCTGTCTCTGTCTCTCTCTCTCCCCCTCTCCCCCTCTCCCCCTCTCCCCTCTCCCCTCTCCCCCTCTCCCCTCTCCCCTCTCCCCCTCTCTCCCTCTCTCCCTCTCTCCCTCTTTCCCTCTTTCCCTCTTTCCCTCTTTCCCTCTTTCCCTCTTTCCCTCTTTCCCTCTTTCCCTCTTTCTCTCTTTCCCTCTATATCCCTATAAATAGGATTCACGATGAGAACAGTGAGATTTCCCTGTGTATGGGGTTCACTATGAGTAGTTGGATTTCCCTGTACATGGGGTTCATTATGAGTACTGTGGGATTTCCCGATACATGGGGTTCATTATGAGTACTGTGGGATTTCCCAATACATGGGGTTCATTATGAGTACTGTGGGATTTCCCAATACATGGGGTTCATTATGAGTACTGTGGGATTTCCCGATACATGGGGATCATTCTGAGTACTGAGGGATTTCCCTGTGCATGGGGTTCACCATGAGTACAGTGGGATTTCCCTGTGTATGGGGTTCACTATGAGTAGTGGAATTTCCCTGTATATGGGGTTCACTATGAGTACAGTGGGATTTCCTTGTGTATGGGGTTCACTATGAGTAGTGGGATTTCCCTGTATATGGGGTTCACTTTTGAGTACTGTGGGATTTTCCTGTACATGGTGTTCATTGTGAGTAGTGTGGGATTTTCCTGTATATGGGGTTCACTACGAGTACAGTGGGATGCTCTGCTGTACTCATGATATTGCAATATGCTACTTGGTTATAGACAACCCTGGTTATTGGAATCTTCTTTTGACCCCTCAGCCCGAATTGGGCTGAAAAGGGGGTATTGTCGTCACAGGCGTTGTCCGGGCGTCCGTCCGTTCGTCCGTCTGTCAACTTTTGGTTTCCGTCAATTTCGAGGAGAACGCCTTGTGCGATTAAATCCATTTTTGCAGGGTGTGTTGGGGTTGAGTAGAGGAAGGTTCCTTTCGAAAATGGGCGCGCTGCGATTTTCAATGTGGCCTCCATGGCAGCCATCTTGAAATTGGTTTCCGTCGATTTCGAGGAGAATGCCTTGTCCGATTAAATCCATTTTTGCTGGGTGTGTTGGGGTTGAGTAGAGGAAGGTTCCTTTCGGAAATTGGCGTGCTGCGATTTTCAATATGGCCACCATCTTTAAATTGGTTTGCGTCAAGGGGCTGAGGGGTTACGCCCGCTTTGCGGTGCTATTTTTATTAGAGTGCGGTAGCACTCCATATGTAGGGATGACACAGGAAAAAAATGGCTGCCCTTTCAAATGTGTATAAAATTAATGCTTAAAAACTACTACAGGGTGAAGTCATAAACTTTTAAAAGGCAAAGCTCTTATTCTCGAACGTTTTCATAACTAACAAGACTGAAAAGACATCAAAATACATCCTTTAAGTACCAGATCAAGAAATCGCAAAATCGCCGAATTGTTGATAACTGTCATCCGGCCGAGCACAATAATGGCTGAAGCAATTACAATGATTCCAATGGAAGGAAGCAACATTCTCTCTTTGGAATTGTACCTGTACCATAACTTTTTTTTGTTGATCACATTTTTAAAATAATACAATTACAAGAGAGTACCAAAGTGATGATGTCATGTTGGCATGAAAATGCACAGCCTGATTCTTCAATCTCATCGAAGCAGGCGATGCATTACCATCATCGTGTTATCATCAATCACGAGTCATTGCATCAGTGCATTATCCAATAAAATGGTTACTTCGGAGCATAGTATAGAGATGTTCGAGTAAAGTGCGGTCTACCAGCAACATCCTCTGTAGACGGGTCAATATACTGCCTGACCCCCAAAAAATTGCAAATTTTTGTTTTATGCTTATTTCTAGTAGTTTATGATGTGGAAGACAACATATTAAAAGTTGGACAATTTTGACGCATGGGGAAAGTCCCTCAGTGACGTCAGAAAACAAGATGGCTGCCGGCAGATAAAACGTCAAAAAATTGACTGATAATCATCAGACCACGAACAATTTAAAGTTAATTTTGCACCAATATTTGTATTATGATCGTTGCTGGTAGTTTATGCAGTGCTTATCCTGAGACCATTTGCAATTTAAAGTAAATATTTGCACAAATATATTGTTGTGGTTGACCAAATTCGCAAACCACCATTCAGGTCCCTTAGGTGAGATATCTCCGTAAGTATATGTGTAGTTAGGCCCAAACCCGTTGTCTAGTGGGAATACATGTCATTCATGCGTGCTGCGACTCTTCAGGATAGCCGTTTTTCTTTTACTATCTTTATTTTGGACCAACCGCCATTATTACCACCACCAACCACGTCTCAACAGTCATCACAGCATCAACCACCCACCACAACGCCGCTTCACCACAACAGCCACGACCTTTACCGTCACACCTCGCAACCGTCGCATCGCCACCGTTCTTGCGCCGCTTGTGGGTACCGGTATTGGACTCGTGCAGGGCGCGCACCGAACAGCGTGTACAAAACATCACGGACTTTCCGCAGAAAAACGGATCAAAAACGACTCACGCCCACTTTTGTTCCGTCCAATCGGTGAGCGAGGGGCGATTTGGCCCCGCCTCCAGGGCGTTGGAGGGCGGTCGCTATATGCAAATTCATGGATCAAAAAGCATTCACGCCCACTTTTTCTCGAGCCAATGGGGAGCGAGGTGAAAGGTCGAAGGCAGGGGGTCAAAGGCGAAGCCACGGGGCTTATATAAGCGGCTGCGTTCGTCAAAAAAGGTGGTGTGCGTTGGAAAGAGTGAGTTCGGAGTTCAAGAGAGTCGTCGGTGGAGCTGGAAGGAAGTTGCGCGTTGGAACAAGCTGTGCGTTGGAACGAGTTGTCGGCGGAGCTGTGGAGAGGTGGCGGCGGCGAGGACGGACGAGGGGGTGCTCGCGTCGGTGCCGGGAGCCGAAGGCAGGAGGCCGACGGCGCGACCGAGGTGGAGGAGGAGACGCTCGCCGCGGGACCCGAGACAGGGTTATATCCTCCTTTCCCCGAGCATCAGCAACCCCCTCCTGTTTCCCCCCGCGCTGAGATAGTGCGACAAAGGGGGCCCCCTTCCCACCCCCTGCCGGACACTGTCCGCGAGGCCCGCGGAGTTGAGGCACCACCACCGCTCCGCGTCTCATCATCAGACGGGTAGGCCCGACACGGTCTCGGCCCCAGGCCCGCCTACCCCCTCATCCTGGAGGGTGGTTCTCTTTTCTTTTGCTTTGGGAATGTGTGTTGTCGGCGCCGTCTGTGAAGTAAAATTGTATAAGTGTTGCCGTGTGCTCGCGTAGTCGGTATTAGATCTGCATTGTCGCATTTGCTTTTTGTCTTCTTTTCTATGGGCTTTTGGTGGAATTGTGTATGTGTGCTTTCCGTTCATCGCGAATAAATGTGCTTTATGTTGAACTGTTTTCCCGCTTCGCTTCGTCATTTCTTTCATTGAATCCCCATCTTGCTTCACGTAAAGGGTTGGGCCTGGGCTAAGACGCCCGATAATTAATCGAACCGTCGAGGCCGACGAATAACACCACTCGGTTATCCCGATAGTACGGAATGGGTCGCTTAAGTGGCCCGTGTCCGAAGTCGACCTGCGGCGAGGTGCGATCGCCCGGTCTACCCTCCGTGTGGGTACTTAGGTAGGTCGAATTTGGCGAGCAACCCTATCCCACGCGGGGGCCGATTGGCTCGATCGCGGTGAGACCGAAAGGTCCACCCGTGACTGGTTCCCGGCGTTAGTCCGAGAGGGTCACAACTGGATTGTCCGTCCGGTGGGCGACGTGCCGCGATTCGAGTTACGTGGCCGTCAGCACGCCGGCGGGCGCGAAACCGCGACACTGGTGTCAGGTCGTGCGATACAAACTCATCGCCCTCCTCGCAGCACTGGTAACGGAGAACGGGAAAACGGGCTGTCCTGTCTCCAATTAAATTCACGGGAATCGGTCCAGGGGTGAGAGAAGCGACCCCCGATTCCCTCCAAATTACGAGCGATTCAAATTAACCCTTTCAGAGAAGCAAGATGGCGTCTCAAGGCGAGCGGGAGCCGGGGGTATTAGAAATGGATGTAGAATGTGTAGAATCCATGGCTCAGGATGAAATCCCCGTGCAGGAAATGTTGGTTGTACAGGAAAACGAACTCGCCCAACTGAACCCAGAGCCCGAAATAGGTGCGGCAGCGGCCGCGGTGTATGACACCTCCCCTCCCCCTCTCCACCAAAACCTCCTGATTCTTGCCGAATCGGCTCACCCAAGCGCACCCGACATGGCCCAGCTATACGCCATGCTGGCGGCAATGACAGCAAGGATGGATGCAAATACAAATGAAATGAAAAACGAAATGAAAGGCATGAACGAAAAGATGGATACAAATACAAATGAAATGAAAAACGAAATGAACAAGCAAATAAACGGAATGGAAGCAAACATGAAGGAAGAAATGAAAGAGCTACGGGGTGAGACGCAGAACATGGGCCGATGCCTGCAGGCGGGCATGAAGGCCGTGACCAGGGAGCTGGGAATGGCGACTCCACGTGTGGGAGCAAACGAGCTGGAAGGGGGTGCAGCGGCTGACAGGCCCGCGGTGGAGGCGGGTAAAAAAATAATTCGGGGGGCGTGTTGGGCGAGAGTCGTGACAGAAGAATCGACGGTGACCGAAAGGGAAAAATTAAATGGGGAGACCAAAACGTGTGAGACGAGACACGAGGTGACGACAACAGAAACTTATAAATGTATAGAGACACGGGAGATAGAAAAAATAGAGGAGAGACTGCACGATGAAGACGGGGTAAGTGACGCGCACACACACACGGAGGTAGTGGAGGATAATGGGGGTGAGCTGGCGGACTGGGTAGAGACCCAGTGCGAGCACCTGGATAGCCATGGCCTCCTCCAGGAACGAGGGGAGGGAGTATGCCCCCTTGAGGCGAGTCACGACCAGGTGAGTTCGGTCGTGCTTTGCGAGGTTGAGGGGACGGGTGCTGTGGACGGGTGCACGGAGAGCTTGGGGGGGTATAGAGGCCCCGGAGACCCTTGTGGGGACACAAATCCCCAGTATGGTTGTCCCTGTGTGTGGTGCAAGGTGTGAGTGCGTCCCCGTGTGTGGAAGCGACCCCGTGTGTGAGTGGTGTGGTGGCGATAGTGCCGGATTGCGTGCTTCCCAGCACGCCGTGTGTGGGTGAGGAACCGTGTGTGAGTGAGGCCGTGTGTGTGGATGAAACGGCCAGTGTGGATGAGGCACCGCGGTTGAGTGCCCCCGCGTGTGTGAGTGAAGGACGGTGTGTGGATGAGGCACCGCGAGTGCGTGGAGCCACGTGTGCGAAAGGGGTAATGGCATGCGTGGGTGAACGGCCGAGTGCAAGGGAGACCGTGTGTGTGAGAGAGCGGTATGTGAGGGAGATGTCGGTTGGCATGCGGGAGCACGCAGCCGCGTCTCCCGGTGTGAATGTGATGGAATGGAGTGTGAGCGTCGTAACACGCGGGAGTGCGTGTGTGGAATGGCGACGACGGCGACATGTAAGGAAAGAAAGCCGAGTAGCGGCTGTAGCTGTTTCGGGGACCGTGCCGGGTTCACCCAGCCGCGAGCACGAGGTTCGTGCTGTGCAACGCACGAGACCGCCACGTGCTCGCTTGCGAGAGTGAAGTCCCGGTCCGGAAACGCACGCGGTGGATTTGCCGATCCCGCGACGGACAAAGTTTAGGCAGGATACGGATTTGGACCGGACGGGTTCTCCACGCGATCGTGTGTGTTAAGCTCCAACGGGCAAAGCATATGTGTTCGCGTGGGGAACCCCTCGAGACGTGGGGCTTGTTTTTTTTCTGCGCACGGTGACGTCATGGCTGCACGTGGGGTTGGAATCCGGCAGGAGGGGTATCCCTGCCGGATGGTACCGTCCAAGGAGGGACGAGGAACACGTGCAGCTGCATGACGTCACGGGCAGCTGCAAAGTGCGCGAGTTGCCGCGCTGGTGCTGCGCATGGAAAAAAAAAAAAAACAGCAAGCCTCACTTTCGGGTGCACAGGATTCCTGGGCAAGGGGTGGAAGACCCCCTTGACCTGGGCACAGGATGGAAACTAGTTAGGGGGAAGGGTTAGCTTAGTTAGACCGACTTCATGGGGCAGGGGTAAGTCCTCATGGAGTCCGTGGAATGGATTAGTTAGAGGGATTGTTAGTCAGATTTAGGTTGGGAAATAAAATGATTTTTTGATTTAGAAGACAGTGACAGACAGTGAATGTGTAGTGGGGACGTAGCTTAGCTACGTAGTGTTAAAAGGAACGTGCTATAGTTTAAGGGACGACGTGGGAGCACGAGTTAGTTAGGGGATGTAGTTAGAAGGATGGCAGAATTCAGCGGTGTGTGTGTTGAAGAGTTGGTGAGTTATGAGGTGGAGGCATGTGCTTGGTGAGTGAGTGAGGCCAGTGGGTCTGTGTGTATGGAGCGAATGGGGAATGCATGGTGCGATGAGTGATTGGGGGGAGGAGTGACTCCCGCCCAAGGGACCCCGGGGTCAGTGTAAAGTGAGTTAGGGGGTTAGATAAATTGAAAAATGGAGGTCGTTTTGCTGTTGGTGGGAGTGTAGGCTCGAAACCCGTTTGGAGGGGTGCAGGAGCCCTGTTGACGGGCTTGGGAGCGTGGCTGCGAAAGGTGAGTATCGCTGAGTGGGTACCCCGGGCACCAGGCTAGTCGGCCGTGGTAGGCCAAGGACCCATGGGGGGCCGGGATAGCGTAGTGGGCACGGGTGCGCCTGCTTGGTGCGGGGGCCCGGGGCGCCATTAGCTGCGTGGGCAGTGTTGTGGGCAAGGGTGACCCTCGGAAAGGGGCCTGGGAAGCCAGCCTGCCACGTGTGCGTTTCAGGGGAGGTGCCATGGGGGGCACTCCCCGGTGTTAGGGAGCTGGTAGGCTCGGAGGCAGTGTAGTGCCCGGGGGTGTCATAGCGGGAGAATCGGCAGAGGGTCGTGCCTGCCAAAGGGAGCCACGTGTCCCAGCCATGAGACCGTGTGAGGGCACGGAGAGAAAATTGGGGGGCGAGGCCCGAAATTGTGAGGACACCAACACTGGCGACGGGAATCTGGGTTGTTAGAACCAATAGTTTAAGCGAGAGGCGCTTGTTGAAAGCCCCGGGGTAGTTTAACAGTTAAATGGTTAGGGTAGATTAGGAGATGTACCCCTCCGCACCATCCATCCCCTCGCTGTCGTTGTGGGCCGCTGGACCCACTTGGTGTTAAGATCGCCGAACTCTGGGGAGGCCATTCTGAGGCTTCGTTGGGCCTCGAGACAGGACGTTAGCTCTCCCTTATTCCCCTCTGGGAAGGGAATATAGGGGTTGGGAGTAGGCTAGGTGACAGGATAGGTTAGCCGAACAAGGACGATAAAGGGGGTTAGGGGACGATTTATAGGGGGAAGTAAAAAAAAATAAAATAATAATAATAAAAAAAAATAAAAAAATAAATAAGTTGGGGCTAAATTGTGGTTTGACAAATTAAGGGAGTGGGTATGTACAGTGACAGGCAAAGGCGATAGGTGGGAGGCAGACAGGTAGGTAGGTCCGAGCCCACCTTCCAAGTGGCCAGCACCACCGCACTCCCTCCACCAACCTCCACTGAACGGCAAAGGCTGGCCAACTTCATCGGCTGGCCGTGTTTTGCTTCAAGGCAGAGGGCGGCCCACTTCGTCGGCAGCTGTTGTGTTGCTGCAAGGCCTGTGCCGGCCGGATCATCTGCAGCTGTGGTACTTCAAGGCCTGTGCCGGCCAGTTCGTCTGCCGGCTGTGTTTGCCTGCAGCGGCCTTCTTCTGCGGGCTGTGTTTGCCTGCTCACCTTTGCCATGCCATGCCCACTGCCCATGTTCACCAGCCCCGTTCAATTTTTGCTCTGCCCCCCCCCCCCTGTTCATTTCCATGTGCGCCAGGATCCGCAAGGCAACAGTTTGCAAGCTGCAAGAACTGCCCTGTTGGCAGCTACAACACGGGCCTGCAGTGGCGGCCCGTGCACCGTGTTTGTGTTCATCCATCCATTTGTTGTGTTCATTGCGTGTGCCACTTGAGCTGGCACGGAGACTACGTTTGTGCGGCCCATGCACCGTTGTGGTTCACTGCGTTCAGTTCAAAAGGGAAGGCCTTGGACTGCGTGTGAGCAGCCAGCCACGTTCCCTGTCACCTGCATTGTTTTGAGCCAGAGACTGCATGCGAGCAGCCTGGCTCCCTGCTAACTGCTTTTTTTTTGCAGAGTTCATTGATCCTGGGCCATGGTTTAGTGTAAAATTTGTAAGTTAAGGTTAAGATGTACTGTAAATATGAGTGCGCCCCCGGCATGTTTGTCTTAGCGCCGGCAATTTTATTTAAGTCGTCCGTGTGAGTGAGTTTGTTGAGGTAGTTACGCAGCCCTCAGGTTATTTATTTTGGGGACACGAATACCATGAATGTCGCACTCAGGGATCCGTAGGTAAAATGTACTAGGGGAAAACTACACATGATGGCACACGAAAATTTGACGACTCGGGACGAGTCTGTAAAAAGGGGAGGGGGTAGTGTTGTGGTTGACCAAATTCGCAAACCACCATTCAGGTCCCTTAGGTGAGATATCTCGGTAAGTATATGTGTAGTTAGGCCCAAACCCGTTGTCTAGTGGGAATACATGTCATTCATGCGTGCTGCGACTCTTCAGGATAGCCGTTTTTCTTTTACTATCTTTATTTTGGACCAACCGCCATTATTACCACCACCAACCACGTCTCAACAGTCATCACAACATCAACCACCCACCACAACGTCGCTTCACCACAACAGCCACGACCTTTACCGTCACACCTCGCAACCGTCGCATCGCCACCGTTCTTGCGCCGCTTGTGGGTACCGGTATTGGACTCGTGCAGGGCGCGCACCGAACAGCGTGTACAAAACATCACGGACTTTCCGCAGAAAAACGGATCAAAAACGACTCACGCCCACTTTTGTTCCGTCCAATCGGTGAGCGAGGGGCGATTTGGCCCCGCTTCCAGGGCGTTGGAGGGCGGTCGCTATATGCAAATTCATGGATCAAAAAGCATTCACGCCCACTTTTTCTCCGGCCAATGGGGAGCGAGGTGAAAGGTCGAAGGCAGGGGGTCAAAGGCGAAGCCACGGGGCTTATATAAGCGGCTGCGTTCGTCAAAAAAGGTGGTGTGCGTTGGAAAGAGTGAGTTCGGAGTTCAAGAGAGTTGTCGGTGGAGCTGGAAGGAAGTTGCGCGTTGGAACAAGCTGTGCGTTGGAACGAGTTGTCGGCGGAGCTGTGGAGAGGTGGCGGCGGCAAGGACGGACGAGGGGGTGCTCGCGTCGGTGCCGGGAGCCGAAGGCGGGAGGCCGACGGCGCGACCGAGGTGGAGGAGGAGACGCTCGCCGCGGGACCCGAGACAGGGTTATATCCTCCTTTCCCCGAGCATCAGCAACCCCCTCCTGTTTCCCCCCGCGCTGAGATAGTGCGACAAAGGGGGCCCCCTTCCCACCCCCTGCCGGACACTGTCCGCGAGGCCCGCGGAGTTGAGGCACCACCGCCGCTCCGCGTCTCATCATCAGACGGGTAGGCCCGACACGGTCTCGGCCCCAGGCCCGCCTACCCCCCTCATCCTGGAGGGTGGTTCTCTTTTCTTTTGCTTTGGGAATGTGTGTTGTCGGCGCCGTCTGTGAAGTAAAATTGTATAAGTGTTGCCGTGTGCTCGCGTAGTCGGTATTCGATCTGCATTGTCGCATTTGCTTTTTGTCTTCTTTTCTATGGGCTTTTGGTGGAATTGTGTATGTGTGCTTTCCGTTCATCGCGAATAAATGTGCTTTATGTTGAACTGTTTTCCCGCTTCGCTTCGTCATTTCTTTCATTGAATCCCCATCTTGCTTCACGTAAAGGGTTGGTCCTGGGCTAAGACGCCCGATAATTAATCGAACCGTCGAGGCCGACGAATAACACCGCTCGGTTATCCCGATAGTACGGAACGGGTCGCTTAAGTGGCCCGTGTCCGAAGTCGACCTGCGGCGAGGTGCGATCGCCCGGTCTACCCTCCGTGTGGGTACTTAGGTAGGTCGAATTTGGCGAGCAACCCTATCCCACGCGGGGGCCGATTGGCTCGATCGCGGTGAGACCGAAAGGTCCACCCGTGACTGGTTCCCGGCGTTAGTCCGAGAGGGTCACGACTGGATTGTCCGTCCGGTGGGCGACGTGCCGCGATTCGAGTTACGTGGCCGTCAGCACGCCGGCGGGCGCGAATCCGCGACAATATGTTCTTTGATTGTTTCTGCCAGTCTATGACATGGAAAGCAACATATAAAAAATTGGACAATTTTGACACATGTGGAAGTACCCATATGCCTTCTAGTCTTAGATTCCAATTTCATCGTCCTCCTCCTCCTCCTCTATCTCTGGTTCAACACTCATATTGTCACAATTGCTGTCCTGGCAATGTCCACATTCACTGGTGCATTCTAATCCATGCTTCCTACATGAACACCTCAGTGTTTTGCACCCCCCTGAACAGTTGCAGTGAATCATCTGAAGTCGTATGTCTGGAGCAGGGCTTTTGTCTGTCATCACTGGAACAAGTTTTCCTCCTTCTACCTTCCATCCCCACTCCGTTGGCTCCATTCCACAACAAAGGCCCATCCATTCCATTACCTGGTAATAGGTCCACAGAGAATGAAACTTGCAGGCAGCGGATGTCGGGGGCAGTCTTTCAGGAGTGACAAATGCATTAGCCCTTGCAACCTTTTTGCAGAGAATGTTGTATCTGATCGATGCCAATGAGTCGTTCTGATTTGCTTTAAACAATGCCACCATTGCTCTGCAGCGTGCAGTTTCAATAACATCCTGACTCTGCTGTGGTTTACAGAACACCTTTGAGCTGTCTATCAGTTCCTTTTCTTTCTTGATGATTTTTTGAAACCCTGACTTCTTTCCAATCCCAAAGACACGAGACATTGCGTCACAGCCAGTTAATGCATGAAGGAACAATATATCTCTGCAGGCTGCATTTCCAAGTATCTGCTGAAAGACTTTGATATTGTAGACATTTGATTTTGCCTTGTCAGAACGGAAATAGAGTTCAATGCAGTTTGCCTCCACCATATAGAAGAGCAGGAGGAGAAGGAGATCTGTATCTTCTCCAATGAGGGTTGTAGATCTGGAAGCCGCATTTGCAATCTCAACATCAGCATCTCCCTCTGCTTGGATCACCTCACAGCCTTCCTTGCGCAACACCTCTATAATCAACAGTATCATTGCCTGCTTGTTTGACTCATTCAACAGAAAGTCCTACTTTTTCCCAACAAATTTTGTTGACTCCGTAATGTTAACCTTAGTGGCATTCTTGTTTCTATTACGACGTTGATGAGAACAGTCCTTTGTGCTTGGCCCAGCCTCATAACCATCAAACACAACAGTAGCTTTGCCATAGTGTCTTACTGTAAATGAGGCATATTCATCTGCAATGGAACTGTAGGTGAATCCCTCTGTCCACTTTAAGCGGTGAATAAGTGATCCCCCGTCAAGAACATAGTGATCTGTTCCTGGAACTGTCTGGTTGGCAGCATTGTCAGATTTGGTTGTAGCATAATTCCTTGTTGCCTCCGCCAACTGTGGTTTATCTGGCTGGCGCAGGATGTTTTTTGCCTCAAAAAGAGACATTGGGTATGGACAGAGTTCATATTTCATCACTTCGCCTATCTGGAGATCTCCCGTCTGTGACACGACTAAGAACCTCTGGAATAGTAACGCTGGATCTATTGTGCGGTCCTCAGCAAATTTGACTGCCCTGCTCATTTGCATTTGCAGTAACCCCTGTGATGATATTGCACAATGACTTGTCATCAGAAAATGGTGTGAAGCTGTCCAGTTTTTCGGCAACTTTGCCACGATCAGCTTCATCTCAACTCACCCTGGATGTTGTCAACTCCTTATGTTGTTCACTTGTTGAGTAGCTACTCGAGGTCAGTTCTTGCATAGCAAGGTTGTAGGAGGACGATATGGTTGAAGACAGAGTCCAAACTGCTCTCTGGTGTTCTGACATCCCACTTCCTCGAGTCAGCCCCCCTTGGCTTTTCAGTGAGCGCATTAATGTCTGTTCTATCATAAGATCAGAGCCTAGGCCAGCCCAGTATTGGTCACTGCGGCGGATTACATGATAACTAGATTGGAACTTCTGATGAACCTCAGGGTTGTCATCCTCTAACGCAAGCATCTTCTCGAGATAGAGTTGAGCTGACTTCAGGTAATTGGGATGGCCAGCAGCTGCAAATATCGGCAAGCAAGCTGATATGGCTTGTAGATGCATCTCTCAGGACCCTGTCCGATCAGTTGCCACAAGTGCCCTTGCAATTCCCAACATACACTGGTAGTTGATCCAAAGTGCACTGGTTTTCGAGTCCTTTGCAAGTTTATTCCTTTCCTGATTCAATCTATTGTCAATGAAATGAATGCACTCTGATTGCAACACAGACTCTATAGTGTCACTTTCGACAGTCTCCAGGGAAATGTACAGTCGCTCCAGTTCTGCCACTTGTTCTTGAAACCCAGGGTCAACTTCCACAATCTTGCCAACAACCTGACGTGTAAGACACTGATCCACAAGCAAATAGCCACGAAAAGCACGTTGCACCGCCTTCCCCTCAGCATGTGCACAACAGCATTTTGACCATACACTGTTTCCAGGATCTCTTTCAGTCCACTTTCATCCATCAAACTTCCAATGGCACCCAACAAATTCATTAATGTGTGGAAGCTCCCAAGCAGTAGCACTACATTATGGATTGGGTTATCAGCAGGAAGAGCATTCACTATCTCAGAGGACTTCTAAAACAGCGGTTGGTCAAATGTGATGATTGCTGGCTTGTTGTGTTTTGATGCAAGTTTGCTCAGGTAATCAAGAGTTGACAAGATGCAGGTTTTGTCACCTGGGTTCATATCAATCATTGGGAGAAACTGTATTGAGGCTTTCCCTGGGTGATCACACTCCTCATGCAGAAAGTGCATCATGCCTTGCCAATTTGGTGCACTCTTTTCGAAGCAAAATGACATCTCCCATAATATGTCAATTGTGCGATCACAAATTGATAACAAAGGGAGGGGCTGAAATTTGAGGTTGCGGTTGATGTGCTCTGCATAGCGGTAATCTATTATATTGATCTTCGTCAGTTCGACGAGCTTCCTGTCAGACATTTTCTTTCTAGATATGATGTGGCTCGATTGCCGCCCTGGTGTAATAGCTGCTATCATGCCCATCCCATGAAAGGTACCCTTTCCATCCAACGTTATGATGTTGTGGTCCACATTGTCTCCAGCAAATAACAAGGATGTATCAAGAATGTCAGTGTCACCTCCAAACACATCCGGAGCAAGAGAAGAGGCTGCATTTACTTCAAACCGTTGCACTTCGGAGTAAGATGAGGAAAAGCCAAAGGTTGATAGACTATCTATCAAGAAACGAGACCTATACAAGTGATGCATTTGCACTGCAAGACCAAGCTGCAATGGTGCAATTACAGCCCTTGGACGCACTGCTTGAATGACTGCTTGTCCAATACCAGCAACCTCCCTCGATGTATCTTTCCCGACCAAAAGATGCTGCAGCAAGAATCGCAGGCTAGCTGGGACATACCCCAATGCAGCAGTAAGGCTTAGGTCTGCAGTAGTTGGGTATGTATCCCCATGTGGTGCAACTGTTGTTTTTATGTCACTTTTTATTAGTTTTGCAGCAGTCTGAAGAATTGCACGTTTTTGTGCTTCTTCATCATCTTCTCGTGGTGCATTCTAGTGGTCACGGAGGATCTGGGACGTTTTTTCTCTGAATGTCACAATGTCTTTTAAGCCTCTACCCTGTGCCATGAATATAGATTCACCATATCGTTTTTTAAGCTGTTCCTTCATGTATTGGTTTCCATATGCATTGGATTCACTATCGCCCAGGTATTGTTCCATTCTAGCCACGAGGTCTGTAATTGTTAACTGTTCCTCATCATTGTCTTCAAGAAAAGAGCACACCTTATCGAAAGCCTCATTCTGGTCACTGTCCTTAGGCCTTCCCATTTTTCATCTCTTGTTTGACTCAGTCGGCTTGAACCGTTGTGGAATGTCTCGCATTGTGCGAAAATTAATGTTGCAGGACTTGTGGTACACACAGTCAGCTGCATGGAGATCACCCTCAAAATATTCAATGCGGCCTTGAACAGCAATGGCCCATTCATCGCTCCTTGTTTTGCAATGAACTGATATAGTTTTAACAAATGCGTCAGTCTTCACGTAGCCAAAACTGGCTGTTTCTGCATGGCCTCGCTTTGGGTCCTCTTCCTTAACTTCAGTGCCGCAGAAAAGGCAATGTGTTTTACTGTCATATGGTCCCAGGGAAATGCGAGCACTCCTCTTGACTGATGGACCTGATTCCACATGATCCTTCTTGGTTAAAGCAATGTCCTTTTTGTTTATGTGATTCACTCGGGATGATTTGTGAACACTGGTACCAGCTAGAATTCTGATGTCAACACCCCTTTCGGTACTTGCACGGTTGATGCCTTCTGCTCCTTTCTCACGAACTAATACCGTTTCCTCACAGTCCAATCCCCTTTGGCATAAAGGGCAGGTCTCTTTACCATAAAGAGTTCATTTTCTATCTCTGAAAATACAAAAATGAGATCTTTTAGAAGCATGCAGTCAATTTACATTGGCCATATACATTGAATGCCATCAGAGCATTCTCCGCCCCTGAAACCGAGATATTTATGTAAGATATATATTAGGAGGAAACATACTATGGAATAATCTGCATAGTGGTTCGTTTTCGACGTAGTGAATCGTGCATGGTTTTGTGACATTTTTATCATGTCAAAATTTTTACTTTCCCATGGTCCATTTCTGTCCAACTTTTGATATGTTCCTAAGTAAGTATTAAAATATAAGGAAATGCAATAAAACAAAAATTTGCAATTTTTTTGGGGTACGGCTGTTCTGGTTGTATATTGACCCGTCCACTGAGTGGAACTGGCAAAATCCAGGGTCACTGTTCACTTCCACTCATTTGTTCCTCTTTTTAACCAACTTCCACATCCTCTTCAATCTCATTCTTCCCTCCAGGTTTTCAAGACAGCTGTTCACCACCATCTCAAATCATTCCCAATCTGAAACCATTCTCTTTTCTACACTCATTAAACCACTCCCACCCCTCCAAAAATTTTGCTTTTGTATCCATCTTGTCTCCTTGTATTCTCTCCTCATTATTACCTGCATCCCTTGTTTGTCCATCTCCGTCGATGTTCTCCCTCCGCCCTACTGTTGGCATTTCCCCCTTGTCCCCTCCTTCTGTTCCTTTTGTAATGTTGTATCCTGATCTGTTCTATGTACACATACAAAAAAAAAAAATCAAAATGGTAAAAATGGCTTTATCTACTGAAGTGTGTGTGTGTGTGTGTGTGTGTGTGTGTGTGTGTGTGTGTGTGTGTGTGTGTGTGTGTGTGTGTGTGTGTGTGTGTGTGTGTGTGTGTGTGTGTGTGTGTGTGTGTGTGTGTGTGTGTGTGTACCATCAGGAGGAAGCTTAACTGCCACAGCAATCTTTGACTACGATGCTGGTGAGTTCCACCGATGAGCCCAAGGACATGCTTAGTTTCAACAATTTGTTTGGAAACCTTCATATCAATTAAATGGTTCATGTTTGGTTTAATGTCAATTATTTTTACTGGAACCTTTTATTCTCACCTGGATGTTTACATTTGCAAAGTTGCGTAGATTATTAATTAATGAGCTAACACAGCCATGTCTGAAACTGATTGACGAGTTGTTTTAATTTCGATGGTATCTTTCTCTCTTTATTACTTTCCTCCTTCACCTAACATCCTTCATTCCATGTTTTCTCCTCATCTCATCTCACTCACTTCTTGTCCTGTTCCCCGCTCTCGCTCCTCTCCGACACACTTCTCCACCCCTCAACTTCTCCCTTTTAGCGGAAGAAGGTGAGATCTCCATCAGAGAGCATGATGTAATCACAGGTGTGCAGATTAGCAGCGATGGTTGGTGGTGGGGTCTCTGTAACGGTTCTGAGGGTTTATTCCCTGCAAACTACGTTGAGCTGGTACAGTAACCTGAACACGTGCGGATTGTGTCTTCATCTTGGACCGTCTGAAGAAAGGAAAAGTTCTGCTGCTTTGCTTGGTCTATTAAAAAATGGTCTTCTTGGTTGCTTTTGATTCTTCTTGCAAACAAAATATCAATGATTGCTTTTGCTGTTCGAAGTTACTTTCGTATTATAAGATGTTTTGTTTTTAACACCTTGGACTTGAGATGGCAGACTGGGACACACGGGGCAGAAAGGACATTGAGCGTCCTGAGCATGGCAGACACAATGCAGGGACAGCAAGAATTCCCTTATTCGTACATTTGTCTCATGTATATCTCAAGCAATTTCACAATAGTATCACATCTGATGATTTCTGACACTGTGGTCTTACTGTGTAATCAAAGGTATTGCAATAAACATGATGTGATCAATATTTTGTGAACTAAAGTTCAGACATGATGAAATGGACACAGCAACAACTGGTCATAATTGTCCCGAACAAAATAAAACTTTTATTATCCTCAAAACAAAAGTTCAGAAAACCTCTTATTTCTGTGAAGGGTAAGCATGCCTGGTACCGTGAAATCATACACCCATGGTGAAACGGCTTGAGACGTGCACGAGACACTTCCAATAGGGATACAAGCCTGTGATGCGATTTGGCCCTTGCCCCATAGTAATATGAACAAGCCTGGTGAGTTTTCAGGCTTATTATCTGACGAACCTGTTATTATTGTCACATTCACATAATTGTGGTCATTTTTCCACGAGGCTGAACAGTTGAGGTTTTGTACCCCACTCATAGGCCAGATCAGAATTCGGACCTCAACCAAAAGCAAATCGGCTTGTTCGAAGCACCAACCCCACTCATCCACCTCGTTTTGTCATAATCACTCCAGAACCTTTTGATATGTCATGCAATATATCATTTTGACAATATCCTTCAACAGTGAAGAGGGACTTTAAAAATTATTGTATTCGGTATATCTACCCCTCTAAAAATTATTGTATATCTACCCCTCTAAGCCTCCACCCCTCCTCCCCTCTAATCCTCTACCCCTCTACCCCTAATAATTATCTCTCTCCCCCTCTACCCCTCGAACTCTCCACTCTTCCCCTCTTCCCTTTGACCCCTCCAACCCTCTTCCCCTTGACCCCTCCAACCCTCTTCCCCTCTACCCCTCTAACCCACTTCCCTTCTACCCCTCTTCTCTTTGAACCCTCTACCCCTCTTCCCTTCTACCCATCTTACCCCTTTACCCCTCTAACCCTCGAACCCTCCAACCCTCCTCCCCTCTAATCCTCTATCCCTCTACCCCTCCAACCCTCTACCCCTCTTCCCTTCGAACCCTCTACCCCTCTTCCCTTCGAACCCTCTACCCCTCTTCCCTTCGAACCCTCTACCCCTCGACCCCTCCACCCCTCTAACCCTCCATCTCCTCCCCTCTAATCCTCCACCCCTCCACTCCTCTTCCCTTCTAACCCTCTTCCCTCCAACCCTCTACCCCTCCAACCCTCCTCCCCTCCACTCCTCTACCCCTCCTCCCCTCCTCCCTCTAATCCTCAAAACCTCTACCCCCTACCCCCTACCCCTCTGCCCTTCCAACTCTCTAACTCTCTTCCCCTCAACCCTTCCAACCCTCTTCCCCTCAACCCTTCTAACCCTCTTCCCCTCATACCCTCTAACCCTCTTCCCTTCTAACCCTCGACCCCTCTTCACTTCTACCACTCTAACCCTCCACCCCTCCTCCCCTCTAATCCTCCACTCCTCCACGCCTCCACCACTCCACTCCTCTTCCCCTCTCACCCCTCCACCCCTCTTACCCGCTTCCCCTCTTCCCCTCCTCCCCTCCTCTACCCCTCCAACCCTCCACCCCTCAACCCCCCCACTAACCCTCCAACGCTCTAACCCTCGAACCCTCTACACTCTTTCCCTCAAACCCTCGACTCCTCTACCCCTCCTCCACCCCTCCTCTAACCCTCTTCCCCCAACCCCTCTTCTCTTCTACCCATCTTACCATCTAACCCCTCCACCCCTCCTCCACTCCTCCCCTCCTCTACCCCTCCACCCCTGCTCCCCTCCTCTTCCCCTCTACCCCTCAAACCCCCTTACCCCCTCCCCTCCTCTACCCTCCTCCACCCTCCTCCACCCTCTGCCCCTCTAATCCTCCACCCCTCCTCCCTTCTAATCCTCTACCCTTCTTCCCCCCAACCCCTTTTCTCCTCTTCCCCTCTTCCCCTCTACCCCTCCACCCCTCTACACCTCTTCACCTCTAACCCTCCACCCCTCCTCTCCTCTCATCCTCAACTCCTCCACCCCTCTAACCCTCAAACCCTCTTCCACTCTTCCCTTCTAACCCTCTTCCCTTCCAACCCTCTTCCCCTCTTACCCTCTTATCCTCTTCCCCTCTACCCCTCTTCCCTTCTAACCCTCTACCCCTTAAGCTCTACACCTCTTCACCTCTAACCCTCCACCCCTCCTCTCCTCTAATCCTCAACTCCTCCACCCCTCTAACCCTCAAATCCTCGACCCATCTCCCCTCTTCCCTTCTGACCCTCTTCCCTCTAACCCTCCAACCCTCTGATCCTCTTCCCTTTTAACCCTCCAACCCTCTTCCCCTCGAATCCTCTTTCCCTCTTCCCCTCTACCTCTCGACCCTTCTAACCCTCTTCCCCTCTACTCCTCTTCCCTTCTTCCACTCTACCCCTCCACCCCTCTTCCCCCCAACCCCTCTTCACCTCTTCCCCTCTACCCCTCTAACCCTCCACCCCTCTCCCCCCAACCCCTCTTCTCCTCTTCCCCTCTACCCCTCTAATCCTCCTCCCCTCCTCTACCCCTCCTCCACCCCTCTCACCCTCTTCCCCTCTAACCCCTCCACCCCTCTTACCCTCTTCCCCTCCACTGCTCTAACCCTCAAACCCTCTACACTCTTCCCCTCTAACCCTATATTCCTCCCCTCCTCTACCCCTCCTCCACCCCTCCTCTCCTCTAACCCTCGACCCCTCTTCCCCCCAACCCCTCTTCTCCTCTACCCCTCCAACCCTCTCATCCTCTTCCCTTTTAACCCTCCAACCCTCTTCTCCTCTTCCCCTCGAACCCTCTTCCCCTCTACCTCTCGACCCTTTTAACCCTCTTCCCCTCCACTCCTCTTCCCTCTTCCCCTCCTCTACCCCTCCACCCCTCAATCCTCCACCCCACCTCCTCTCTACCCCTCTTCCCCCAACCCCTCTTCCCCTCTACCTCTCTCCCCTCTCCCCTCTCACCCTCTTCCCCTCTAACCCCTCCCACCCTCTTCCCCTCTAACCCCTCCCACCCTCTTCCCCTCTAACCCCTCCATCGCTCCACCCCTCCTCTACCCCTCAACGCTCTAACCCTCGAACCCTCTACACTCTTCCCCTCTACTCCTCCCCTTCTCTACCCCTCCTCCACCTCTCCTCTCCTCTAACCCTCTACCCCTCTTCACCCAAACCCCTCTTCTCCTCTTCCCCTCTCACCCCTCCACCCCTCTTCCCCTCTAATTCTCTACCCCTCTAATCATCCACCCCTCCTCCCCTTGAATCCTCTACCCCTCTAACCCTTTTCCCCTCCTCCCCTCTAACCCCTCCAACCCACTTACCCTCTAATCTTCCACCCCTCCTCCCCTCTAATCCTCTACCCCTCTTCCCCCAACCCCTCTAACCCCTCCAACCCTCTTCCCCTCGAATCCTCTACTCCTCTCACCCTCCACTCTCAACCCCCACTAACGCTCTAACCCTCGACCCCTCTAACCCTCTACCCCTCCTCCCCTCATCTACCCCTCATCCCCTCTAACCCTCTTCCCCTCTCCACCCCTCTACCCCTCCTCCACTCCTCCCCTCCTCTACCCCTCCACCCCACTTACCCTCAAATTCTCTAATCATCTACTCCTCTTCCCCCCAACCCCTCTTCTCCTCTTCCCGTCTGACCCTCTTCCCCTCTAACCCCTACACCCCACTTACCCTCAACTCCTCTTCCCCTCTAATCCTCCACCCCACCTCCCCTCTACCCCTCTAATCCTCCACCCCTCCATTCCTCTTCCCTTCTAACCCTCTTCCCCTCCACCCCTCTATGCCTCTACCCCTCTTCCCTTCAAACTCTCTTCCCCTCTACCCCTCCACCCTCCTCCCCTCTTCCTCTTACCCTCTAATCCTCTTCCCTTCCAACCCTCTTCCCCTCTTCCCTTCTAACCCTCTTCCCTTCTAACCCTCTTCCCCTCTACCCCTCAAAATCCTCTTCCCTTCTCACCCTCTTCCCTTCTCACCCTCTTCCCCTCTAACCCTCTTCCCCTCTAACCCTCTAACCCTCCTCTCCTCTTCCCCTCTCACCCTCTTCCCCTCTAACACTCTTTTCTCTCCTCCCCTCCTCTACTCCTCTTACCCTCCACCACTCAACCCCCCACTAACCCTCCACCCTCCAATGCTCTTACCCTCGAACCCTCTCCACTCTTCCCCTCTAACCTTCCTCCCCTCCTCTAACCCTCTTCCCCCAACCCCTCTCACCCTCTGCCCCTCTAACCCCCACCCCTCCTCTAACCCTCCACCCCTCTTCCCCCCAACCCCTTTTTATCCTCTTCCTCTCTAACCCTCTTCCCCTCTTACCCTCCACCCCTGCTCCCCTCCTCTTCCCCTCTTCTCCTCCACCCTCTTCCTCTCTAATCCTCCTCCCTTCTAATCCTCCACCCCTCCTCCCTTCTAATCCTCTACCCTTCTTCCCCTCTAACCCCACCACCCCACTTACCCTCTTCCCCTCGAATCCTTCACCCCACCTCCCCTCTAATCCTCTACCCCTCTTCCCCCAACCCCTCTTATCCTCTACCCCTCCTCCCTCTTACCCTCCTCCCCTCTAATCCTCCACCCCTCCACTCCTCTTCCCTTCTAACCCTCTTCCCCTCTACCCCTCCACCCCTCTATGCCTCTACCCCTCTTCCCTTCAAACTCTCTTCCCCTCTACCCCTCCACCCTCCTCCCCTCTTTTCCTCTTACCCTCTAATCCTCTTCCCTTCCAACCCTCTTCCCCTCTTCCCTTCTAACCCTCTTCCCTTCTAACCCTCTTCCCCTCTACCCCTCAAAATCCTCTTCCCTTCTCACCCTCTTCCCTTCTCACCCTCTTCCCCTCTCCCCCTCTTCCCCTCTCTCCCTCCTCTCCTCTTCCCCCAACTCCTCTTCCCCTCTCACCCTCTTCCCCTCTAACACTCTTTTCTCTCCTCCCCTCCTCTACCCCTCTTACCCTCCACCACTCAACCCGCCCACTAACCCTCCACCCCTCCAATGCTCTTACCCTCGAATCCTCTCCACTCTTCCCCTCTAACCTTCCTCCCCTCCTCTAACCCTCTTCCCCCAACCCCTCTCACCCTCTGCCCCTCTAACCCCCCACACCTCCTCTAACCCTCCACCCCTCTTCCCCCCAACCCCTTTTTATCCTCTTCCTCTCTAACCCTCTTCCCCTCTTACCCTCCACCCCTGCTCCCCTCCTCTTCCCCTCTTCTCCTCCACCCTCTTCCTCTCTAATCCTCCTCCCTTCTAATCCTCCACCCCTCCTCCCTTCTTATCCTCTACCCTTCTTCCCCTCTAACCCCAGCACCCCACTTACCCTCTTCCCCTCGAATCCTTCTCCCCACCTCCCCTCTAATCCTCTACCCCTCTTCCCCCAACCCCTCTTATCCTCTACCCCTCCTCCCTCTTACCCTCCTCCCCTCTAATCCTCCACCCCTCCACTCCTCTTCCCTTCTAACCCTCTTCCCCTCTACCCCTCCACCCCTCTATGCCTCTACCCCTCTTCCCTTCAAACTCTCTTCCCCTCTACCCCTCCACCCTCCTCCCCTCTTTTCCTCTTACCCTCTAATCCTCCACCCTTCCAACGCTCTTCTCCTCTTCCCTTCTAACCCTCTTCCCTTCTAACCCTCTTCCCCGCTACCCCGCAAAATCCTCTTCCCTTCTCACCCTCTTCCCGTCTCACGCTCTTCCCCTCTAACCCTCTTCCCCTCTAACCCTCTAACCCTCCTCTCCTCTTCCCCCAACTCCTCTTCCCCTCTCACCCTCTTTCCCTCTAAC
This sequence comes from Eptatretus burgeri, assembly GCF_056783735.1. Taxonomy (NCBI): domain Eukaryota; kingdom Metazoa; phylum Chordata; class Myxini; order Myxiniformes; family Myxinidae; genus Eptatretus; species Eptatretus burgeri. The sequence goes on along the minus strand of NC_140965.1, from coordinate 13,773,910 downwards.
ACTCTTTTCTCTCCTCCCCTCCTCTACCCCTCTTACCCTCCACCACTCAACCCCCCCACTAACCCTCCACCCCTCCAATGCTCTTACCCACGAATCCTCTCCACTCTTCCCCTCTAACCTTCCTCCCCTCCTCTAACCCTCTTCCCCCAACCCCTCTCACCCTCTGCCCCTCTAACCCCCCACCCCTCCTCTAACCCTCCACCCCTCTTCCCCCAACCCCTTTTTATCCTCTTCCTCTCTAACCCTCTTCCCCTCTTACCCTCCACCCCTGCTCCCCTCCTCTTCCCCTCTTCTCCTCCACCCTCTTCCTCTCTAATCCTCCTCCCTTCTAATCCTCCACCCCTCCTCCCTTCTAATCCTCTACCCTTCTTCCCCTCTAACCCCACCACCCCACTTACCCTCTTCCCCTCGAATCCTTCACCCCACCTCCCCTCTAATCCTCTACCCCTCTTCCCCCAACCCCTCTTATCCTCTACCCCTCCTCCCTCTTACCCTCCTCCCCTCTAATCCTCCACCCTCCACTCCTCTTCCCTTCTAACCCTCTTCCCCTCTACCCCTCCACCCCTCTATGCCTCTACCCCTCTTCCCTTCAAACTCTCTTCCCCTCTACCCCTCCACCCTCCTCCCCTCTTCCTCTTACCCTCTAATCCTCTTCCCTTCCAACCCTCTTCCCCTCTTCCCTTCTAACCCTCTTCCCTTCTAACCCTCTTCCCCTCTACCCCTCAAAATCCTCTTCCCTTCTCACCCTCTTCCCTTCTCACCCTCTTCCCCTCTAACCCTCTTCCCCTCTAACCCTCTAACCCTCCTCTCCTCTTCCCCTCTCACCCTCTTCCCCTCTAACACTCTTTTCTCTCCTCCCCTCCTCTACTCCTCTTACCCTCCACCACTCAACCCCCCACTAACCCTCCACCCCTCCAATGCTCTTACCCTCGAACCCTCTCCACTCTTCCCCTCTAACCTTCCTCCCCTCCTCTAACCCTCTTCCCCCCAACCCCTCTCACCCTCTGCCCCTCTAACCCCCACCCCTCCTCTAACCCTCCACCCCTCTTCCCCCCAACCCCTTTTTATCCTCTTCCTCTCTAACCCTCTTCCCCTCTTACCCTCCACCCCTGCTCCCCTCCTCTTCCCCTCTTCTCCTCCACCCTCTTCCTCTCTAATCCTCCTCCCTTCTAATCCTCCACCCCTCCTCCCTTCTAATCCTCTACCCTTCTTCCCCTCTAACCCCACCACCCCACTTACCCTCTTCCCCTCGAATCCTTCACCCCACCTCCCCTCTAATCCTCTACCCCTCTTCCCCCCAACCCCTCTTATCCTCTACCCCTCCTCCCTCTTACCCGCCTCCCCTCTAATCCTCCACCCCTCCACTCCTCTTCCCTTCTAACCCTGTTCCCCTCTACCCCTCCACCCCTCTATGCCTCTGCCCCTCTTCCCTTCTAAGTCTCTTCCCCTCTACCCCTCCACCCTCCTCCCCTCTTTTCCTCTTACCCTCTAATCCTCTTCCCTTCCAACCCTCTTCCCCTCTTCCCTTCTAACCCTCTTCCCTTCTAACCCTCTTCCCCTCCACCCCTCAAAATCCTCTTCCCTTCTCACCCTCTTCCCTTCTCACCCTCTTCCCCTCTAACCCTCTTCCCCTCTAACCCTCCTCTCCTCTTCCCCCAACTCCTCTTCCCCTCTCACCCTCTTCCCCTCTAACACTCTTTTCTCTCCTCCCCTCCTCTACCCCTCTTACCCTCCACCACTCAACCCCCCACTAACCCTCCACCCCTCCAATGCTCTTACCCTCGAATCCTCTCCACTCTTCCCCTCTAACCTTCCTCCCCTCCTCTAACCCTCTTCCCCCAACCCCTCTCACCCTCTGCCCCTCTAACCCCCCACACCTCCTCTAACCCTCCACCCCTCTTCCCCCAACCCCTTTTTATCCTCTTCCTCTCTAACCCTCTTCCCCTCTTACCCTCCACCCCTGCTCCCCTCCTCTTCCCCTCTTCTCCTCCACCCTCTTCCTCTCTAATCCTCCTCCCTTCTAATCCTCCACCCCTCCTCCCTTCTAATCCTCTACCCTTCTTCCCCTCTAACCCCACCACCCCACTTACCCTCTTCCCCTCGAATCCTTCACCCCACCTCCCCTCTAATCCTCTACCCCTCTTCCCCCAACCCCTCTTATCCTCTACCCCTCCTCCCTCTTACCCTCCTCCCCTCTAATCCTCCACCCCTCCACTCCTCTTCCCTTCTAACCCTCTTCCCCTCTACCCCTCCACCCCTCTATGCCTCTACCCCTCTTCCCTTCAAACTCTCTTCCCCTCTACCCCTCCACCCTCCTCCCCTCTTTTCCTCTTACCCTCTAATCCTCTTCCCTTCCAACCCTCTTCCCCTCTTCCCTTCTAACCCTCTTCCCTTCTAACCCTCTTCCCCTCTACCCCTCAAAATCCTCTTCCCTTTTCACCCTCTTCCCTTCTCACCCTCTTCCCCTCTAACCCTCTTCCCCTCTAACCCTCTAACCCTCCTCTCCTCTTCCTCCAACTCCTCTTCCCCTCTCACCCTCTTCCCCTCTAACACTCTTTTCTCTCCTCCCCTCCTCTACCCCTCTTACCCTCCACCACTCAACCCCCCACTAACCCTCCACCCCTCCAATGCTCTTACCCTCGAATCCTCTCCACTCTTCCCCTCTAACCTTCCTCCCCTCCTCTAACCCTCTTTCCCCCAACCCCTCTCACCCTCTGCCCCTCTAACCCCCCACCCCTCCTCTAACCCTCCACCCCTCTTCCCCCCAACCCCTTTTTATCCTCTTCCTCTCTAACCCTCTTCCCCTCTTACCCTCCACCCCTGCTCCCCTCCTCTTCCCCTCTTCTCCTCCACCCTCTTCCTCTCTAATCCTCCTCCCTTCTAATCCTCCACCCCTCCTCCCTTCTAATCCTCTACCCTTCTTCCCCTCTAACCCCACCACCCCACTTACCCTCCTCCCCTCTAATCCTCCACCCCTCCACTCCTCTTCCCTTCTAACCCTCTTCCCCTCTACCCCTCCACCCCTCTATGCCTCTACCCCTCTTCCCTTCAAACTCTCTTCCCCTCTACCCCTCCACCCTCCTCCCCTCTTCCTCTTACCCTCTAATCCTCTTCCCTTCCAACCCTCTTCCCCTCTTCCCTTCTAACCCTCTTCCCTTCTAACCCTCTTCCCCTCTACCCCTCAAAATGCTCTTCCCTTCTCACCCTCTTCCCTCCTCTCCTCTTCCCCTCTCACCCTCTTCCCCTCTAACACTCTTTTCTCTCCTCCCCTCCTCTACTCCTCTTACCCTCCACCACTCAACCCCCCCACTAACCCTCCACCCCTCCAATGCTCTTACCCTCGAACCCTCTCCACTCTTCCCCTCTAACCTTCCTCCCCTCCTCTAACCCTCTTCCCCCAACCCCTCTCACCCTCTGCCCCTCTAACCCCCCACCCCTCCTCTAACCCTCCACCCCTCTTCCCCCAACCCCTTTTATCCTCTTCCTCTCTAACCCTCTTCCCCTCTTACCCTCCACCCCTGCTCCCCTCCTCTTCCCCTCTTCTCCTCCACCCTCTTCCTCTCTAATCCTCCTCCCTTCTAATCCTCCACCCCTCCTCCCTTCTAATCCTCTACCCTTCTTCCCCTCTAACCCCACCACCCCACTTACCCTCTTCCCCTCGAATCCTTCACCCCACCTCCCCTCTAATCCTCTACCCCTCTTCCCCCCAACCCCTCTTATCCTCTACCCCTCCTCCCTCTTACCCTCCTCCCCTCTAATCCTCCACCCCTCCACTCCTCTTCCCTTCTAACCCTCTTCCCTCTACCCCTCCACCCCTCTATGCCTCTACCCCTCTTCCCTTCAAACTCTCTTCCCCTCTACCCCTCCACCCTCCTCCCCTCTTTTCCTCTTACCCTCTAATCCTCTTCCCTTCCAACCCTCTTCCCCTCTTCCCTTCTAACCCTCTTCCCTTCTAACCCTCTTCCCCTCTACCCCTCAAAATCCTCTTCCCTTCTCACCCTCTTCCCTTCTCACCCTCTTCCCCTCTAACCCTCTTCCCCTCTAACCCTCTAACCCTCCTCTCCTCTTCCCCCAACTCCTCTTCCCCTCTCACCCTCTTCCCCTCTAACACTCTTTTCTCTCCTCCTCCTCTACCCCTCTTACCCTCCACCACTCAACCCCCACTAACCCTCCACCCCTCCAATGCTCTTACCCTCGAATCCTCTCCACTCTTCCCCTCTAACCTTCCTCCCCTCCTCTAACCCTCTTCCCCCAACCCCTCTCACCCTCTGCCCCTCTAACCCCCCACACCTCCTCTAACCCTCCACCCCTCTTCCCCCCAACCCCTTTTTATCCTCTTCCTCTCTAACCCTCTTCCCCTCTTACCCTCCACCCCTGCTCCCCTCCTCTTCCCCTCTTCTCCTCCACCCTCTTCCTCTCTAATCCTCCTCCCTTCTAATCCTCCACCCCTCCTCCCTTCTAATCCTCTACCCTTCTTCCCCTCTAACCCCACCACCCCACTTACCCTCTTCCCCTCGAATCCTTCACCCCACCTCCCCTCTAATCCTCTACCCCTCTTCCCCCAACCCCTCTTATCCTCTACCCCTCCTCCCTCTTACCCTCCTCCCCTCTAATCCTCCACCCTCCACTCCTCTTCCCTTCTAACCCTCTTCCCCTCTACCCTCCACCCCTCTATGCCTCTACCCCTCTTCCCTTCAAACTCTCTTCCCTCTACCCCTCCACCCTCCTCCCCTCTTTTCCTCTTACCCTCTAATCCTCTTCCCTTCCAACCCTCTTCCCCTCTTCCCTTCTAACCCTCTTCCCTTCTAACCCTCTTCCCCTCTACCCCTCAAAATCCTCTTCCCTTCTCACCCTCTTCCCTTCTCACCCTCTTCCCCTCTAACCCTCTTCCCCTCTAACCCTCTAACCCTCCTCTCCTCTTCCCCCAACTCCTCTTCCCCTCTCACCCTCTTCCCCTCTAACACTCTTTTCTCTCCTCCCTCCTCTACCCCTCTTACCCTCCACCACTCAACCCCCACTAACCCTCCACCCCTCCAATGCTCTTACCCTCGAATCCTCTCCACTCTTCCCCTCTAACCTTCCTCCCCTCCTCTAACCCTCTTCCCCCAACCCCTCTCACCCTCTGCCCCTCTAACCCCCACCCCTCCTCTAACCCTCCACCCCTCTTCCCCCCAACCCCTTTTTATCCTCTTCCTCTCTAACCCTCTTCCCCTCTTACCCTCCACCCCTGCTCCCCTCCTCTTCCCCTCTTCTCCTCCACCCTCTTCCTCTCTAATCCTCCTCCCTTCTAATCCTCCACCCCTCCTCCCTTCTAATCCTCTACCCTTCTTCCCCTCTAACCCCACCACCCCACTTACCCTCTTCCCCTCGAATCCTTCACCCCACCTCCCCTCTAATCCTCTACCCCTCTTCCCCCAACCCCTCTTATCCTCTACCCCTCCTCCCTCTTACCCTCCTCCCCTCTAATCCTCCACCCCTCCACTCCTCTTCCCTTCTAATCCTCTTCCCCTCTACCCCTCCTCCCCTCTGCGCCTCTACCCCTCTTCCCTTCGAACTCTCTTCCCCTCTACCCTTCGAACCCTCTTCCCGTCTAACCCTCTTCCCCTCTAATCCTCTTCCCCTCTACACCTCTTCACCTCCACCCCTCCTCCCCTCTAAGCCTCTTCCCTTCTAACCCTCTAACCCTCCTCCCCTCTACCCCTCCAACCCTCTTCCCCTCTAACCATCCATCCCTCCTCCCCTCTTCTAACCCTCTTCCTCCATTCGGTTCAGAACACACACTGCACAGCCACACCTCACCCTACGTTTTGTTTTGTGGATGTGATGTCCTGTATTTCGCAGGCTGCATGACAGACATCAAACCCCTTTGTGGTCAACAATTCTTAATTCATCATTTACTCCATGATGATCAGTCAGTGTTGCCTCTGTTGTATCTGCGCTGAATAAAGTGTTCATTGAAAATTATTGCACCGAGTCGTATGAGTACATGTATGGTTTGGTATCTCATATGGTTATTATATTATGGCATCGGCTTACACAGTGTCAGAACCAACATCAACAAGAGGGAGAATTGCTTTGTAATACATGACCACTCCCCGCCCCAATAAATGGTTATTAAAGGCGGTGTATCATGGTACGTTCAGCACCCCCAAATCATAAAAATAACCTGATGTACATACATGAAGCGATACGGATTGTTTGGTTCAAGCAATGAAGAATGAAGTGTTTTCATACTGACTAAATCACTCACAGACAATGCTCGATTGCATAAACTCATCGGACTCAAGTCCAGGTGAGCTAAAAATGCAAAAGAATGGAGGGATACTACGACTACTATTATTACTGATTCGCACAGGGCCGGCCCGATTTCAAATAACGCAGGGCGGGGGGGGGGGGTCTTTGGCACCCTCTCTCGATTTGTTCATCTTTTGAATGCCATATGAGGGGGTAGAGAGAACAGCCCGTGGAGAGGAGGCAGTAATCGCAGCAGACTGGAGTGAAAGGAAATAGCGAGAGTTGGCTTTGATGAGAGGACAACAAGGGCAGGCATTGATGATGGGGAAGTGGGAACAGGCGGTGAGGGTGTGGCAAGGGTCGGCTGTAATGAGGGCAACAAGGGCAGGCTGTGGTGAGGGTTTAGCAAGAGCAGGCATTGCTGACAGGGTAGTGAGAGCAGGCAGTGATGACAGGGGAGTGAGGGCAGGGAATGGTGAGGGGTTTCGGAATGGCAGCAGGTTGTGACAAGGGCAAGCTGTGGTGAGGGTATAGCGAGGCCAGGCATGGTGACGGTGTAGCAAGGGCAGGCAGTGGTGACAGGGTAGTGAGGGTGGAGCAAGAGCAGGCATTGGCGACGGGGTCGTGAAGGCAGGCAGTGGTGAGGGCGAAGCAAGGACAGGCAGTGGTGACAGGGTAGTGAGGGCAGGCTGGGGTTAGGATATAGCGAGGGTAGGCAGTCCTGAGGGTGAAGCAAGGGCAGGCACTGGTGAGGATGAAGCAAGAGCAGGCATTGGTGATGGGGCAGTGAGAGCAGGCAGTGCTGAGGGCGAAGCAAGGACAGGCAGCGGTGACAGGGCAGTGAGGGTGGAGCAAGAGCAGGCATCGGCGACAGGGTCATGAGGGCAGGCAGTGGCGAGGGCGAAGCAAGGACAGGCAGTGGTGACAGGGTAGTGAGGGCAGGCTGGGGCCAGGATATAGCGAGGGCAGGCTGCGATGAGAGGGCAACAAGGCCACGCTGTGGTGAGGGTGCAGCAAGAGCAGGCATTGGCGATGGGGCAGTGAGAGCAGGCAGTGGTGAGGGCGAAGCAAGGACAGGCAGCGGTGACAGAGCAGTGAGGGTGGAGCAAGAGCAGGCATCGGCGACAGGGTCGTGAGGGCAGGCAGTGGCGAGGGCGAAGCAAGGACAGGCAGTGGTGACAGGGTAGTGAGGGCAGGCTGGGGCCAGGATATAGCGAGGGCAGGCTGCGATGAGAAGGCAACAAGGCCACGCTGTGGTGAGGGTGCAGCAAGAGCAGGCATTGGCGATGGGGCAGTGAGAGCAGGCAGTGGTGAGGGTGCAGCAAGGGGAGGCAGTGGTGACCTGGCAGCAAGGGCAGGCTGTGGTGAGGGCATAGTGAGGATAGGCTGTGATGAGAGGGCAACGAGGGCAGGCTGTGGTGAGGGTGTTGGAAGGGCAGGCTGTGGTGAGGGTGTTGGAAGGGCAGGCAGTGGTGAGGGTGTAGCAAGGGCAGGCAGTGGTGAGCGTGGGCAGTGGTGACGGGGTCGTGAGGGCAGGCAGTGGTGAGGATGGGCAGTGGTGACGGGGTCATGAGGGCAGGCAGTGGTGAGGGTGTCGCAAGGGCAGGCTGTGGTGACGGGGTAGTGAGGGCAGGCTGTGGTGAGGGTATAGCGAGGGTAGGCAGTCCTGAGGGTGAAGCAAGGGCAGGCACTGGTGAGGATATAGCGAGGGTTGGCAGTGGTGATGGGGTCGCGAAGGCAAGCAGTGGTGAGGATGTAGCAAGGGCAAGCAGTCGTGACAGGGTAGTGAGGGCAGGCTGTGGTGAGGGTATAGCGAAGATAGGCTGTGATGAGAGGGCAACAAGGGCAGGCAGTGGTGAGGATGTAGCAAGGGCAGGCATTGGTGAGAGGGTAGTGAGGGCAGGCTGTGGTGAGGGTATAGCCAGGGTAGGCTGTGATGAGAGGGTAACAAGGGCAGACAGTGGTGACGAGGTAGTAAGGGCAGGCTGTGGTGAGGGTATAGCAAGGGTAGGCTGTGATGAGAGGGCAACGACAGGCTGTGGTGAGGGTATAGCAAGGGTAGGGTGTGATGAGAGGGCAACATCAGGCTGTGGTGAGAGTGCAGCAAGGACAGGCAGTGGTGAGGATGTACCAAGGGTGGGCAGTGGTGACAGGGTCATGATGGCAGGCAGTGGTGAGGGTGTAGCAAGGACAGGCAGTGGTGACAGGGTAGTGAGGGCAGGCTGTGTTGAGGGTATAGCAAGGGTAGGCTGTGATGAGGGAAACAAGAGCAGGCTGTGGTGAGGGTTTAGCAACAGCAGGCATTGATGACAGGGCAGTGAGAGCAGGCAGTGGTGAGGGTGTAGCAAGGGCAGGCAGTGGTGACAGGGTAGTGAGGGCAGGCTGTGGTGAGAGGGAAACAAGGGCACGCTGTGGTGAGGGTGTAGCAAGAGCAGGCATTGGTGACGGGGTTGTGAGAGCAGGCTGGGGTGAGGGTATAGCGAGGGTCGGCAGTCCTGAGGGTGTAGCAAGGGCAGGCACTGGTGAGGATGTCGGCAGGGTTGGCAGTGGTGATGGGGTCGTGAAGGCAAGCAGTGGTGAGCATGTAGCAAGGGCAAGCAGTCGTGACAGGGTAGTGAGGGCAGGCTGTGGTGAGGGTATAGCGAAGATAGGCTGTGATGAGAGGGCAACAAGGGCAGGCTGTGGTGAGGGTTTAGCAATAGCAGGCATTGGTGACGGTAGTGAGAGCAGGCAGTGGTGAGGGTGTCGCAAGGGCAGGCAGTGGTGACAGTAAAACAAGGGCACGCTGTAGTGAGGGTGTAGCAAGAGCAGGCATTGGTGACGGGGTAGTGAGAGCAGGCAGTGGTGAGGGTGTAGCAAGGGCAAGCAGTGGTGATGGGGTCATGAGGGCAGGCAAAGGTAAGAGGGTAGCTCGCAATGGAAGCAGGCTGTGGTGAGGAAAAGCAATGGCAGCAGGCAGTCGTGAAGGTGCAGCAAGGAACGGCGGTGGTGACGGGGTAGTGAGGGTAAGCAATGGTGATGGGGTAGTGAAGACAGGCAGTGGTGAGGGGATAGTGAGGGTAGGCTGTGATGAGAGGGCAACAAGGGTAGGCTGTGCTGAGAAGGTCGTGAGAGCAGGCAGTGGTGAGGGTGGAGCAAGGGCAGGCATTGGAGATGGGGTCGTGAGGGCAAGCTGTGGTGAGGGTATAGTGAGGGTAGGGTGTGATGTGAGGACAACAAGGGCAGGCTGTGGTGAGGGTGGAGCAAGGGCAGGCAGTAGAGAGGATGTCGTGAGGGCGGGCGGTGGTGACAGGGTTGTGAGGGCAGGTTGTGGTGAGAGTGTAGCAAGTGCAGGCATTGGTGACGGGGTAGTGAGGGCAGGCTGTGGTGAGGGTTTAGTGAGGGTAGGCAGTCCTGAGTATTTAGCGAGGGCAGGCAATGGTGAGGGGTTCAGCAATGGCAGCAGGTTGTGATTAGGGTATAGCGAGGCCAGGCAGTGGTGAGGGTGCAGGAAGGGCAGGCAGCAGTGACAGGGTAGTGAGGGCAGGCTGTGGTGAGGGTATAGCGAAGATAGGCTGTGATGAGAGGGCAACAAGGGCAGGCTGTGGTGAGGGTTTAGCAATAGCAGGCATTGGTGACTGTAGTGAGAGCAGGCAGTGGTGAGGGTGTCGCAAGGGCAGGCAGTGGTGACAGTAAAACAAGGGCACGCTGTAGTGAGGGTGTAGCAAGAGCAGGCATTGGTGACGGGGTAGTGAGAGCAGGCAGTGGTGAGGGTGTAGCAAGGGCAAGCAGTGGTGAGGATGCAGCAAGGGTGGGCAGTGGTGATGGGGTCATGAGGGCAGGCAAAGGTAAGAGGGTAGCTCGCAATGGAAGCAGGCTGTGGTGAGGAAAAGCAATGGCAGCAGGCAGTCGTGAAGGTGCAGCAAGGAACGGCGGTGGTGACGGGGTAGTGAGGGTAAGCAATGGTGATGGGGTAGTGAAGACAGGCAGTGGTGAGGGGATAGTGAGGGTAGGCTGTGATGAGAGGGCAACAAGGGTAGGCTGTGCTGAGAAGGTCGTGAGAGCAGGCAGTGGTGAGGGTGGAGCAAGGGCAGGCATTGGAGATGGGGTCGTGAGGGCAAGCTGTGGTGAGGGTATAGTGAGGGTAAGGTTTGATGTGAGGACAACAAGGGCAGGCTGTGGTGAGGGTGGAGCAAGGGCAGGCAGTAGAGAGGATGTAGTGAGGGCGGGCAGTGGTGACAGGGTCGTGAGGGCAGGTTGTGGTGAGAGTGTAGCAAGTACAGGCATTGGTGATGGGGTAGTGAGGGCAGGCTGTGGTGAGGGTATAGTGAGGGTAGGCAGTCCTGAGTATTTAGCGAGGGCAGGCAATGGTGAGGGGTTCAGCAATGGCAGCAGGTTGTGATTAGGGTATAGCGAGGCCAGGCAGTGGTGAGGGTGCAGGAAGGGCAGGCAGTAGTGACAGGGTAGTGAGGGCAGGCTGTGGTGAGGGTATAGCGAGGGTTGGCTGTGATGAGAGGGCAATAAGGGCACGCTGTGGTGAGGGTGGAGACAGAGCAGGCATTGGCAACGGAGTCATGAGGGCAGGCAGTGGTGAGGGTGTAGCAAGGGCAGGCAGTGGTGACAGGGTGGTGAGGGCAGGCTGTGGTGAGGATATAGCAAGGGTAGGCTGTGATGAGAGGGCAATAAGGGTACGCTGTGGTGAGGGTGCAGCAAGAGCAGGCATTGGTGATGGGGTCGTGAGAGCAGGCAGTAGTGAGGGTGTAGCAAGGGCAGGCAGTGGTGACGGGGTAGCAAGGGCGGGTTGTGGTGAGGGTATAGTGAGAGTAGGCTGTGATGAGAGGGCAATGAGGGCAGGCTGTGGTGAGGGTGTAGGAAGGGCAGGCAGTAGTGAGGTTGTAGCAAGGGCAGGCAGTGGTGAGGATGTAGCGAGGGTGGGCAGTGGCGACGGGGTCGTGAGGGCAGGCAGTGGTGAGGCTCTAGCAAGGGCAGGCAGTGGTGAGGATGTAGCGAGGATGGGCACTGGTAACAGGGTCATGAGGGCAGGCAGTGGTGAGGGTGTAGCAAGGGCAGACAGTGGTGACAGGGTAATGAGGGCAAGTTGTGGTGAGAGTGTAGCAAGGGCAGGCATTGGTGACAGGGTAGTGAGGACAGGCTGTGGTGAGGGTACAGTGAGGGTAGGCAGTCCTGAGTATGTAGCGAGGGTTGGCAGTGGTGATGGGGTCGTGAGGGCAGGCAGTCGTGACAGGGTAGTGAGGGCAGGCTCTGGTGAGGGTATAGCGAAGATAGGCTGTGATGAGAGGGCAACAAGGGCAGGCTGTGGTGAGGGGAATCAATGGCAGCAGGCATTTGTGAGGATGTAGCAAGTAACGACAGTGATGATGGGGTAGAGAGGGTAAGCAATGGTGATGGGGTAGTGAGGGTAAGCAAAAGTGATGGGGTTGTGAGGGCAGGCAGTGGTGATGGGATAGTGAGGGCAGGTAATGGTGGGGGGGGGGGTAGCAATGGCATCAGGCTGTAAGGAGATGGTCGCGAGGGGCAGACTGTGGTGAGGGTGTAACGAGGGCAGGCAGTGGTGAGGGTGTAGCAAGGACAGGCTGTGGTGAGGGTGTAGCAAGGGCAGGCAATGGTGAGGGGTTTAGCAATGGCAGCAGGCTGTGATGAGGACAAGGGCAGACTGTGGTGAGGTATAACGAGGGCAGGCTGTGGTGAGGATGTAGCAAGGGCAGGCAATGGTGAGGGGTTTACCAATGGCAACAGGCTGTGATTAGGGCAACAAGGGCAGGCTGTAGTGAGGATGTAGTGAGGGCGGGCAGTGGTGACGGGGTTGTGAGGGCAGGCAAATGAAAGGGTGTAGCAATGGAAGCAGGCCGTGGTGAGGGGAAAGCAATGGCAGCAGGCAGTGGTGACAGTGTAGGAAGGACAGGTAGTGGTGACGGGATCGCAAGGGCAGGCAATGGTGAGGGGTTCGCAATGGCAGCAGGAGATTTACCATGTGGAGGATGATCCAGAACTGCAGGGTCTACCAGAGTGCTCAGTTCCTCAATTCCGACCACAGGCTTGTTGTAACAACGCTGAAGTTGCAGCTTAAATCCAGGAGTATAGTACCATCCCAGCCTCGGCTGGATGTTGGCAAGCTCAAGGATGAGAGAGAAGCTGAAGTGTTTCCATACAGGCTGAGTGGGGCTTTGGGGGGGTTGAATGCTTTTGGAAATCCTGAGGAGTGAAGTGCCTTCAAGACGACCATCCTTCATGTTGCTGGTGGATGTTGTGGAACTCACCCAAGGGCAAAGAAAAATTTTTTCTCTCAATTTCAGGGACAGGCTTAATGGAAAAGCGGAGGGAGCTGTTCAGGTAGTTGAGGCGTAAAACTGTACGTGTGTTGAGGGTGGACAATGAGGCCGATGTGCGAGGAATCTGTGAGGGGGTAGAGCATCACCTGTGTTCAAGTGATTCTTGCCCTTCTTACAGGGGAATTCACACATTGCGTTCCTCCAATCCAGTCCCTTGATATACTGCAGTTTGAGCGGAGGTTGGTGGGCTCTTGAGAGAGAAGTCCAAAGTGAATCTCCGCTGGGCCGGTTATTTTGAGTGGCTCTTCCAGGCTGACCCACCAGCTGTCGAGTTGGATGGCAGGGGTGTCACTATTCCTATTGCTGACCCTCCAATCAACTGTGATCCACCTTCATTTGTGGAAACACAGGCTGCGGTGAACCGGTTGAAATGGATGAAAGCTTCTGGGATCTGTTGCATCCATGCTGAACCTCTCAAGGCGGGTGGAAATGCTGAATTCATGTTGTTGCATAGTTCTTTGCTCTGTTTGGAACAGTCATCATCCCAACTGACTGGAAGAAGGACCTTGTTGTCTCTCTCTGGAAAGGGAAGGGTGAACACCAAGACTGTAACAACTACCGAGGGGTGACGCTGCTCTCAGGGCTGGGTCAGGTCTTTGCTCGGATAATTCTGGACAGGGTTTGCCACCATCTGCTTGTGGACCAGCATCCAAAGCAGTCAGGCTTTACAACAAAGAGGTCAACGATTGACCGGTCTCCTTGCCCTTCAGGTCCTTACCGAACGCAGACGAGAGTTTCAGCAGGGGCTGCTTGCAGCCTATGTTGATCTCTGCAAAGCGTTTGGTTCAGTGAATTGGAAATTCCTTTGGAGGATTCTCGGTCTTCGTGGGGTGCCACCAAAACTGATAAATCTGATGTCTGAACTCTACTCTGGTACTGAGAGTGCTGTGAGATGTGGTGGTACCACCTCCAACTTATTTCCAGTTATGACTGGAGTTTGTCAGTGGTGTGTGTTGGCCCCCACACTTTTCAGCACTTGTATGGACTGGATTCTGGGGGGGATGTTGGAGATATCAAGCTGCGGTGCATCCTTTGGGAATGTCAACATCTCTGATCTTGATTTCGTAGATGATGCAGTTATCTTTGTGGAGACTGGATATCCTTTTGGGGGCTCTCGAGGCGTCGGAGCCGCTGGGATTATGGGTTTTCTGGGTCAAACCTAAGATCCAGGCTCTCAATGACATATTGGATGCTGCTATCTTGTCTGTACCTGTTTGTGGTGAGGATGTTGAGGTCACAGCAAGATTCAGTTACCTTGCCAGTCATATCCATGTCTCCATTGGCTGTGAACCAGAGGGCAATAGATGTCTGGGTTGGGCCTGGGGAGTCATAGATTCACTGAATCATGGGGTGTGTGGCGCTGTAGGTACCTGTGCAGGAGGACAAAAGTCCAAGTGTTCAGGTCCTTGGTGCTTCCAGTCTTGCTCTACAGATGTGAGACTTCGACTCTGACCAGGGATCTGAGATGGAGACAACTCCTTTGGTACCAGGTTTCTTCTGAGAATCCTTGGCTATTGCTGGTCAGACTGTGTCCAACGAGCAATTGCTGAGAGAGATTCAGATGAGATTTGTTACCTGTGTCGTCTGTGTCAGCTGCGGCTGAATGGACATGTGGCTCGTTTTCTTGAGGCTGATTCTTCTCACCAGATTCTCTCAGCAAGGGAGTCTCGTGAGTGGAGGAGGCCAACGTGCCGGCCACGTGCCTCATGATTGCAACCATCTCAAGGAGATGGGCTAGGTATCTACCTGGGGGAGGGCCAGATAGAGGCCCTTGGAGTACCGGTGGAAAGTGAATGTGGTGATGCGCTGCTCCGGCACATACTCCCATTCTGGATCTGACCTATCAAGTATGGAGAGAGGATCTTTCAGTGGCTTGTCTCCTCATACAGACAGAGGTGGAGAACATGAACAGAGGGAGGTGGGGAGGCGAGAAACAAAGAAAAAAGCAAGACATGAGTGGAACAGAGAGATTTGAGAAGAGTTATGGCAAGTTCTGGAGTTAAAACTTCCCAGCCAGCCTCAAGCCTCTTGCTGTTTCTCACAGCGCACATTCTCGTCTCATCGGTTTTCATCTCTGCCGTCTCTTTATTTACCTTTCCTTCTGTCTTCCACCTCCTTTCATTTCTTTCTGGAACAAATCCAGAAAGCTGAAGTCTTTTATGGTTCCAGCAATAAAGTCGGTCGGGATAGGAGAGTCCTGGGGTACCCCACCCCCTGGAACATTTGAAATTCTAGGCTTCAATACAATAATTCCTCGTATTGTAAAAACATTGTTAACAACATGAAAATAAGGTCAACAACATTGTCAGATTTCTAAAATCATCACTTTTCATCCAATTGACTTGAACTTTAAAGAGGATTTGCATGTCAGGTCACTGGATTCAACGACCGATTCTTTTTGTCAAATTAGTTTCAGAGGTTTCGCAAGTATCCTGCTCTGCATGGTGTCTTTCTTGTTGGTCTGTTGGTGAGCAGGATATCTCAAAAAGTTGTGGACAGATTCGGATGAAAGTTGGTAACTCCATTCAAAATTTTAAGAGAATTGGCTCAGAAATGAAGGATTGAATGTTGTGCATTATATATATTGGAAGGAAAGAAAAACATCTTACCTCCCTGTAGAAGGGAGACATAATGAACCCTCTACTTGTACATTATACGACATGTCACAATAATCCATTTGGGGAAGACGATATTTTCCTTCAATAAACTATCGCTTGGTGGAAAACAAAAGCTTTACGGAACTCGAATTCAGAGAACACCTTATCTCATGCAGTCTTGAGAATAAGGGCATGGGAAGGGTCTTTTGAAGTGTTGTTGCTTTGCGTTTCTGAGCACGATCTATATTTCCTTCGAGTCGTCATTTTGTTTGAATCTCGATATTCCACAACACTGAGAGCTTGAGCAGAACATTTTCATTGTTCAAGATGGCAGAGACATTCTTCCAAGTGAATTTGGTGCTGGATTTACACTCATTCTATCTACGGTTTTTTCGACTCAACGCCTGAGACGAAGGACTGAATAATTTTCTATTTACGCCTTGTAATTTTGAGTTAACATCTTTTTCATGCGGAAAAAAAAATTCGAAGTTCTGCACCAGCGCGCAAGGGAAATGGGTGTATGGCATCCAGTATACCACTTCTCTCATCCTCAGTTTGTACTGTACTCATGAGGTATTGTCTAACCTTCATTGATAGTATTTTGTGCCAAACTCTCCAAAACCCCTTTATCACGAGTGGTAGAAGATCCTCAAGTTCTCCAGCTGAGACTCCACCAAGAAGGTTCACAAAGCTATTGCTTTGGACATTAAAATGGACGTGGTAAAGCAATTCGAGCATGGTGGATGTTGCCTGGACCCTCAGCCCTCCTCCCTCGAGTGCGAGGACAATTACTAGTAATACCACCGAAATAAAATTGAGTGCGTTTTGAATTTATTTCATTTCCATGCTTTTTGTGTTTATTTCTATTTATGTCTAATCCTATTTGATCTGTTTGAATCTGGTGCGTTTTATTTATAGGAACTGTATTTAAAGATTTAGTATTTTTACTTAATAGGTTAGAATTAGGTTTGGACCGGAAATTTCCACCCAGGAACGCATCTTCAATTTGTAAAATTATGCCGATGGGAAAATAGTTTTCGATTTATGTCTTTATAATTTATTTTCAATTTTTTTAGGAATGCATCTCAAGCATAAATCGAGGAGTCCTTGTACTGCTAAACTGGAGGTTTTTGGAAGTACCAACAAGGTGAGTTCAAGTATATAAATCAATAAAGTTCAAGTATATAAATTCAAGTATATCAATACATATAAAACAAGTGTTCAAGTATATAAGTCAATTGAAATAAAAGTTTTAAAGGCTCGAGGGGAAAAAAAAACATTTTAGGAAGTTTACCGCCATTGATGCAGCACATTTTACACCACCTTATTTAACAGGTTCATTTAGTTCTTCATGTCGGTTGTGTTCTTTACAACGATGCTAAAAACAGTGTTTCCTGTTTGGAATGATTTTCAAATTTGATTGTCAGATAGACTAAAACGATTACCTCACTCTGCGCATGGACCACACGATCAGGACGAGATTCCATACAATTTGCTAAATTCAGAGCAAAAGTACTATTAAACTGCAGGTTCATATTCAGATTCCAGTTTCACAGCATTCAAAATATAAAATTCAAATTCAAATTAAGTAGCTCCTCGATCATAAACCGATGTCTGTAGACAGACAGACAAACAGAGACAGACAGACAGACAGACAAACAAACTAGTGAACTAGGCGGCGCAGCATGTTGAAGAAGTTCGTGAGAGGACGTTCGGCAGATTGTCCCATTGATATCATCTTTTAGTGCATCTTCAGATTAGCAAGTCAACTAAAGTGTATCTGTTAACAAATTCCAAATGTATTGCATAGGTGGGGCAGAGACTTCACCATTTTGCTAATCTGGACAATATCCTTGATCTGCAACCACAATGGACCTTTTTGACTGCGTTCACCACGGTCAGGGTGTATGAAACCAGCATGAAAACGATTCAGACAGAAATAACCAGAGTTGGTGTCAAAGCCACCCAATGCTCGCCTGTTTATACATTTATCGTTTTTAAAAGACGAGTCTAATAATTAATATTTTTTATAAAGCATTGCAGTGAAGTATAATTATAAAGCAATATATGAATTTGTATATTGTAATCAGTAACAAGAGCGCAAGTGAGCACAATATACGCCCAAACAAGAAGGTATATACAGAATTGTGCTACGACATGGAAAACAGCATCCTGGTTGCCATGGCAACCACTTTAGATGAATAACGTATGTCGCGACACACCGTCTCCACAGTCTGTACCTATGTACCAAATATGAAACGTGAAAGTTGAAAACTTTGGGAGTTAGTGCGGACAGGAACTGATGGAAAACAGCATCCTGGTTGCCATGGCAACCACTTTAGATGATGAACGTATGTCATGACACACCGTCTCCACAGTCTGTACCTATGCACCA
>NC_140965.1:13733855-13746355 GCF_056783735.1 Eptatretus burgeri | reverse complement strand
TAGGCAAGAGGGCGTGCATCCACTAAGTAGCTACTGTTGTAAAACACTTGTATTGAATTATATGTTGCAAAAGAACACTTACATGAATATATTTGAAGTCATTCTGCTCTTTGGAAACAAATTTTTTTGTCATGTATCAATTCTTTTGATATCCATATCCATATCATGCTAAATTTTAAAATGATATCAGTGCATCCCTAAATCTTACGAGACAAAACATTAAAACTGCTGATGAGTCATACGCATACAGCCAGGCAAAAGTTATATTCCTATACTGTGAAGACGTCCACAATTATGAGTTCACTAGTAGTTATTATTATTGGTATAATTATGCCTCAGTCTGCCTGTCTGTTACAAGATTGTAGTTATCCTCATCAGAACTGTTATCTTCATATGATGATGCTATTTCCATGTCCTCCTCATCTTCCTCGTCCATTGCTTCCAATTCCTCTGTCTCTGGGATCAGGCTTTTGGGAAGTTGAACCCCTTCGAACCAAACCGGTTTGTAATGGTCATCAACTAACTGCCAGCCATTTTCTTCAGTGGGATTCTGCTCTACATGATTTTGATCTGCTCTTGCCCACATGTTGGAAACAAAGGCAACATGCTTAATGTGAGTATTGAGCTCATCTTCGCAAGGTGGTAGTCCACTTGCATCCAACGCCCCTTAAATTTGCTAGTGGGTTTTTTGCATTTCCCTTCGGTCCGTATGCTTTCATGAAATTGTCGTACCTGCACTCACTCATTCAGGCTGGTGCTTGTGGTATCCTTAGCTCCATACATTGCGGCTGTGAACCTCTGAAGGGCTACTCTCATGCTAGAATCTGTAGTGTTTGTTGCCATCACTCTGAAAGAATTCTGGTAGTCAGGTTGTTTTTCCAGTGTTTTGAAAAGGTCTGACCTTCCCTTTTCTGACAAACGCTGACGTATAATCCGATCCCGTGAAAGCATGGAAAGTCGGCAATGCAGCATAAAGGTCTGGTCCTAGCTCATTACAAATTGCAGTGATGCTGACGTAACGACGGTTGTTCTTTGAAGCTGTTCCAATATCCATCCACAATGTTGACAGAAATTTATGGCAATGTTACAATAATATTACTGCAATATCTGTGTCAGATGCCCTGACCACTATGTTTCCATGCTCATAATCAGCTGATAAGAAATGCAGACAAATCTTTGTACCAGCCTCTTCATGGTTGTTCCTTAATCCATCCACGATGTCTTGCTGAAAACACCCGCTTTCACCTGGAAATGATAGCATTCCCCTGGGACATCCAGGAAAACTTCACGATCCCCCAAAATGCTTGCACATGAAGAATCCTGCTATTCATTGGCAATAAATATTGGTAGCTGCTTTTTGAAGGACCTGGACTTCAGGGCATCGTTTATATGTCTTGGTACTCGTCTCTGCTCTGGCCCTGTGATGACGAAAGTTGTCGGATCCCCACCTGTTCCTCTCCGTCTCCTAAATTGAAGGCTGTGGATAATCATCAAAAACTATGTGTATGCGCTTGGCTGACGATGTTAAACTCTGGTTAAGAATAGTTCTGGCTAACCCCTCCGTATGTGGGGGGGAAAATTTGGTGGCAAGCTATGCAAAAGGAACTGGCCATCTATGATGTAAGCACTGACTTTCTTTAGCCTCTCTTCAATATCTTTTACTTTACTTTCCAAGACATGCAAGAGAGCACTTTTATCGGTCTTTACCATTACTTCGTCAGGACTGGCCATTGACAAAGGTACTGGAGTTTTTTATTTTATTTTATTTTTTTTTTTTTTTGTATACCTTGGTCGAGGCTCGTATGAGAGCTAACACACAACTCACAGCAAGGAGGCATGAGACAAGAGGGGTGGGAGTGGAAGGGACAAAACATTGGGGAACAGACACAGGTGAACTGTGGAAGGGAGAGGGATGGGGATGGGACGGGGAACATGGCGAGGGGAAGATGGACATTACAGGGACTTTCAGGAAGGAAAGCAGGAGAATTGAAGGAAGTGGGCTTGGGTGGATTATCGGGGTAGAAAAGATCGAGGATTTGGATGGGGGAAGATAAGAGGTGGTGGTGAACAGCTGTTTTGAAAGCCTGGAGGGAAGAATGGGAAAGAATAGAGTGAGGAAGTTTATTCCAAAGGCGGGAAAAAAGAGGAATGAAAGAGTGAAGATGAGCAGTGATTCGTGATTTTGGTAGTTTTACCAGAAGGGGTTGTTGGCGGACCTTGAGCGCCCTGTGGAAATGTGGTTGGGACAAATCGCAGAGAGAGCAGGGGGGGCAAGGCTGGAGAGGAGTCGGTAGAAGACAGAAAGACCACCGACCAACCTGCGGTGATTGAGTGAGAGGCCCAAAGACTCAGCTTCATTGCGGGAGATGCCAATGATCTTAAAAGCCCTGGTTTCGACAGCGTGAAGTCGAGAAAGGTGGGAGGCAGGAGCACCAGCCCAGAGGGGAGAGCAGTACTCCATCAGGCTACGGACAAAAGCTTTGTAAGTGGTCAGGAGCTCAAGAGGGACGAGGAAGGACTTTGCACGACGGAGGATTCCCAGTCGGCGACTGGCTTTTGAGGCAAGGTTGGAAATGTGACTTTCCCAGGAAAGGTCATGGCAGATAGTGAGACCCAGAAGCTTGAAAGAAAAGACTTCTTCCAGAGGACTGTTGAGAAAGTGGATGGGGGGGTTTTGTAAACGGTCCTTTCGAAGAGACATAGTGAGAGTGTGAGATTTGTCTGGATTGAAAGACATGTTCCACGTGTTGGACCAGTTTGTGATTTTATCCAGATCTGCAGTGAGCGAAGAAGCTGCTGCTTGCCGGTCTGAGGGATGACAGATGGTACGGCAGAGGGTGGAGTCATCGGCAAAGAGAAATAGAGGATTTTCCAGAGAGTCCGAGAGATCATTGATGAAAACCAGAGAAAGAACAGGGCCCAGAACGCTACCTTGAGGAACTCCAGCCTGCACAGGAAGAGGGGATGAAAGAACTCCATTTAGGGCCACACGTTGACTGCGACAGGAGAGGAAGTCTGCGAGCCATGAGTGGAGATGGCCTTGAATACCATGGGAAGAGAGTTTGGTGAGTAGGGCAGGGTGCCAGACTGTGTCAAAAGCACGTGATATGTCCAGGGATACGGCTCGGATTTCCTGTCTGGCATTGAGGACCTCCATCCATTGATGGGAGAGCAGTAGCAGCATATCTAGGGTAGAGTGACCTGGTCTGAAACCAAATTGATGATTGGAAATCAAGCCATTGGAGAAGAGGAAGGATTTCATGTCTGAAGCGATGATGGATTCCATAACCTTGCTGATGATTGGGAGAAGGCTGATTGGTCTATAGTTACAGGGATCTGTTTTTGCACCTTTTTTATGCAGGGCAGTGATGTTAGCAGATTTCCAAGCAGATGGCAGATGACCTTGGGAAAATGAGAGGGTGAATAGAACAGAGAGAGGGTGAGCAAGAGCAGAAGAGCAGGCTTTGAGGACACGTGGGCTGATGCCGTCTGGACCGGTTGCAGAATCTGACTCGAGGTTTGAAAGCAAGCTCTCCACCTTGTCAGGAGAAAAGGATACAGAGTCCAGGGACAGTTGGGTGCGACTGGGTAAAGTGGGTAGAGATAGTGATGGGTTTGGGACACAAGATTTAGCTGCAAACACCGAGTTTAGACATTCAGCTTTATCACGTGTGGAATCAGCAGTGCGGCCATTTGAGGTAAGGGAGGGGATGGAGGGGGAACATACACCAGAAACAGATTTGATTAAACGCCACCAGGATTTTGAGGAGGGAGAGAGGTTTGAGAGTTCAGACTTGAGATGAGAAAGATGTTGTTTTCTGTTGTTTGTTGTTGATGATGAGAAAGATGAGTTAATGGGTTACTGGAGAATATGCTGCAAGTCAAGTCTCTTCTTGATGGTCAGCACAAGGAAATCAGTAGTTCTTCACAGGAATTTGACCATTATTGATATTTGAACCCTTCTTAAATGGGTTTTGCACCAAAGGGGTCACTTAAGAACTACTGATCCTGCATTAGGAAGGTCAAAGGAATATTTTCACAAAGTTCCATTGATGTACTTGAGATGTGTTTTAAATGTGCTAAAAATAGTGCCCTCTTTAGACCGTTCTTAAATGGGTTTTGCACCAAAATCGTGACTTAAGAATTCCTGATCCTTCATCAGGATTGTCTAAAGATTATTTCTACAAAGTTTCAATAATGTACTCAAAATGTGATTTAAACATGACAGTTGCACCCCTTTAGGCCGTTCTTAAATGTGTTTTGCACCAAATCCATCCCTTAAGAATTACATATCGGTAATCAGTGCCAAAATTAAACTCTTGGCACCAGTTTGATTCATGCACTCAAAATGTAATTTAAACGGATTTTGGCGGCTACTTTAAGCAGCGCTCGCTACATAATGCACCAATTGCAAAACTTAAGAATGCCCATTCGGAGGTCCCCACCCCACCATCTAATGACTTTAGCTTTCAAACCTTTTGTACTCGAGATGTAGCACAAATCTCTGTTAGCTCCTGCATTATATATATATATATATATATATATATATATATATATATATATATATATATATATATATATTTATGTGCCAGTGGGTGAAAAAATACTATTTAGTGGCAGTACATTAATAGAGACAATTCAATGTAAACAATAAATACTCAAAACAAAAATAAATACTCAATGTAAACAATAAATATTCCAAAACAATCAAAAACTAGAACTATGTTGTCGATTGCACACCATCGCATATTCCCGCGCGCACTGCTTTGTCCCATTAACGCTAGGTGAAATTTTATTTTGCAAAACGAATCGACTTGTTTTCTATTTGATGTACTTTATGACCAAAAACTTACTATGTTTCTAAATCAGAAGTCATTGCAAGCATGTCAACATTTCATGAAACATAAATTTAACACTGTCCAGCAATATAGAACTGTGCATCAATTTAATCATAGGAATGAACTGTGTATAATATTAATTATAATTATTCATAATCAATTAGATAAATACAGTAAAACCTATGACTGTCACTCATGGGGGCCACATAAGTAAGTTCTTTATAAAAGAATTTACCATGTACAATGGTAAATACACTTTAAAAAATCAGCCCCCATGACCCCACCCCCTCTGGCCCGGCCCCTCGGGGTCATATCAAAAATCCGACAGTGTTGTGCACTTCCCCATACATATATCTACTATGTCCCAAAGTTTCAAGTTCCTATCTCAAACAGTGTAGGAGGAGCGATTTTGACCCCCTATCCGCGAAGCACCCCCTACACCCCCCAAGCACCCTCTGATCATCATGTGTTTAAAAAATATGTTGTTAAATGTACAACTCATGAATATGTTCGATTTAAAAAGCTATAAGACAATTTTTTTTTTTAAATCGACCCCCATGACCTCAACCCCTCTGGCCCAGCCCCTAGGGGTCATATCAAAAATCCAAAAGTGTTGTGCACTTCCCCATACATATATCTACTATGTCCCAAAGTTTCAAGTTCCTATTTCAAACGGTGTAGGAGGAGTTACAGGGTAAGACAGACGGACGTACGGACGGACGGACGGCGGAGACAATCACAATATTCCCGCTTTTCTTCGAAAGCGCGGGAATGAAAAACGACAGGGATATCAATAAATTATTCTCATGAACTTTGCAAATCCCCTCATGACACCAAGACTTCTTAAAGTCATCAACACTCTTTTCACTTTTAGAAAAACAAAATTCAAGTTTGTCTTGCTGTTATTAAGGCATTGAAAAAAAACATTACATTACACATCACAATCGACTTTCCTTTCAATTTCTCCTTCCTCGATAAATAAATCGCCATTTTTGCTATGGGTACTTAGAACAAAAATAATGAGTTCACTTGTTCTTTCCACCTGAAAATAAACAATCTTAGTGAAAAGGTTATTTGCATCTTTTTTGCCATGTGGTTCAGCCATTGAAATAATGGCACAAGCCTTGCGCAGTCAACATATGCATGGAACAAATCCTCTGTACAAATGCAGAAAGGGCAGCACCCAGATATGGGAGAAAAATTACTTCACAACTTATTCGAAGGAATACCCCAATGTGCTAGTCGCCACTGTAAATCTCCAGTCCTTATAGCAATCAGCTTACTATAGAATGAGTTCCCTATAGGCTCAGATGGGAGTCCTTCCAGCATTAGTCTTTTCCATCTGGCCACTCCATTCAATGGAGAGTCCTCGAGTAAGACTCGAGTAGACAGTCTATATTGGTCTTTACTGCTATATTTCTGAAAAATATTTTTTCATGAGCTAATGGGGGGGGGTAAATCTTTCTGACTCAGTTGTACAATTAACCCAGAAAACCCTAGGTCATTTGTTGTCAAAAACCTTTCTTGAGTCCATTTTAGTTCAAGTTGAGAACTTTTTTTTCACAATTTCTCTGGGGATTTTTCCGATCATCCTATTTGACTATATTCTTGTCATATCTGCTATCTCTGGCACTGTTTTCCACCCCAACCCGGAATCATGGTGGAGGTGTAGTATTTTGATTATGCCTGCTGCAATAAAGTGTTGATAAAGGTCACAGCTTCTAGGAATTGCAGAAAACAATGGGTTGTAAAATAGGGGTTCTTCCACAAACATGGTTGTAGCATAAGTTCCCTGCTGGCGAATAACCGAAAGGCTCTGCCAAGCATTCAAAAGACTGATAAAATGTTGAAAGATGAGATATATCAACATGCTGAAGTTTGATCAAGAAGAGTTCAAGGCTGTAACCGAGCCCACTTGCTTGTTGCAAGATGTGACGGGCCAGAAGTCGGCTAAGCAGCTGTTTCTCGTGCATCAACATCTGAGTGGAGCACAGCCGAAAAGCCATTATGCGGCTTTTTATGTCAACAAGTCCTTGGCCACCTTCAGCCAAAGGACAGCATATAACATTTGGCTGTAACCAGTGAAAACCACTCCAGAAAAAAAATCAACCAGTAGCCTTTGAACAGCCTTCAGTAGCACTTCCAGTTGTTGGAGGCAGATAAACTTATACCACAAAGATGAGGCAACCAAATTATTTACAACTGGAACCCTAGCTCTGTAGGAAAGGTGGGGTCGGGCTCTCTTCCATAGTCCAAATCTGTTTTTAACATGTTCAACCATCCCATCCAAATTTTTAAGGACATAGAATGGGGATCCCAGGAACACGCCTAGATATTTGACTTCCTCTTCCACCCATTTTAACTTTGAAGGCAAATGCACCGGTGGTACTAACAGTGTCCCCAGCGGATTGTTTTTAAGACTGGGAACCCATAAGGCTTTACTCTTGTTCCAATTACAGTTCAACGAAGATGCCAAGCAAAAGAGATTTAAACAATTAACAAATGCAGAGAAATTCTCATTCTTAATGACCACAGCGACATCATCTGCATAAGCTGATACAACTATTGAAGGAATCCCTGTGGATACAGTAACTCCTGAAAGCTTTTTCCTGAATAGAATTCGAAGTGGTTCTATAACCAAGGAGAATAAAAATCCAGAAACGGGGCACCCTTGCCTCACCCCTCTCTGTACTTGTATAGGAGAAACAAGCTCATTATTAATTTTAAAAATACTAAATATATTGCTGTACAGTAAGGATACATCGGCCCTAAAATTGGTACCAAGACCACATGCTTTCAACACATGATGCAAAAACACATGATCAACACTATCAAATGCCTTTTCTAAGTCAAGGAATATTATCCCAAATTATTTTTCCATGGAATCACACTCCAGCAAATCTCTGATCAAAATTTTTTTTATCATAAATTGATCTGTTCGGGATACAGTAGTTCTGATCAGAGTTGACAAGATCACCAATTACCATCTTCAACCGACTGGCCAATACTTTTGACAATATTTTGTCGTCCATACATAATATTAATACTGAGACCGGTCTCCAGTTCTTCATCTGCCGTAAGTCTCCAATCTTTGGTAGAAGAGACACCACCGCTCTTCTAAAACTTAGAGGCAGTTCTCCATTTACCAAAGATGATTCCAGGACATTCAGTAACACAGGGCCCAAAAGGCCAAAAAAAACTCTGCCGATAGGCCGTCAATTCCAGGTGCTTTTGCCGAGTTCAATCCAGCAAGGGCCTGCGTTAACTCAGGCAATGTGATCGGTGAGTCCAAGCTCAGACGCTGGGGCTCAGTGATGGAAGGAAAGTGAGAAGTTAAAAGTTCCATAGTTTGCTCACAAACTATGTTTTGCATAAATTTTGGAAAAATAATCTCTAATGCACAACCGTACATCACTGGAGTTAACAACCATGTCTCCTCTTGAGCGAGCAAAGAAAAAAGTCTTTCGTGATTTGTTGACAAAATCCATTTGGAACAAGGATTTTCTGGGAGTATCTAAAACCGAGATGTTGTTAATCCTTAATCTGATTAACATCCCTGCTGCTTTCTCTTGAGTCAGTTCTCTCAATTGGGTCCTCTTTTCAACTAATATCCTTTGATATTAGTTGATACTTTGATACAGACTGTGGAGAAGGTGTGTCGTGACACACATTCATCATCTAAAGTGGTTGCCATGGCAACCAGGATGCTGTTTTCCATCGGTTCCTGTCCGCACTCTCACTCCCAAAGTTTTCAACTTTCACGTTTCATATTTGGTACATAGGTACAGACTAGAGACGGTGTGTCGCGACATACGTTCGTCATCTAAAGTGGTTGCCATGGCAACCAGGATGCTGTTTTCCATGTAGTTGCACAATTCTGTATATACCCACTTGTACGGGCGTATATTGTGCTCACTTGCGCTCTTGTTACTGATTACAATATACAAATACATATATTGCTTTAAAATTATTTGGATCAGACTTCACTGCAATGCTTTATAAAAAAAATATTAATTATTAGACGTGTCTTTTAAAAACGATAAATGGATAAACAGGCGAGCATTGGGTGGCTTTCACACCAACTTTGGTTAACATTGGTAACATTTGAAACAAAATGGTGACAAAACACTCTAATCTGTGCTTTTGTGTTGTCCCACCATAACTCAAATGAAGAAAAAGAGGCTTTTTTTGAGAGTTGGATAGCCCAAAAGGTATAGAAGCCTTTTTTAAACGAAGTATCTTAACAAGAAGATTGGTGTTGAATTTCCAGTACGTACGCACTTTTACGTGAGGGTTGAGGGAAAAAGAGGCCCATGGTAACTAAATGATGATTGGAAAATAAGGATGGAAAGTGAAACGGAGAGAAAACAGCAGTCCTGAAATACGAGTTTATGTACCACCGGTCAAGTCTAGCAAAGGATGCTCTCCCGTTAGCCCAATATCCCCACGTATATTGAGATTCGTTGGGGTGACATAGCCTCCATGCATCTAACAAACCTATTGCTGAAAAAAAATAAGACAAATCGGCATAGGATTCAGGGTGAGGTTCTGCTGTATTCCTGTCTAAAAGAGGTTCTAAGGTACAATTAAAATCACCCCCCATGCAAATACAATCATCGAGATCAATTGAGCGAAAGTGTCTGATTAAAGACAAAAAGAAGGCTCTTCGTTCTACACTCTCACTGGGTGCATACACATTGAATAGTGTAAAATGGAAATTATTAATGACCAGTTCGAGAGATGAATCGGCCTTTGATAACCTCTTGGAAATGGCATGATTCAGGTACTAGCCCAGGTCTGAATAAAAAGGCCACACCAGCAGAAGAAGACAAATTACTAAAGAAGTACTGTCCCTTAAAGAGGCGACACCAATCATACTCCACATCTTCAGTTATGTGCGTTTCCCTGAGTAAAAGTACATCTATATGTTTACGATCAAACAAACTTTTCACTTGAACCTGGCGGTTGTGACTTGCACCTCCGCCGTTCATATTTAAGGTTCCAAAAATGATCTTTTTCATGGTTCATCCAAAGGATTGAGCGGTTGCTGAAAAATTTCAGTCCCCGCTTTTGTAACAACCTTTCGAAGATGATGAAACTGTGACTTTGTTAACTTGAATTCAGCAGGCTTCCTAATGATGTCTTTTCCAGCTTGAACAAATGAAAATAAATCAGGAAAGTGATCTTTAATGATCATATTTCGATGTCGATACGTTTCATTCAGAAAGGCAAGAATAAGTTGTGGGGCTATGTATGACTGATACGATGAAGATTGAGACAACTCAGTCACCTCAGCTTCATCATTTGATTCTGAAAAATCAGACCCAGCCCCACCTGGGTCATATAAATCAGTCTGAACAGTCACTATTTCAGGTCCTGGCAACTCTGAAGATTTGCCAGAATGTTCCTCAACTTTACTCTGGTACTCAGTATGTTCAACCGGAGCAGTGACCTCGGTTTCTTGCTCTTGATGGCTGGTGTTCACTGGCTCAATTGAATAACCAGGATAACGAGTGGGATTTTGTATCAATGAAGGAGTAGTAAGGACTGAAACACCTCCATTCTGCTCGTTCTCAGCAGGAAGTGCTGGTGATGACTTGCTAATGAGCTTTCCATCAACATCAGCCTCACCACCTGCTTTACTCGTCAAATTTCCAGTGTTGCACAATAATCCTTGAAAATCATTTTCTTCATTAATCAATCCAAAAACATTCTCCCGAGCATCAATGCAGCTTGGAGAACCCTGAGTCACACATTGAGGTGCATCCTCAACTTCACATTCTTCGTCCAAAACTACCTTTTTTTTACGGAAGTGTTGGAACTACTGATTTCGGATGCTCTTCTTTTCTTTGTCACAGCAATGGGATCCTCCTCCATCTCCACACTACATGCAACAGCCAAACCATTTGGGTTGTCAGGGGGGATTTCACTATCTCCTAAAGCTGAGATGTTGACTTCTTTAGGATGAGGAACTGGAGTAAAACCCTGAGTCTTCTTGTGCGAGGAAACAACAGGAAGCGTCTGGGTATTAGGAGTTACTCTATTCTCTACTCTTGAAACCGGGGTAATATCTTTTCCACAGTCAGTGTCATTATGACCTGCTTGACCACACTTTACACAATATATTTTGGACAAAACCTTTTCACATGTCCAAATACTCCACAGTTAAAACATGTTAACGAGGCTGAAGTCACATACATTTGGTACTCGTACTTGTTCAAGGTAACTTTAAACGAAATGTTCAGACCGGTGTCATCACCTCGATCGGGAAGAACCATATAAACCTGGCGTCGGAAACTCATAACATGTTTAATCCCTTCATCTCAAGCTCTTAAAGGAATCATCGAGATTTTCGACACAACTGTTCTGTATCGTGACAGAATACACTTCAGTTTGTCATTGGTTATAAACGGGGGTACATTTGATATAACATTTCTCATTGATGGGGTATCCATTGGCAAAGCCAATATAAAGAGACCAGTCTCTGTAGTTAATCCTGAACTTACAACATCGTGAACAAATTATTCATCAGACACAAAGACAACAATTTTCTTATTCATTTTCGATGCTGCTCTTACATTTTGATTCCCTATTATTTTCCCTACTGATAAAACAATGTCTTCGGTGGCAATTCCTTCAGGTGGAATGCACAACAATCCATGCTTCCTTCTTAAATTATCAAATGCCTCAAACCGAGTGCGTGCGTCTGCCATATCAGCGGTTTATCTCCCCCTTTTGCTCGAGCTTTACAAAGCAAAAAGGGGGGGGGTCAAACTAAAGAACACAAAAAACAATCACAAAAAACTAAGGAAAGTGCATTATAAGCAAAGAAAAAAGAAAAGAAAGACCAAGTTTACAAGGCCTCATCAAAGCAGGTAGGCCACACCCAAATAGGTTGGCTCTCGCTCTTTCTCTCTCTTAAGGATACAAGGGATGGAGAATACACAAACAACCCCCAAAATCACGTTGGGGAGAAAACGAGGAAAGAGGGAGATAGAAGGCACGAACATCTCACTGCAACACAGAGCAGGAGCCTACAGCGGCAATGACATCGCGCCCAGAAACGAAACCACCAGCAGGGGGAGAGAGAGACTGAGAGAGAGACTGAGAGAGAGAGAGAGAGAGACTAAGAGAGAGAGAGAGAGAGACTAAGAGAGAGACTAAGAGAGAGACTAAGAGAGAGACTAAGAGAGAGAGAGAGAGACTAAGAGAGAGACTAAGAGAGAGAGAGAGAGACTAAGAGAGAGAGAGAGAGAGAGAGACTAAGAGAGAGAGAGAGAGAGACTAAGAGAGAGACTAAGAGAGAGAGAGAGAGAGAGACTAAGAGAGAGAGAGAGAGAGAGAGACTAAGAGAGAGAGAGAGAGAGAGACTAAGAGAGAGAGAGAGAGAGAGAGAGAGAGAGAGAGAGAGAGAGAGAGAGAGACTAAGAGAGAGAGAGAGAGAGAGAGAGAGACTAAGAGAGAGAGAGAGAGAGAGAGAGAGACTAAGAGAGAGAGAGAGAGAGAGAGAGAGACTAAGAGAGAGAGAGAGAGAGAGAGAGAGACTAAGAGAGAGAGAGAGAGAGAGAGAGAGAGAGAGAGAGAGACTAAGAGAGAGAGAGAGAGAGAGAGAGAGAGAGAGAGAGACTAAGAGAGAGAGAGAGAGAGAGAGAGAGAGAGAGA
>NC_140965.1:13723855-13726355 GCF_056783735.1 Eptatretus burgeri | reverse complement strand
TGCCTCATGATGACGAGAACCCCGTTCCAACACCTCCAGCTGATCAGAACATAGCTGTAAGCAGTGGTGAAGAGGATGGTGATGATGAACCTTTTGAACCCGACACTCAAGAATCACACCTTGTGAACCAGGGAGACTTAAATGATCTTGTAAGAGATCTCTCACTGTCAAAGGCGAAGGCAGAGTTGCTTGGATCAAGGCTGCAGCAGTGGAATCTACTTGAACCTAACACCAAGATATCCTTGTTCAGAGCACGTCACAGAGACATGGCTGAGTTCTTTGAGATGGAAGACACGATGACATTCTGCAGTGACATCAACGGTCTGTTGAAAGAACTTGGGTGTGATCACGATCCTGCAGACTGGCGCCTCTTCATCGACTCGGGGAAGAACAGGTTGAAGGCTGTTTTGCTCCACAATGGCAACGAGAAACCATCAGTCCCACTGGCTCATGCGTTCGGCATGACAGAGACCTATGAGACTATGCGGCAGCTGCTTGATTCCATCAAGTACAATGACTTCAACTGGCACATCTGCGGAGACTTGAAAGTGGTGGCGCTGTTGTTAGGGCTGCAGTCAGGCTACACGAAATACATGTGCTTCCTTTGTCTCTGGGATAGCAGAGACGACAAGAATCACTGGACGAAGAAAGATTGGGAAGAGCGAAAAGAGCATGTACCTGGTCGACACAACGTGAAGCATGTCGCCCTTGTCGACCCAGCCAAGGTTTTCCTTCCACCACTCCACATAAAGCTCGGCTTGATGAAAAGTTTTGTACGGGCAATGGATCTGAATGGGCGTGGGTTTTTATACCTCAAGGAAAGGTTTGGCAACACCTTGTCGGAGGCCAAGATCAAGGCTGGTGTCTTTGTTGGACCGCAAATCCGACAGATTATGAAGGACGAAACTTTTCCGACAACTCTAAACCCCAAAGAGCTGGCAGCGTGGAGGAGCTTCAAAGCTGTGACGGACAACTTCTTGGGGAACGAGCGCGCGGACAACTATGAAGAAATAGTGCAGCAGCTGCTGGAGTCCTTCAGGAAACTTGGCTCCAGGATGTCCCTGAAAATCCATTTCCTACACCAGCACCTGAACTTCTTCCCTGACAACTTGGGAGCAGTCTCGGACGAGCACGGCGAGCGATTCCACCAAGAGATTTCACTCATGGAGACGCGTTACCAAGGGCGGCACAACCCGAACATGATGGGCGATTTCTGCTGGTTCCTGCATCGTGAAACTGACACAGAGCAGCACAAACGCAAAGCCAAATGCCTAAAGCATTTTTAATTACATTCTAGTGGAGTTTTTCTGTAATTTCTATAATTTTGAAGCATTCATGATGAAATAAATGAATAAATGAATTTTTGTAAATTTCATTGAAATCCTGACTTCTAGGCAATGGGAATATTTGTGTTACTGAAAATCCTGACGTGATACAGCAAAACGGTTATGATTTTTGAAATCAGCGTACCCAAATTAGTCTAAATCACTTTACACATCTCCAGTAAAAAATTTTTGTTGTTCAGTGTAATCGATACAAGTACTGAGGTGCTTGTGATTGCCACTTTTATTCTAATAACTATGTTAGCAACAAAACTTCTCAGTTTCCCAGTCATTATCTTCTGGACAACACTGAATTAATTGCTTCAAGTCCAGGAAACAAACCACCACTCATCAGCTCATAGGATAAAAAAAACCATCTCTCAGACCTTAAACAAATCATATAACGTAGGGCCCAAGGTTCCATGTACAGAACTCTCATTCAAGAGTGTCATCAATTTCCTCCAGCCCTGATTGAGTACGTGCCAATCATGAGTTTCCTTTTTCTATCACCCCCATTGCGATTCTTCAGATGCTGTTTTTTATTTCATGTATGAACCTCTATTTGGTGACAAAATGCAGAAAATTGTTTTGTGAATGGTTGATGACACTTGCGTTTTTGAGGTATGCATGTTTGCTGCACTGATCTGAGAACTTTCCTCTGATGCTGTGACCCTGACTTCAAATGCCTGTTCTACTGTAATGTCTTTATTATTCACCAAATATGCATTGCCAAGACACAATCACGTCTCTCACCACAATTGGAGGGAATAACCAATCAGTTCTCACTTAATCAATTATAATCCCAGATGGCTAAGATTTCAATAATTTCAATCATCCCATGCTCTTCCAGCTGATGAAAGCTGCATACAGCAACCATGAAAAGCTACACAATGTTTTATCATTTTTTATAGCTACACAATGTTCATAGCTTATCATTATAATATAATCATAGCTACACAATGATGCACAATGTATCACGCAAAGGGAAGCCATTTTCTGTTTCAAATGTACTCGAGTTCCTCTACACCTGCCGACATTCACAAGTAGTGCATGCATGCGAATCCCAATGCGACATCGTACATATATGAGGAGCCCATTGCATAGCATTGAGACGAGAGAACAAGTTCCATCCATTCATTGGGACCATACTCTGTGCAGAGTGTTGGTGCTGCCGAAGC
>NC_140965.1:13701355-13718855 GCF_056783735.1 Eptatretus burgeri | reverse complement strand
ACACGGACTCGCCCAACTGAACCCAGAACCTGAAATGGGTGCGGCAGCGGCCGCGGTGTATGACACCTCCCCCCCCCCCTCTCCACCAAGACCCTTCCCCAACCCCTGCCGAAACGGCTCAGCTGAGTGCATCCGACATGGCCCAGCTATGCGCCATGCTGGCGGCAATGAACGAAAAGATGAATGCGAAAATGATCGAAAAAATGGATGCGAATATGAATGAAGTGAAAACGACGATGGATGCGAATACACAACAAATAAACGAAAAGATGGATACAAAAATAAACGGAATGGAAGCAAACATGAAGGAGGAAATGAAAAAGTTCCGGGGTGAGACGCAGAACATGGGCCGATGCCTGCAGGCGGGCATGAAGGCCGTGACAAAGGAAATAATAGTTGAGACAAGGGAGGTAAAGGGTGAAGAGTTGGCAGAGACACGGGAGATAGAAAAAATAGAGGAAAGACTACACGAGGAAGACGGGGTAAGTGACGCACACACACACACAGAGGTAGTGGAGGATAATGGGGGTGAGCTGGCGGACTGGGTAGAGACCCAGTGCGAGCACCTGGATGACCTCCTCCAGGAACGAGGGGAGGGAGTATGCCCCCTTGAGGCGAGTCACGACCAGGTGAGTTCGGTCGTGCTTTGCGAGGTTGAGGGGACGGGTGCTGTGAACGGGTGCACGGAGAGCTTGGGGGTGTAGAGGCCCCGGAGACCCTTGTGGGGACACAAATCCCCAGTGTGGTTGTCCCCGTGTGTGTGGTGCAAGGTGTGAGTGCGGCACCGTGTGTGGAAACGACCCCGTGTGTGAGTGGTGTGGTGGCGATGGTGCCAGAGTGCGTGCTTCCCAGCACGCCGGGTGTGGATGGGGCACCGTGTGTGAGTGAGGCCGTGTGTGTGAGTGAAACGGCCAGTATGAGTGAGGCACCACGTGTGAGTGGTGTGGTGGCGATGGTGCCGGAGTACGTGCTTCCCAGCACGCCGTGTGTGGATGAGGCACGGA
Organism: Eptatretus burgeri; assembly: GCF_056783735.1. Classification (NCBI taxonomy): domain Eukaryota; kingdom Metazoa; phylum Chordata; class Myxini; order Myxiniformes; family Myxinidae; genus Eptatretus; species Eptatretus burgeri. The sequence continues at coordinate 13,717,851 of NC_140965.1, read as the reverse complement.
GTGTGAGTGAGGCACCGCGGGTTAGTGCCCCCGCGTGTGTGGGTGAGGCACCGTGTGTGGAAGAGACCGCGTGTGTGAGTGTCGCCGTGTGTATGAGTGAGGCACCGCGGGTGAGTGCCCCCGCGGGTGTGAGTGGAGTGGTTTGTATGAATGGAGCACCACGTGTGAGTGGTATGGGGTATGCAAGGGAGACCGTGTGTGTGAGAGAGCGGTATGTGAGGGAGATGTCGGTTGGCATGCGGGAGCATGCAGCCGCGTCCCCCGGTGTGAATGTGATGGAGTGGACTGTGTGCGTCGTAACACGCAGGTGTGCGTGGGTGGAATGGAGGCGACGACGGAGACATGGGAGGAAAGAAAGCCGAGTAGCGGCTGTAGTTGTTTCGGGGACCGTGCCGGGTTCGCCCAGCAGTGAGCACGCGGTTCGTGCTGTGCAACGCACGAGACCACCACGTGCTCGCTTGCGAGAGTGAAGTCCCGGTCCGGAAACGCACGCGGTGGATTTGCCGATCCCGCGGACGGACAAAGTTTAGGCAGGTAAATGGATTTGGACCGGACGGGTTCTCCACGCGATCGTGTGTGTTAAGCTCCAACGGGCAAAGCACATGTGTTCGCGTGGGGAACCCCTCGAGACGTGGGGCTTGTGTTTTTTTTTTGCGCACGGTGACGTCATGGCTGCACGTGTGGTTGGAATCCGGCAGGAGGGGTATCCCGGCCGGATGGTCCCGTCCAAGGAGGGACGAGGAACACGTGCAGCTGCATGACGTCACGGGCAGGTGCAAAGTGCGCGAGCTCTGAGTTGCCGCGCAGGTGCTGCGCATGGGAAAAAAAAAAATAGCAAGCCTCACTTTCGGGTGTACAGGATTCCTGGGCAAGGGGTGAAAGACCCCCTTACCTGGGCACAGGATGGAAACTAGTTAGGGGGAAGGGTTAGCTTAGTTAGACCGACTTCATGGGGCAGGGGTCAGTCCTCATGGAGTCCGTGGAATGGATTAGTTAGAGGGATTGTAGCCAGATTTAGGTTGGGTAAATAATTTTTTGGGACATTTGAGTTAGACAGTGACAGACATTGAATGTGTAGTGGGGACGTAGCTTAGCTACGTAGTGTTAAAAGGAACGTGCTATAGTTTAAGGGACGACGTGGGAGCACGAGCTAGTTAGGGGAGGTAGTTAGAAGGATGGCAGAGTTCAGCGGTGTGTGTGTTGAAGAGTTGTTGGTGAGTTGTGAGGTGAGTACTTGTTGAGTGAGTGAGGCCAGCGGGTCTGTGTGTGTGGAGTGAATGGGGAATGCATGGTGCGATGAGTGATTGGGGGGAGGAGTGACTCCCGCCCAAGGGACCCCGGGGTCAGTATAAAGTGAGTTAGGGGGTTAGTCAAATTTACAAAACGGAGGTCGTTTTGCTGTTGGTGGGAATGTAGGCTCGAGACCCATTTGGAGGGGTGCAGGAGCCCTGTTGACGGGCTTGGGAGCGTGGCTGCGAAAGGTGAGTATCGCTGAGTGGGTACCCCGGGCACCAGGCTAGTCGGCCGCGGTAGGCCATGGGCCCATGGGGGGCCGGGATAGAGTAGTGGGCACGGGTGCGCCTGCTTGGTGCGGGGGCCCGGGGCGCCATTAGCCGCGTGGGCAGTGTTGTGGGCACGGGTGACCCCTGGATAGCGGCTCTGGAGGCCGGCCCTCGACGTGTGCGTTTCAGGGGAAGTGGCATGGGGGCACTCCCCGGTGTTAGGGAGCTGGTAGGCTCGGAGGCAGTGTAGTGCCCGGGGGTGCCATAGCGGGAGATTCGGCAGAGGGTCGTGCCTGCCAGAAGGAGCCACGTGTTCCAGCCAGGAGACCGTGTGAGGGCACGGAGAGAAAATTGGGGGGCGAGGCCCGAAATTGTAAGGACACCAACACAGGCGACGGGAATCTGGGTTGTTAGAACCAATAGTTTAAGCGAGAGGCGCTTGTTGAAAGCCCCGGGGTAGTTTAACAGTTAAATGGTTAGGGTAGATTAGGAGATGTACCCCTCCGCACCATCCATCCCCTCGCTGTCGTTGTGGGCCGCTGGACCCACTTGGTGTTAAGATCGCCGAACTCTGGGGAGGCCATTCTGAGGCTTCGTTGGGCCTCGACACAGGACGTTAGCTCTCCCTTATTCCCCTCCGGGAAGGGAACGTAGGGGTTGGGAGTAGGCTAGGTGACAGGATAGGTTAGCCGAACAAGGACGATAAAGGGGGTTAGGGGACGATTTATAGTGGGGAAGTAAAAATAAAAACGACAAAAAAAAATAAGTTGGGGCTAAATTGGGGTTTGACAAATTAAGGGAGTGGGTATGTACAGTGACAGGCAAAGGCGATAGGTTGGGAGGGAGACAGGTAGGTAGGTCCGAGCCCGCCTTCCAAGTGGCCAGCACCACCGCACTCCCTCCACCAACTTCCACTGACGGCAAAAGCTGGCCAGCTTCATCTGCTGGCTGTGTGCTGCGAGGCCTGTGCCGGCTGGATCGTCTGCAGCTGCTGTGCTGCAAGGCCTGTGCCGGCCAGTTCATCTGCTGGCTGTTTTTCTTCAAGGCCTGTGCCGGCCAGTTCATCTGCCCGCTATGTTTGCCTGCAGCGGCCTTCTTCTGCGGGCTGTGTTTGCCTGCTACCTTTGCCATGCCATGCCCACTGCCCACGTTCACCAGCCCCGTTCAATTTTTGCTTTGCCCCCCCCCCCCTGTTCATTTCCATGTGCGCCAGGATCCGCAAGGCAACAGTTTGCAAGCTGCAAGAACTGCCCTGTTGGCAGCTACAACACGGGCCTGCAGTGGCGGCCCGTGCACCGTGTTTGCGTCCATCCATTCATTCAAACCATTCATCCATCCATTTGTTGTGTTCATTGCGTGTGCCACTTGAGCTGGCACGGAGACTGCGTTTGTGCAGCCCATGCACCGTTGTGGTTCACCGAGTTCAGTTCAAAAGGGAAGGCCTTGGACTGCGTGTGAGCAGCCAGCCACGTTCCCTGTCACCTGCATTGTTTGAGCCAGAGACTGCATGTGGGCAGCCTGGCTCCCTGCTAACTGCTTTTCTTTGCAGAGTTCAATGATCCTGGGCCATGGTTTAGTGTAAAATTTGTAAGTTAAGGTAAGATGTACTGTAAATATGAGTGCGCCCCCGGCATGTCTGTCTAGCGCCGGCAATTTTATTTAAGTCGTCCGTGTGAGTGAGTTTGTTTAGATAGTTACGCAGCCCTCAGGTTATTTATTTTGGGGACACGAATACCATGAATGTCGCACTCAGGGATCCGTAGGTAAAATGTACTAGGGAAAAACTACACATGATGGCACACGAAAATTTGACGACTCGGGACGAGTCTGTAAAAAGGGAAGGGGGTAGTGTTGTGGTTACCAAATTCACAAACCACCATTCAGGTCCCTTAGGTGAGGTATCTCGGCAAGTATATGTGTAGTTAGGCCCAAACCCGTTGTCTAGTGGGAATACATGTCATTTATGCGAGCTGCGACTCTTCAGGATAGCCGTTTTTCTTTTACTATCTTTATTTTGGACCAACCGCCATGATTACCACCACAACCACAACATCAACCACCAACCACAACGCCGCTTCACCACAACCGCCACGACCTTCACGTCACACCTCGCAACCGTAGCATCGCCACCGTTCTTGCCCCGCTGTGGGTACCGGTGTTGGACTCGTGCAGGGCGCACGTCGAACAGCGTGTACAAAATCACGGATTTTGTGCTTCAAAAACGGATCAAAAACGACACACGCCCACTTTTTGCCGTCCAATCGGTGAGCGAGGGGCGATTTGGCCCCGCCTCCAGGACGATCGATATATGCAAATTTGTGGATCAAAAAGCCTTCACGCCCACTTTTTCTCGGGCCAATGGGGAGCGAGGTGAAAGGTCAAAGGGAGGGGGTCAAAGGCGAAGCTACGGGGGGATAAAAGGACCGTGTTCGTCAGTCAGAGCCGTGTGGAAGTCTGGAGCCCGAAGCCTGCAGTAGCTGGAGAAGCTGAAGAGAGTCCAACGAGGAGAGTCCAAAGAAGGTGGAGAGTCGGAGAGTCCAGAAGTGGAGAGGCGGAAAGGAGAGTCGGAGAGTCCAGAGGCGGAGAGTAGGAGAGTCGGAAGCAGAGGGTCAAGACTTCGCGGGCGGTGGAGCTGCTCGTCGTGTACGTTGGAGTCGGAACGGAGGGGACGAGCTGTGGAAAGGCGGCGACACCAGACGAGGGGGTGCTCGCGTCGTGCAGGGAGCTGCACCCGAGGGAGGCCGACAGCGCGACCTGGCCGAGGTGGAGACGCACACCAGGGATAATAAAGATCCTCTATACCCCGAGCATCAGCAACCCCCTCCTGTTTCCCCCCGCGCTGAGATAGTGCGACCAAGGGGGCCCCTTTCCCACCCCCTACCAGGCACTGCCCGCGAGGCCCGCGGGCGCCATCGCCGCTCCGCGTCTCATCACCAGACGGGTAGGCGCGACCCGGTCTCGGCCTCAGGCCCGCCTCATTCTTGGGGGTATTCTTTCCTTGGTTTTGGGTATGTGTTGTCGGCGCCGTCTGTGAAGTAGAATTGTATAAGTGTTGCCGTGTGCTCGGTAGTCGGTATTAGCTCTGCATTGTCTTCGCTTTTATATTTGCTTTTTGTGTAAATGGAATTGTGTTTTCTTTTTTTTGTGTGCTTTTGGTGGAATTGAATATGTGTGCTTCCCGTGTGCCGCGAATAAATGTGCTTTATTATTGAACTGTTCTCCCGCTTCGCTTCGTCTTTTCCTCCATTGAATCCCCATCTTGCTTCACGTAAAGGGTTGGTAGTGGGCTGAATACGCCCGGTAATTAATCGAACCGTCGAGGTCGACGATAACACCGCTCGGTTATTCTGATAGTACGGAACGGGTCGCTTAAGTGGCCCGTGTCCGAAGTCGACCTGCGGCGAGGTGCGATCGCCCGGTCTACCCTCCGCGTGGGTACTTAGGTAGGTCGAATTTGGCGAGCAACCCTATCCCACGCGGGGGCTGATTGGCTCGATCGCGGTGAGACCGAAAGGTCCACCCATGACTGGTTCCCGGCGTTAGTCCGAGAGGGTCACGACTGGATTGTCCGTCCGGTGGGCGACGTGCCGCGATTCGAGTTACGTGGCCGTCCGCACGCCGGCGGGCGCGAATCCGCAATATATATATATATATATATATATATATATATATATATATATATATATATATATATATATATATATATATATATTACATGGCTCACAAAGTGGGTACACATACTGTTACACAAAGGGCAAAAAAAAAAGTTTAGGGAAACATGAAATGCAACCCATTATGTTAATCTGCATGTATTCAAATAGCTAAATCTAAATTTTTAGACCTGCAGCACGTCCGGTTTTAAAGTTACCACTGAATATATACAACACTGTGCATACACGTTCGAATTTCGAGCTTGGCGTCAGCGTTATGTATGGAATCAGATGAAAAAAACAACGTAAATATTATATTTTGGGATAAGAAACAGATAATTTTACTCTGCCTTTTTAAACAGGCTCAATATGTGACAGGAAAAAGAAAAAAAAACAACACATTTTGAGAGAGTCCGATGTTATAAATTACGAAGAAAACAGACGAGTTCAGTAGCAAAGAAAGCCACACTTGAAAGCGAAAAATAACGTGAAAATCTAATATTTTTTTTCAAACTTTTGAAAATCACTTTAAACATGAAAAGAAAAACATAATTCTTACCTCTCGGATCCTCACGAAGCACCAACAAAATTCTAGCATTGGTTAAAATGAAGAATTATCAGACAAATGCGAGTCACCTCGTTCGGCTCGGAGTCCTCACGCAGGATTCGTACGTTACGGCTCTCGCAAAGACATGGACACGAAGACAAACGCTGCGCTCGACGGTGAATGGAAATGTGCTGATACGCTTACAAGTGCCTATTATATCCATCAATCGGGGAAGTTTGCAAGACGGCAAGATTTTATAATGCTAGCGTTATTTGCGTCCGACGAGAGATGATGATTCGTACATAACGGGACTGACACGAAAATCAAGACGGGATTACTTGCGGTCCGAATTTTATTTTTCTGAACACAATTTTGATCTATATTTCTGCCGTGAGACTCTGTCATATTTCCAAGAATTTAAGGGAGATTTGGAATAAAAATCATAAGAAACATTATCAACACTGGACTCCTTATTTTTCTCGATGCAGTGGACACGAAGCGTTATGGACGAATCCATTATTTCATCCGATAGGGTAGATGCCAGAAAACCCGAATAGGGAGACAGAACATCATCAAAACATAAAAGAGACACTAAAGTTCACATTCTGAGTCACCACACTCAAAATAACTGTCACATAAGAAACGTACAGTAAAATTTTTTTTTTTACCAATCAAACTAACATTTCTAAGTTTACAAAACCCATATTCTGTTGTTTTAATTCATCTTTAATAAAACAGGGAAATGGAGAGTATGATATTGCCGGTTTCTACAGGTTCCCAAAGATGTCCACTTTCATTTTTGACCATTGATGGTTTGTCGAAATACCTCACAATAGTTTTATGTGGAATTTCCCACAAACATAACACAGCATACCCACTTTGTGAGCCATGCACATTTTATATATATATATATATATATATATATATATATATATATATATATATATATATATATATATATATATATATATATATATATATATATGAACAGGCATCTATATATAATATGTGTATGTGGGAGAACTATGCACCCAGAACGGGAATCAAACCCAGGTAATTTGGTGAACCGTACCAGTGCTCTGCCATCTGAGCTATCTGGGCAACCCACCAGCTGAGCACATAATTCTCTCACATATTGAAATGCCACTCTCTTTCCGCCACTGCTTTCTAGTGAACTCGGACATTCGTGCCTACATATCATTACTGAACATTCACTCAAGATTTTTGCTGAAGTGCAAATATTGGTTTCTGAGATAATTTTACAGGCATGACTCCAATGTAAATATAACTTTCCTGGAAAGGAATAATATTCTGCATCGACTGCTCATGCATGACCAGCACTTGGTAGAGTCCTGTGCCAAGTTTTTATTTTATCTTATTAAAATTGATCTTTTTTTTCCACCCAAACCGGCGACTAAACCGTCTCCCCCACCAGGTTTTTTGGTGAGGAGGGTGTTTAGATATGGGCACCCTGAAGGATTAAAAACAAAACCTGTCAAAGGGTGGAGGAGCTCCTTGTGAGCCAACGGCCATCCATATCTAGTGCCCAACTGTGTCTGCGGATGTCCTCCTGCACAGGGCCGAATTAACCACTAGGCCCATGAGGCCTGGGCCTACGAAAATTTCAGACGACTTTTTTTATGTGACTCGACATGTGCAGGAAGGCTGTACACACCGTGAGCGAAGGCGGCTGGCACGCTTCGAGAGAGTGATCGTCGACAGCGAGCGTGGGAACCATGTGATCACATCACAATCAGCCAATCACAGGCGTCGCCGCTATTGTCTGGCTGATGGGTGGAGTAACGTTCGCGCTGAGTATGAACATTCTGGCACCCTCTTACTTTCCTGTGAGTTATCGAGCATCCTGACGCTTGCAGTTCTTCGTTTTGCTCTTATTTGTCGTTTTTTAATCTTGACTCTGGCCGAAGGCACCACGAAAGTGGTACTTGCAAACGCGACAAAAAGAAGAGGCGTGAAACAGAAACAAAAAGACTGTCTGGATCCATCTTGAAATTTTTTTCACCTCACCAGAGTCGAGATGAGCAAACGGAATGTGCGCATGCAGAGTCTTCTGATGTCAATGTCGAGGGATCAAGTGATCTCGCACTGCATCACATTTCGAAAGCTGATACCAATACCGTCGCATCAAGCAACGAGAGAAGCATTGGAACAACTGCAGCCAGTTCTGCGGCTCGTAGTTTCAATCCTGATCCTGCTGAATGGACTCTTTCCGCAGAACTCGTGGATAATTTCATCCAGAATCCTCCCTGCCAAGATAGGAACGCAGATTTTTCGTATACGGCCCGAGTGTATCCAGATAAAACACGGTATTTTCGGCACGAACACTTTCAGCGGAAACTCACAAGCGGGGAAACGGTGAACAGGGACTGGATGCTGTTTTCTCCATGAAACGGTAAATTTTACTGCGACGTGTGCAAACTCCTATGTCCTGACGGCGATGATCACGAAAGCCATCGCAGTAATTTTCGAATCGGATTCAATGATTGGAAGAATGTCTCTGCACGTCTCGCGTCGCACGAGCGTGGGACTGCTCATATTCTCGCAATCAAAAAGTCGATCGAAATGAAGGTGACAGACAGGATTCACACATCATTTGAACAGTGGTACCTCCACGCGAAAGCTTACTGGACTAATGTCCTGAAGCGAATTGTCGCTGTAATATTGTTCCTCACCGAAAGAGGGCTTCCGTTCCGGGGCACGACTGAGCAGCTGGGTTGTGCTAACAATGAAAACTATCTTGGTTGTCTTGAACTAGTCTCAAAATTCGATCCATTTCTCGCCCAACATCTTGAAATGTATGGGAACAAGGGAAAGGGAAGTGTATCGTACCTGTCATCAACAATATGCGACGAGTTTATCCTACTACTGGCCGAAAAAGTGAAATCTACCATCGTGCGAGAAATAATAGATGCTAAATATTATGGTGTTTCCATCGATTCGACGCCCGACGTTTCGCATATCGATCAGTTGACGGTAATATTTCGATATGTAATGCAAGACGGTAGCGCCGTCGAAAGGTTTCTACAGTATGTCGTCATTGAGCATCACGATGGTGAATATCTGTTTGGAAAATTGCAAGAGGTACTGGAAGCCAATGGGATTGATCTCATGGATTGTCGAGGGCAGTCATATGACAATGCAAGCAACATGTCCGGTGTCTATTCAGGCGTACAAGTAAGAGTCTGTAAAATTAATCCATTGGCTCAGTGGGTACCATGTGCTGCGCACAGTTTGAATCTGGCAGGAGTCGCTGCCGCAGAGAATTGCTTGGAAGCAGTCAAATACTTTGGACTTATTCAAGCTGTGTATAACTTTATGTCAGCATCTCCCCAAAGATGGGCCATTTTAAATAAGTCACTCAATGAACATGCCATCAAACTCAAATGTTTGTCCGAGTCTGATACAAAGTGGTCGGCTCGCGCGGACGCTTGTAAAGCGTTTTCCACAAGCTACAAGGACATAAAGAAGGCGCTAATGAAGATAGCCGAGCGCCCTAAAGACACTCCGTCAGTGATACTGGAAGCCAAAGCATTGGCTGAGAAGATGGAACTGACCGAAACAGCAATCATGTGCGCTGTCTGGTCTGATCTACTTGGCAACATTGATCGAGTAAACAGATGTCTCCAACAACGTGGAATAGATGTCGGAGTGGTTAAGCAGCATTATGATGCCCTCTATGAATACACAGAGTCGCTTCGAAATGATGAAAGATTTGATGCATTTCAGGACCGCGCCAAAAAGATGGTTGAGTCCATCATTTACGCTGATGATAATCGTCGGGTCAAGAGGCGAAAGAAGGCCTTCAATGAAAATGACGAGGAAGAAGAAACCCCAGAATCTGGCAGGGAGAAGTTCAGAGTTGAGACGTACTTCTCCATACTCTATCGCCTTCTGACAGAAATCCATAGAAGAGAGAGCGATCAGAAAATCACGGATCTGTTTGGATTCATCCCCACAGCCAACAACCTCGACCATAATACACTCTCTCGCAGAGCGGAGAAACTGGTTTCAGCATACCCTGCTGATGTTGAAATGGACATCGTTCAGGAAATAGAACTTTGCTGGAAATACTCCAAGTTCATCGATGCATCAGACATGCTCAAGTACATTATTCACAACAATTTTACACAGACATTCCCCAATATTTTTGTTGCCCTCCGAATATATTGTTCGATGTTTGCTCCGAGCTGCGAGGGTGAATGCTCCTTCAGCACACTGAAGCGCGTGAAAAATGGTCTTCGGTCGACCGTGGGGCAGGTGCGCGTGTCCACGCTCGCTCTGCTTTGTGTTCAATCTGAGCTGATGAAGCAAATCGATTTCTCCGAAGTGATCGCGTCGTTTGCCAACCAAAAGGCACGAAATAAGGTGTTTCAGCAGGGTGGAAATTGAATATAAATACATTCCTCCGAATTTGTTTTCTGTATTGTTTGTTTCTCACTTTCGAAGCCGAATTGGATTTTACAGGCACTTGTATATTTGAAAGTCGGACAAATTGCCATTTACTACAGTCTGTTCTGATTAAATTTCATGTTCAAAATCGTCGTTTTGGTCACTCTTGAATTTGGCCTACGAAATCTCAAGGGCCTTGGCCTACGAAGACCTTAATCCGGCCCTGCTCCTGATTGCAGAGAGATCATGGTGGGTGGTTACACCTACTATTGGTCTGGTCGTCTGATGGTTACCATTCCCAAGGAGTTGCTGTAGCTGTGTTCAATGAGCTGACTCCAATGATAATTGAGGTAACACCGGTCAATGAGCGTATAATGAGACAAAGGATTCGTCACTCCTTCGGTGTCATTTCCCTGGTCTCTGTTTATGCTCCGACTGAGGCGAGTGATCTCACCGTGAAGGATGCATTCTACGCCACGCTCGAGTCTGTGGTTGATCAGTGCCCCAGACGAGATACACTTCTTGTCTTGGGGGATTTCAATAAATCAACTGGAACTGATAGGTATGGTTATGAGACATGTGTTGGTTCCCATGGGTCTGGAACTGTGAACCTGAATAGCACTTGTGAACCTGAATAGTGATATTCATGTCTCTGCTGGCTGTGAGTCAGAGGTCAACATACGTCTGGGTCGAGCCTGGGGAGTCATGGATTCACTGGATAATGGGGTGTGGCGCTGCCGGTACCTGTGCGGGAGGACAAAAGTCCGAGTCTTCAGGTCCTTGGTGCTTCCAGTCTTGCTCTATGGATGTGAGACTTGGACTCTGACCAAGGATCTGAGACAGAGACTTAATTCCTTTGGTACCAGGTCTCTTCGGAGAATCCTTGGCTATCGCTGGTCGGACTTTGTGTTCAACGAGCGGTTGCTGAGAGAGACTCAAATGAGATTTGCTTCCTGCATGGTCCGTGAGTGTCAGCTGCGGCTGTACGGACATGTGGCTCGTTTTCCTGACGCTGATCCTGCTCATCAGATTCTCTCAGCGAGGGAGCCTCGTGGGTAGAGGAGGCCAATGGGCCGACCACATGCCTCGAGGTTGCAGCAGGTTGATTGGCATCTCAAGGAGATTGGGATGGGCCAGGCATCTGCCTGGGGGATGGCCAGACGGAGGCCTCTGGAGTACCGGCAGAAAGTGGACGCAGCGATGCGCTGCTCTGGCACATGCTCCCATGCCTGACTGACCTCTGAAAAATTTCCACTCAATTGATTTTTCTATCAGGAACACATTCCCCATTTAATACATTTAAAAGTCATGGGGATTTTGAAGTTCGATTAACATTAACTTGATTTAAATGATGTTTTCCGGGAACGCATCTATGATGTAAATAGGGAAGTGTGCTTGTTCGCACCTGTGTGTGTGTGAATGTGTAAAAAAGAAAAAAAAAACTATATATCTATAGATATATATGTAGTGTATATATATATATATATATATATATATATATATATATATATATATATATATATATATATATATTGTATATATGTGCAGTGTCTGTCCCATCTTGTGTTGTCACTCAACTACTTCCTTCAACCTTGGTGAAATTGCAGAAAACTTCCTCTCCAGTGTGTATGTCCATCGGGTATTTTTTGGGAAATTGTTTGAATATCTATATTTATTTAACTTAAATCTTCCACTTCAATTGCTTATAAAAATGTAATTTATCACAAATATTACAATTAAATTTTGAAAATAAATGTTTGAATTCTGCTTGGTGCAAATCATGACAACACGGCAACTCACGTACTTATCCTCAGTTAAAACAAGCCTGTCTCTCTCGTGACTTGTGGTGAGGTGTTTTGAATTGCACAGCGGGAGTCATTTTGAATTACGTGGAGGAAAGGTGTTCTTAATAACTTAGTGGTTACATGGCGATGAGGTGTTTTTAATAACGTGGAAGTTCCAAGGCGGTGAGGTGTTTTCAATTCCGTGGTGGTGTTTGGCCAACACAGCAACATGTGAAGCGAGTGTCATGAGCCGATGCACGCTCATGCATGTGTATATGTGTGGTCATAAAGCATAACATATCATTCTCTTTGCTAACTCCTCCCCCCACCCCCTCTCTCTCTCTGTCTGTCGACTTGGTCCTTCTCCTCCTATACCTTTCTCTCCCCCCCCCCTCTCTCTCTCTATTTCTCCCATTCCCACTCTCCTCCTTGCACCCCTTCCCTCCCAGTGTACAGCAACATGTGGTGAAGAGTTGCTTCCCCCCCTTTCCTCGCTCTCCCTCCTTCTTTGCTCCTCCCACCTCTTCACCCCCAATCTCTCCCTCCTCACTCTCCCATCCCTTCTCCTCGCTCCCCTACCCTTCCCTCCCGCCTCCTCCTCCCTCTCCTCTCTTTCTCTCACCCCAACCCCCACCCCCGCTTTATTAGTATTCCCGTCACAAGGAATAATTAAAATAAGACTGAAGATTGAAAAACACAGTGTTAATATATTTTCACTTTGGAGAAACTTTGTGAAAAAAATTTGCAAAGTAAGGTTGAGATGAAAGTATGAGTGTCAGAATGGTTGAACATCATGATTTCCAGGTTGAGAAACTAATTTTATATGTAACAACTCTGAAGACGACGATGGTTCACGAGCGGTATTTCACGATGTAGATTGTTTCAGACGTCAAGGATGAGACAATGTGATAATGTTTGACCAAGTTATAAAAATGATCAACATGATGTGGTACGAGTGACAGGTTATTAGCTGCAAAATGTCGAAAACCCGGTTTCGTTCAACAACTTTCAAAATTTGACCTTTGCCTAACCTTTAAAGGTCACAAAACAATGCTGTGGACATTAAAATAAGGAAACAGGATACGTGCTATAGCTTATTGGAGTTAGTTCGTCGAAGAAGGTCGAAAACCCGGTTCGATTCCCACAACTTTGAAAATTTGACCTTTGTGAACTTTAAAGGTCAAATGTCAAGGATTATGACCTTTGGTGCAAAAGTTCCTCTTGAACATTCCAGGAACAATATAACGTCATGTAGGCTGTATGGCATTTCGCACTCCTCGGATTATCCATACTTTGATGAAATCAGCGTAAAAACAAATTGAAGGGGGTGCCATGGGCAAGGTGTCCGAGATAGAGCAAAATGGTATGAAGACTTTAGGTGGGGAATGACCCCAAGATTATGCATAAAAAAACATTGTCATCCTAGCTCTCAAAGTTTGGGCGGTCGTATGATTTTTATGTCAAAATTCGCAATTTTCTAAGTTCGTGACCTTGTGACCTTGACGTTGGGATGAAAATGAAAAAAAAAAAAGAAAATCGAGCTCCGTGGGGCTATGCAGGTGCCATTGTGCTAACCAAATACTGAAAACCCCTGCCAGATTCGACAAACCCCCGAGGAGAAGATGCAAATTGAAATTGGCTACCCCCGAAAAACACAATTCGCAATTTTCTAAGTTCGTGACCTTGTGACCTTGACTTTGGGATGAAAATGAAAAATCGAGCTCTGTGGGGCTATGCAGGTGCCATCGGGCTAACCAAATACCGAAACCCCAGCCAGATTCGACAAACCCCTCAGAAAAGATAATTTTTTATGTCAAAATTCGCAATTTTCTAAGTTCGTGACCAAGACCTTGGGACGAAAATGAAAAATCGAGCTCTGTGGGGCTATGCAGGTGCTATCGGGCTAACCAAATACCCAAACCCGTCAGATTCGACAAACCCCCAAGGAGAAGATGCAAATTGAAATCAGCTACCCCCTAAAAACACATGTTTTTTGGGCGTGGCTCCGCCCATAATGGGCGCAGCACGCCCATTCTCAGGAAAACACAACGAGATCATGATAAAAACCTCCCACCAAAATTTTATCAGGATCGGATCAAAACCCACGGGGCTATGATCGGGACATACAGACAGACAGACAAGCCGGTAGGCGGACATGTGTAGTCGACTACCCAATAGAACTTGACGCGACGCCACCCAAGATTGTTTTTTTGTTAAAATACCCCCACAGAGGTTTTTCGGCCGTTGCTAGGCAACGGAGGGGTCCATAGCAACGATTCTTTCTCACACATAACTAGGACATACCATGAACCTACCATACCAGTTTCATGTATATCTGACTCATCGTCTCTGAGATATAACGAACTTCGTTTTTTTTATTGTTTTCGACCAGAGTTCATTCAAAGTCTATCTTCTCCGACACTTTTCATAGGATCGGGCTGGAAAATTTTGACAATATGGCTGAATGTACTGCCCACAGTCGGTCATGGCCCGATTTTTGAAAAAATTAATTTTTTATGATTTTCTTAAATTTCAAAATCCCATTGCGAGGAAACGGTGGTGTCCAAAGCAACGGTTCTCATTTGCACACAACTAGTTCATGGTATGAACCTACCAACCAAGTTTCATCGAAATCGCCATTTTAAATACTGATAATAAGGGTAGAACAAATCTCAAAAATCTATACATTTTTTTCGACAAGATCGATGACCCAACATAGACGGAAATACTGATAATAAGGGTAGAACAAATTTCAAAATGTTTTTTTATTTTGAAAAAAATTTTTTTTTTGACGAGATCGACTACCCAACAAGCTGGTAGGCGGACATGGGTAGTCGACTACCCAAGAGAACCTGACGCGATGGGCCCGTTCGATGGGGAATGAGCTGAGGATTAAGCACAAGAAAATTCATGATTCGAGCTTCAAGGGTTAATGCTGCAGATTGTTTTTTCGTTAAAATACCCCCACATTGAGGTTTTTCGGCCGTTGCTAGGCAACGGAGGGGTCCATAGCAACGGTTCTTTCTCACACATAACGAGGACATACCATGAACCTACCATACCAGTTTCATGTATATCTGACTCATAGTCTCTGAGATATAACGAACTTCGTTTTGTTATTGTTTTCGACCAGGGTTCATTCAAAGTCTATCTTCTCCGACAGTTTTCATAGGATCCGGCTGGAAGTTTTTGACAATATGGCTGAATGTATTGCCCACAGTCGGTCGTGGCCCGATTTTTGAAAAAATTTTTTTTTTATGATTTTTCAAAGGTTTCAAAGTCCCGTTGCGAGGCAACCAAAGGGGCATTAGCAACCAGTACCTACGCGGCAAAACGAGGTCATAAACTGGTCCTACCACCCAAATTTCATCAAAATCAAACAACAGCAAAGGGGTCAAAAACCCCCGACAAACAGACACACGGACAAACCGACACCATGACCAACAAATAAGGGGAGTTCAATAGATCAAATATATATTTTTTTCGACTCGATCGACGACCCCAAAAAAAATTTTTTCGACTCGATCGACTACCCAATAGTGGTCACTTATTTTTTTTTTCGTGAAAATAAAAATTATATATATATATATATATATATATAGTAGACGAGGCGTAAGTCGTCACCATCGGGACCGAGAAAAAAGTGACGACTTAGAAATGTGACGACTTGCGCGTATGCGAACATTCATGATGACTGTGGGGTGAAGGATGAAGTCGTGCGTGGCCTGGACACGTATGTGTGAGAGCCGGCTATTGTACCAAAAGGAAAACACAATCCTCGGCGCATAGGTGGGGGTTCATTGGTGAGTTGGAAAGTGATCAAGCAAAGATGGAATTCATGAATCACTTTATCAAAAGTAAATATCATGAACAACTGTAAGACAACAACTTCACCTGCTTATCACCATGATGGGATTGACCAACGAACCCCAGAGACTTTTCTGGCAGCATCTGCCAGAAAAGCCCAGTCTCATCGGCATTGTACACGTCCCGAGGCTGAGACCTTTCAAGATGTCTTTCAATTTGCCATCCTTCCAGTCGTGCACCACTGCCGAATCCACGCTGCCTGATTCGCCGCACTTCTTGACCTTGCCGATTCCCCACCTCACTTTGAATCTGTCTATCCAGTGCATCGGCAAGGTCTCGGCATCATTATGCCCGAGGTCCGCAGTGAATTTACGTGCCTTCAGCAGCAACATTTCATCGTCCAACCGAATATTTGGCTGAGCCGACATTTGCCGAAACCAGATGATGAGCGCGTCATCGACATCTTCAAAGGACACACATTTCACGCGTTTCACATTTACTACCGTCTCAATCTTCTCCACTTGTCCAAATATCTTGCCCTTATTATTCACGATATCGTTCAATGTATGCCGTTTGATATCCAACTTCTCAGCTATGGCTGTTTTCTTCATCAGTGGGTTTGCCTCGCAAAACTGGATAATGTCGTATTTTTCTTGGTAGGTTTTAGTTGTAAGCTTACGCTTAGTCTCCATTGTCCTGCCTGCAGTGCGATCAACGTGTGTACACAGTTATAAATAACCTATCACTGGCGGTGCAAACCAATGAGCGAGCATCACGATTCCATGAAATCGGGATT
>NC_140965.1:13681355-13696355 GCF_056783735.1 Eptatretus burgeri | reverse complement strand
GACGACCAGCAGTACGTCCGATTTTGTTGCCACATCATCGACATGCGTGCCGAGGTTGGTGTGCAAAACGTCTGAGGTTCAGGAGACAAGATTGGGCTGCTATCCTATTTACAGATGAGTCGAGGTTCCATCTTGACAGTCGTGATGGCCATTGTCACGTTTATCGATGGGAAAGGGAACGTTATGCTGACATGTGGTGTGCAACGCAAGGCGTTCGGCAGTGGGAGCGTGATGGGATGGGGAGGCATCACCGCACATCACAGAACCCAGCTGGAGGTCATTAATGGCAATTTGACATGCATTCGGTACCGTGATGAAATTCTTCGTCCTGCTGTTCCTGCTGATTCACGGACATGTCATCACACTTCAACAGGATAAGGCACGCCCTCACATCACACAAATGGTCACGACTTCATTACACAGCAGAACATTCGCACACTTCCCTGGCCAGCTGTTTTGCCTGATGTTTCTCCCAAAGAACATGTGTGGGATGAAATGGAATGACGATTGTGCAGTCTTCAAAAGCAGCTGGTGACGTTGGACCAACTGCAGCAGGCCTTGGTACAGATCTGGAATGATGTCCCTCAAGCCTTTTTCAACCGTCTTGTGTCCTCAATGAGGCGCTGTTGCCATTCGTGTGTCAAAGCAAAAAAATCTTCTTCTCCAGAATGGATCGAGGGGAAACTTCACACAAATGTTCCCCAAGCCTTGGGTGTACAAGTTTAAGGAATAACTGATAGGTCACATGGTTTGGCAGACATATTGGATTGAAGAAAAATATTAAATAATGTTTTCTCTAGAAGCATTTAATCAATTCACATGAAACCTCACAAATATGGTCTAGCAGTCATGGGGAATCCATGTTTTAAATTTCAACTTGATCAGATGCATGGTCTGGCAGCCAGACAATTTTTTTTTTGATGTGGATTCTTTTTGTTTTGTTTTTTTGAATAAGGCTCACTTAGCTGTGCCTGGGTGGGTTTGAGGGGAGAGGAGTAGCAGCTGAAATGTGAATCCTGTCCAGGTTCCTCCTGATGACTTAATTTTTGCTTTTTGCTTGTTCAGGTTCCTTCTGATAACTCCAATGCAGGATTGTACCTGTTTGGTCTTCCATTTGATTTGAATTGAATTTATGTTTAATTCCATTCTGAATTCAAATGAATATAATAATAAACGTCATGGGTCAGGGTCAGGTGTCCAATCAAAGTGGGGTTTCATCAAAGCGGGAAGTATTGGTACCCGATCATCACTGCCAGCAGTTATAAAGTGGCAATTCTAGTTATGTCTCTTATTAATTACATAATACACCATTTCACAAACGCCATACAAAATACACCACACAAAACAAGTCCTGGCGAGGATCTGCAATCTCCGATTGCTCTTTTTCTTGTTCCTATTTGTTTTGACTCCTCCATGACTCTTATATCCTTGTAAAAAGTAAATAAGATAGTTTTGACCAGGCAAGCAAAGCACACCTTTTATAACCATGGCATCAAAGCAAAGAACAACCAATTTGTTTTGAAAAATTGGTCGCTGCGAGAGATGAATGGCCGTCTGTGATCAAGTTTTGTTTCGTTAACAGGGAAATGGAAAGTATTCAGTTTATGAAGGTCAAGGCTCGTGAAGCGTTAACAGTACAAAAACAGGAAAAGAGATAAAAACACAAATGGGGAAATATAATGTGGTGACGCAGATGGTGAGGAGAGTGCAGACGGTACAAAAATTAATATGCAATCTGATGGGGATAAAAGTAAGTGGTGACCTTGAAGGTCTGACCAGAAGTTCGTGATTGAACAGAAAAGGCTCAACAGGCTGGAGAAAGGTTTGTTTTAAAAAAAGATGACAGCTGAACAGGTTAAACATAAGAGGGATTGATATCAATCACAGCCAGAAATCAATCACCACATTGTGGTTTCCTGTTTTTACATCTGAGCCCGCTCTACATCCCACTGGCCAGTTCAACACTCTTCCTTTGTCTTTAAAGAATCAATGACAGAAGATCAGAGATCACTTACACAATGGATAATACAACTCTGGAATAGCAGAAGGATTGAAAAGATTGATCACTTTGAGAAACTGCAGGATGAAACCTCAAAATATGGAATTTCATGGAAGAGCTATTTATATCAAGGAAGACTTATTGAGGACCCAGCGACAAAAACTGCTCAACTCTGCCAACTATTAATTGCTTAAATATCAGGTAATTTATGACAAGCTGGTCTGATAAATGGAACATGTTTCAATCATGGGAGATCTCAGTCTCCCCTGTCATGGGAGATCCAGAAGGATCGTAAAACGAGCCTGCCTGTCCATTGAATGATCAGCCACTGGAAGAGGTTCAATCCCTTTAACCTACTTCAATAATTCCCCAGATACAAACTGGCCTGACCACATTGCAAAGATGGCATCCAAAGCTGACAGACTATTTTGATTTTCAGAAAATCAGACACTCCCAGGCATTTTTGAGTAAAAGTTGGCAAATATGTGATTTGAAAGGTTTTGGGTGTGCTGAATCCATTTCTGCTGTTAATTTGTTTGCCATGCTCTATTTCTTAAGCTGACACTCCCAGCGGGCCAAATTCAAGATGGCCACCACAGATTAAAAACAAAACAAACCAGAGAGTTGGTGTCAAAGCCACCCAATGCTCGCCTGTTTATACATTTATCGTTTTTAGCTCGTTAAAAGAAGTCTAATAATATTTTTTATAAAGCATTGTAGTGAAGTCTGATCCAAATAATTTTAAAGCAATATATGTATTTGTAGATTGTAATCAGTAAAAAATAGTGTGGTAGATAAAAACATAAGAAAGGAAATAACTTGCACCAAAAACTTTAACATTTTCATGCTCACACTCACGCTGATGCTCACACCGGGGGTATCGCTATAGCTCTCTGTTCTTCGAACAGGCGAGGTAAAAACGTTTTCACGAACAGTTTCAACTAGAAAGCACTGTGATGGTTTTAGTTTGGTATGCAAGGTATAAATCACTATTCAAACCAAAAATAATATGTATTTTACGTTTTTCTTATTTAGGTATGAACAAAACATTGTAAAAGTCAAAAATCCAACACGGCCGTTGCCAATTTTCTCTTATCCACGTATCTTTGCTTCCAGGGACCATAGCATTGACAATTGAAAAAACTTCTCACTGTGTCTCTCACTTATACCTGACAAAGTGTTAAAAACAAAATCAGACCGTCTTATTGTTATTTTGAATCACGAACTGAAAGTCTACATCAGGTATGCAGTTCCTTCATCATTGCTGCAGGTGTCATCGGTGGCTCTGCATTTGCATGCTTCTGTGCAATGCAGTCGAGATTTCTTACACTTGCAACGTGCACTCGTGCATCTTGTAGTGCAACTTGCAAGTGATGATTTCAAGGCAAGATTCTGTGATTGGTGGTAAGAACACCAGGATGGGTACCAGTGATGGGCCGTCTACTCTCCATCGCATGGTCTCAGGAGGAGGAAGTTTGGGGGTATTGTTTGTGTGCTAGTCACTACACTGCTGCTTGATAATGTGCCTGTTTGGTGTGGAAGGACAGGGCATCGCTTGTGGGTGGGAAACTTTCCGGTGTATGCGACTTAAAAACACATGATAGAGCATGCCTTGTTCACAGTTCATTAGCCGTTCATTTTGTGATGCTCACAACGACCATAAAAAATAGGGCCACAACCACATTTTCAACCCTCAATATCTTGGAGTTGACCCCATCTATTGACCTAAAATTTTACGCAGCTTCATTTTGATACCCGGGAACTATTTTATGAAAGTTTAAAGTAAATCTGAGGGGTCAACTGGGAACATTTTCTTAAATTTGGTGATTTCGATTGGAATGACTAAAGAAGAACCAGAGAGTTGGTGTCAAAACCATCCAATGCTCGCCTGTTTATACGTTTATCGTTTTTAAAAGACTCGTCTAATATTTTTTATAAAGCATTGCAGTGAAGTCTGATCCAAATAATTTTAAAGCAATACATGTATTTGTATATTGTAATCGGTAAAAAAGTGTGGTAGATAAAAACATTAGAAAGGAAATAACTTGCACCAAAAACTTTAACATTTTCACGCTCAAGCCGGGGGTATCGCTATAGCTCTCTGTTCTTCGAACAGGCGAGCTATAAACGTAAAATACACATTACTTTAATTTGAATAGTGATTACATGTCTTAATACTGAAATAAAACCATCACAGTTTCTTCTCGTTCAAACTGTTCGTGAAAACGTTCAAAGAAAAAAATCAAAAAAAAAAATCTGTGGTGGCCATCTTGGATTTGGCTAGCTGGGAATGTCAGCCTAAGCAATACAGCTTGGCAAAAAGCAGAAATGGATTCAGCACACTAGAAACCTATAAAATAACATGTTTGCCAACTTTTAATCAAAGATTTCTGAACCTTTTTATACAACCCCAATTTGAGGTTTTTTTTATAACTCATCTACAAATCACAAACTGGGTGTCCTCTATCGTACCAAGTCTTTTCTTGAAAATTTCAAAATACTCTCAGTCCGCAAAGGCCTGTGCCCATAACTCAATGGAGTAATGCTCTCCCCAATGGACTGGTGCCCCAGCATCACATCTGTCTCGATCACATTGCTTCTGTATCATGAAAAGCTCTCAACATTATCGGCATCTGCCATAATGAGGCTGACGTAAAAGGCCTGTCGTTTTCACAGGTCAGTGGCCTCTGTGTTATCCCATCTCTCGTCCCTTCCTCTGCTCTCTCTCAACCCCCTGGCCTTCCCCAGTTCCTCCAGGATGCATGCCTTCTTCAAATTCTTCCACTAATCACCCTCTCATTAAATTTCCAAAATCTAGGCTTACTGCACGTGTCTGTGTCTGTGTCTGTGTCTGTCTCTGCACAATTATGGAACCAACTCACAGAATTTGTTCAATCACACTTTACCTTTGAGGGCTTCAATCATCAAGGGCACTACCATCAAATGTCATCCCCCATTCATACACACAATCTTTTCTACACCCATTAACCCCAAACAACCACACCTCTTGCTTGCAGGTTGCTGCATTTTTCCTCCCTTCCTCCCTCTTTTCCTGCTTATCCATTTCCTTGCTTGGTGTGCAACTGTGGTGCCAATGTCAGGTCATTGCCCTTTTTACCCTCTGTTACCACGATATTTCTTCAAGAGCAAACATTTTATGCAAAAAAACAAAAACAAAAATAAGCTCCAGCATGCTTCATTAAATACTAGCATCAAGTTGTGATGAGTGTGTTGAAAAGCAGTGGTTATGACATTTCAAGAGTTTCAAACATGTCTTCATATGTATCAGAAGCCTGATGAATCATTGGACCATGAATGCATCACGTCAATAGTTCAACACACTTGGGACTTAGTAATGGTTGGAAAATGTTCAGCTGGCATAGTTTGGAACTTCTCATCTGTGGCAATCTGAAGCTCATGGAGGAGCTATTCATGTATCACAAGCAAGGTATGGACATTAGGAAGTACAAATGTGCTCAATCGAATCCGAGATCCAAAAATCACAAGCTCAGTGCTCATATGGGAATACCAAACAGGCCAACCCTCATGATGTCTAGGAAGTAGCCAGTGGACATGGCTGATAAAGTTTACACTTTCATGCTACTCGTTTGTCCAGATTTTGATGAGATGTTTCAAGACAATGACAATGGTACCAACCCATTAAGCCCATGGGATGCATGACTGGTTTGAGGAACATTACATTATTGCACACCTGCTTTGGTGACTACCATAGTCTCCAGATATGCGAAAGTCAGTGTCCACATCCACAGTTCCCAATATTTTTGAAATGATTGTGCTCACCCCTCTTGTACAAATGGTAAAAAAAACCACAACAACAAGTACAACCAGAGCTAAGTCGATGACGTGCCATTGCAAATCTCCATACTTCCCACCTAAAGCAAGATTGAAAGATGGCAGAAAGTTCCATCAGGATTGACCAAATATCATATTTTTAGTTGAATATTTTCCCCATTTTGACCCCTGTAACCTGAAATCCCAAACTCCTGGGGCATGAACCGGGGAATCAAATCCAAAAACTCGTTGCATCTTTCATGCGTCTCCCAATTAAATTAATCGTCACCGATTAAAATTTCTCTCCTTTTTTTGAAAAGCCGTGGGGATAACCAGGTGAGATGTACAAATTAAATGTCATTCCTCTGAGAGATGACAAACCATCATTAGACTAATAATGTTAATATTTTTGGCCAGTGACTGCAGCAGTTATAATTGTCAAGTTTTTTTTTTGACGGACGTATCGTTCCCTTTCAGATGCCGTCACATTTCTTAAGAAGGGATCTAGAATAAATTTTGATAACTAATGAACAAAGTAACTGAATGGAGTCTCCGATCTCAGATTGCGGAATGACAATGCAAACCAAAACAAGGTGTGGAGCGCATTTTAAATGGAGTTTCAGGAAGGAAGGTTTCAGATAATATGCACTTCAACCTGTTAATGCCAATGAGAGATTCATCCTAATTCAACAAATAATTTACCATAGTTATTATTGAAAATATTTTCAAACATTCAAGAGAGTAAATCATGATAAAGTGAAAAAACAAACTGAGAGCAGGAAAAAACAAAAAAGGTTAGATGGGAAAGAAATATCCAATCCTCATATCCCACTTCTTTTTCCCAAAGTACAAGGACCTGGAAAGCACAGAAACATCTCCTGGGAATCATAGACCAAGTGGTGGATCCCAGTTGAATACAAAGCAGGGTAAAGAATAAGTTGAAGTACCTAATGTGGATGGTCTTATTTTCTATAGATCGAGGCTCATGGAAGAGCAAGGTGACGCACCATTAAAAAAAAACAATAAAAAAACAAACAGGCGACAAACTGACCGTAGGGCAACATCTAGATGGAGTAAGCTGAAGGGAATGAATGAACAGAAAAACAGGAGAGGGGGGGGGGAGAAAACAGTAAGCTGCATGAAGTAAGAGGGTTGGGCGAGGTAGAGTTAATGGGGACAGAAAATATTGCACGTAGGAATGGGGGGTTGTTGTGCACCGCCTGCTGAAAGCATTGGAGGGAAGAGTGCGTTTGAACAGCTTCAGGAAGGCGGTTCACTAAACGGGAGAAAAAAAGAGGAACAAAAGAGTTGTGTGTGGTAAGTCTGGATTTTTTTTATGATTCGACCAGGAGGGGTGACTGAAGATTGTGTGCATCCTGGAGTTGCTAGAGAATGTTGGAAGACAGAGCAAGGATACAGACCAGATGAGAGGTGGTAAAAGAGCACGGAGATGCTACCAACATTGTGAGACCAACGGGCCTTTTGTTTTGGCCACAGAGCAGGCAATTCCAACAATGCTGAGAGCTTTAGATTCCATGTGTTTCCAGGAAAGACAAATGTGAGTCTGGAGTTCCAGTCCATAGGAGAGCGCAGTACTCTATTAAGCGACAAACAAATATCTTGTAGGCAGAATAGTTTCTGATTTTTCAAGGAATCACTTGCAATGATGGAGAATGCCAAAACTAAGGCCGGTTTTACTATGTGATCAGCCCAGGAGAGATCATGACTGACAATGAGGCCAAGAAGTTGAAACAACTGAACCTCTTCTCGTGGATGACTATGGAAATGGGTTAGTAAGTTTGATGATCCTTAATGATGTTGACCATTCCTTTCGAGTCTAGAGCGATTAGGTGAGATGGAGATTATCCACGATTAAAGGATTAAAGGACACTTGCCCGACCAGCATTTTGCCAATTCCAAATAAGTAAAGAGTGACGCAGATGCTATCTCGCTGCCGGGGGTACTCTATGACAATTTGGAGCCACCTTAAACAAAGGCACAAACTATTTTCCAGAACATCATAGAGGTTATTTATGTGTAGGAAGAACAAGATGAGGTCCAAGACTGGCTTGAGGCACTCCATCCACCACTGGGAGAGAAGATGGTTCCAGTCACGGCAATGTGTTGACAACGTGAGTGGAAGTCATCAGAAATCCATGTTTCCATGAATAAATCCATGAGAGTAACCAAGTATCTCACAAACAACGAGCTTGGTAGCCAGAGCAGGATGCCAGACTGTGTTGAATGCTCAAGATATGTCCGAGGAGAGAGTCCTGACCTCTTCTTTGATAGTTAGTGCCTCCAACCATTCCTGAGAGAGGAGCAGCAGATGGACATGAATGGAGAGACCAGGATCGAATGAAAGCCCATGGTCAGATATCAGGCTGTTTAATAAAAAAAGATGTCACCAGCTTTGATGGCACCTTTATTATGGATGGGAGTGATGTTTGATAAATTTCAGGCAAATTGTATGGGGAGCAGCCAGAGGAGGACAAGCTGAAGAGAGCAGACGAAGGAGAAGAAAGATTTCATACCTTCGGTTATGTTGCCATCTCAGCCCATTGCCAAAGTTGGGTTGAGGCTGGATAGAGCTTCCTCGACAATCTCGGGTGAGGACAAAGTTCAGTCCACAGTGGGTACGATAGGCTTGAGATAGGGACAGAGCAGGATAGGTTGAGAATACGATATTTTGAGTCAAACAGTGAGTTGAGACATTCTGTCTTCACTCGTGCAGAGTCAGCAGTGGCGCCATTTGTGGTGAGGGAGAGGACAGAGGGAGAGCATACACCAGAGACAAAATTGACAAAACCCACACATAATAAAGTAAGGAGCATGGGTGGAGAGTTCAATCTTCGGATTTGCCAAGATGTTATCTGGCTTGTCAAAGGATGGGCATAAACTTTTTACAAGCCTAACAGATTGATATGAAATCGCCTTCAATCAGATTTGCATTTGATGTTGAGAAAATAAGCTATTTGACCGCAACAGCCTGACAACAGGATTTAGTGCACTGCTCCATCGTTGGGAGGTTTGATGGGATAGCTACAGATGGGATGAGATAAACTAGTGCATGAGAGAAAGTAGGCTATTGTGAAAGTATTCCCAGGTGGAATCAATGTCAGATGCCATGGAGATGGCAACCCATTTGATGAGGGATGGGTGGAGTGGGGAGGGGGCATACAAGGTGCCACCACGACTTGGAGGAAGGACACCAGTTGGAGAGTTCAGTCTTGAGATTTGTAAGATGGCGTTTTCTAGTTTGCAGGAGGATGGACACACACTTGTTGTGATCCTTACAGAATGAACGAAAGTTGCCCTCAGTCGGGTAAACTTTCCATGCTGTGAAAGAAAGCTGATTGACTGCAACCACCTCCCCATAGGAATCATTGCACTAGGGTCTACACTCTAGACTCTAGAGGATGGATAGGAAAGTCTTGGACGGGATGAGATAAACTGTGCATGAGAGAAAGTAGAGTTTTGTAGAAGTATCCATAGGCCAAATCATTTTCAGGTGCTGTGGAGATGGTAGTCCAATCCTTGTGAAAGGACAGATTGCAGTCCCTGCCAGTTGGCCCATGTGACAACCATATTTTGCTGTATTGAGGCTGCTCCCTCATAGGATATGGGCATTGACAAGAATATGGTCAGAAGAGCCAAGAGGGACAGAGGAGAAACAGGAGAGATTGGATGAAAAGTTGGTCATTACCAGGTCCCAGCAGGGAAGACGTAGCAGTTGCAGAAACAGATCGATTCAGAACCACAAAAAGCTTCAGGTGCAATTCCATGGCTAGTTGTTGCAGACCCAACCAGCTGGCATGGCGACAGTTGAAATTGCTGTAGTTGAGAAACTGAGAGTTGGGATGGACGGCTGTGAGTTGATGTAAGTTATCGGACATTGTGGTATATAATATAAAGAGTCATCATTCAAACAGTGGACGGTATACCATACATACAAACAATTGGTGATTACAGAGAGGTATATGTCGACAAGGGTATTCAAAAGGGCTAAGATGAGTTCAGTAGTAGACAATGGATAATGAGGAATGGAGTTCTTGACATAGACAGCAACACCACCACTGGCACAGGTGGTGTTGCGGGAGTGGAGTTGGAGAGGATGAGGGGCAACAGGACGCATGGTGGGGCAGCAGGGTGGTGGGTAAAGAAAGAATTGGATTACCAGCTGTGAGCTGGCACTCGCTGCTGACCAGATTTCTCTTTTGGATCCCAGTTTCTACCAAAAGAAGAAAGTAGTGCTGTAGGATTGCAACAACAAGATATGGGTGGAGGTTTACAGTGAGCTTGTTAGAAAGGGAATAGAAAAAGCTGGAAGAAGCTGTCAAGGCATGAGGTGTTTGGATAGAACAGTGAAGTGATATGTAGCAGTCATTATAAAATGTCATTTAAATGGATAGAATAGAAATGAAAAGCAATTACTTCTGGAAGTAAGAAAGTTAAAGGAGTAATGAGAAGGAGGAGGACAAAGAATGAGTAACACAGCAGAATGACATGGGCTGGGGTTGGGGGAGTGCATTATCAAGTCTGCTTGGTTCATAAATTATTTGGTGATCTTCAATTTACCAAAAGCCATCATCATCAAAAATTTACCATCAGGAGGAAGGAGCTGGAGTTTATTTGGGAAGATGTTTGCCAGAATACCTCAAAAAGAAAAACACCATGGTTCAACTCTTGCATCGGCGACATTAAACTGGGAAATGAGGCAGCAATGAAATGTAAATCAAAGAAATTTAAGTATTACCTGCTAATACTTGCTGGTGCCTTGCTCCCTGAGTAGGTTCCTGTCTTGGAAGGTCCAGCCGATGGGAAAGAAGACGGTAAAGAAGAGTTGCTCGTATTCATCTGCTGAAGCTTGGAGCTAAGCTCATTTATGACATTTGTTTTGACTGGAATACCTCCTTCAGTGCATGGTTCTCCATCTGTTGTGCCAACCTGCTCACCCCACAGTTTTGTCCTTCTCTGGAGCATGAATGAACGGACAACGGTGCTCGTTTCACCTAGCCCTGCCGGTGGTGTCGTTGGAGTGGAAGGACCCGCTAAGGGTTGTGAATTTGATGTAGCATTTGTTGTACCGCCAGATTCCTGTGATGGTGTCACGTTCACAACAAACTTGTTGGCTTTTGTTGCAACAGTCGGTCCTTTTTGCTGCTGCTGCTGCTGCTGCTGTTGCTGCGATGTGTGGCTGTGAAGTGGCACTGCAGCAAACTCTGTGGGTTCTGCTGTCTCAGTAGAGAGTGTGGAGAAGCTGGAGACAGTAGACACAGCACTCGTCGTCTCACTGCTGCTCCGGCTGTCCATCTCCTCAAGGCCAGAATCGGCACTCGCATCAACAGAGTCAGAGCTTGCGACACCTGGAGCTCCACTGCGCATCGGCATCTGCATCATACTGGCAAGTATTCGATCGTACGGACTCATGGCTCCTGTTGGCTTTATTGTGCGTGTGTTGCGTCTTTCATCTTGCCGCGTGGAGCGCAACTTAAACTTATCAGGTAACCGTTCGCCAGTCTGTTCATCGGCACTCTCAAAACTATTTGAGTACTCGATAGGTGGTGGCAGAGGATCAGTGAATACAAAATCCTCTCCATCTACCTCGGAGTGCCTCTTTGAATATGCTTGCTTTTTGGCAGCAACGGCAGCAGCAGCTGCAGCGACAGCCACAGCATTGGGCAACTCCCGTGAAGGCAGGTTAGGGGGTGGAGGAGGAACAAAGTTTGGTGGCTTGGCAATGGTCTCACTGTTGCACTCATGGTTTTCAAGTGGCAAACATGGAACACCTGAGCTGGGTTCAGATGCCCCCCCTAATGTGTCGGCAGCAGTATTTTGACTTTGAGCTCGTTGTTTCGCTAAGAGGACAAGGCCCATGGGGGATGATGGACTGAGGGATTCCCCTGTGATGGGGTGGATGAGAGCCGAAGAGACCCTGTCTGATGAAGAGGCACCAGTAGATGTTTGCTGATATGGTGGAGATGGCTCGGCAACAGGTAGCACGTGGGGAGGTGGCCCCGGAAGCTGATTACTGGGTACGATCAAATGTGGAGGTGCAGGTGGATATGGCGGCGATTGGGGATAACTGATACCACTTTCATTGACGTGCTTAGGACTATGCTCAGGGGTAGAGCAGGTCGATGATGAATACGATCTCCGTTTCTCTTCCATTCGTTTTTCACGGTCACGAACTGCACCTGCAATTGCCGCTGCAAAAGGATTTCGATCAGATTCACTCCCAGTCACCACTGTGCTTTCATTTCTGGTTGCTCCATTTACTGGAGTTTCACACTCCATGCTACTCGCAATGCTTGCATTTCCGCTGCTGCTGCTGGAGGGTTCTTTGATCACAATGGCTGGGATAGCACCTGGGCTCGGAGAGTTTGGAGCCGCTGCAGCCGCCGCCGCCAAAGCCTCGGCTGCCCGTCGACTCTTCTCAGGACTCCCCTCAATGTTAGGCTGTTTAATGAGTGTTCCCCGGCGCCGCAAAGGTTTGTTTGGTGCACCACCACGCCGTCCCATTCCACCTTCAGTTGGAGGTTCAGGTGGCGCTGTATTTGGGGGTGGTGGAGGTTGAGGTGAACTTTGGTGATCCTGCATGACAATCCGTGCATGGCCATTGTGATTTGCTAAAGAAATCACCGGCTCATCGGCACCTGAGTGGAACTTCGGTTCTGCGTTGGGATTAAAGGTTGAACGAGGTACACCAAAACTCAAGGGTACGAAGGACGTAGAATTTGAGGCCACAGAAGCCCGGTCAGATGTTGAGGGCGGTGGAAGAGGTGGGGCATATGTTGGTGGTGGGGGTAGTTCACCTTCTGCCACATCATCATAATCCGGTGGCAAAGGAGGTGGAGCGATGTTTGGTGGTGGTGGAATCCCTCCAACATCATTTCCATCATAGTCCTGCAGGTCTGGCCCGGCAAATGAAAATGCCGTTGACGGCTCTGAGAGCCGGCCATTCTGCTGATCACCTGCAGGAAGCACAAAGCAAATCAAATGCATTTTCCATGGCGTCCACAGGAACATTCCTTGTTAAGTTCAGGAAAATAAGTCGTCTGCCTTCTCATGATATTGTTCAATGCAATCTGGCAATGCCTTGTGGCTTACAAGAACCATGTGAAGAAATTAAAAATTTCTCAACACTTTAACCAGACTCGGTGGCATAATCGTGAGAGCGTCTGCTCTAAATCTGAGAGCTCGGTGGTTCAAACTCGACACCTGCCAAGTCATACCAAAGATGAACAATGGTACGTGTCGTACTGCTTCCTTGGTTGATGCTGGGCATTTAAAAAAAGGATAGAGCACGGCCAAACAACCATCAATTAGCACCCATTGCACAGGTTCGTTGGGCCTAATGGCCTCCTCCTGCATTGAAGTTCCTTGCAAGGGAACCAAGTATTTAAGATTCAAACTATATTTCACTCCAGGACCACAAATTGAGATTGCAGACTGGAAGAAAGCAGCCCCATGCTTTGTCATGGATTGAAAACAACTGTTGGGAAATTTAATCTGGGGAATAGTAAAAGTGTTAGTTTGATTTTCGGTTCCAACATCAAAAGCCAATTTGTTAAGGGTAGGCCATGTACTTCCTGTGTAAAAGGCTTTTTTGTATTTTTTCACTCCCTATCCTTGCAGGGTTGAAAATTGAGCTTGAAAGTTTGTAATGTTAGTGGGAGTGTGGCAAATAGAAAGGTTACATAACTGTGAGAGTATGAGTAGAACATTAGGTGCTATCAATAGGGACAAGCTAAGACGAGGACAATCAGCATCAGAGAAATGGGTAGTCTTCAAGGAGTAAATATGCAGTGTACAGTGGTGTAAATTCAGAGGCAGAGAGAGACCAGACCAGGGTGGATGAGGAGAGGTAAGGACTAAGGAGTGCTATTAAGGATAAACGGAAGGTATTTATTAGGTATACAATCACTGCACTGGAGTTGGACTCCGATCAGTATAGGAACGTACAAAGGGTCGTTAAGAAAATAGCTAAGTACGTACTGTAATAAGCCAAAAGAGAATGTGAGAAGCATGTTGCCATGAATATTAAATATAATAACAAGGCATTTGTTAAATACACAAGGGGAAAAGAACAGGTTCGGACCAGTGTGGGCCCATTGAGGAATAGCGCCGGGAGAGTGGTTAGTGAGGAAAGCAAGATGGCAGGCTTATTAAACAGTTAATTTTCTTCAAATTTTACACAACAGTCAGGAGAATTGCCAACAGTTGAGAGTATTTAATAAGGTGAGAAAGGGATTTTATCGAAGATCCAGGTTGCAGTGGAGGAAGTAAAGGAACAGCTAGGAAATCTAAGAGTAGACAAGGCTCCGAGGCCAGATAATATACATCGAAGAGTATTGAGGGAGGTGGCAGAGCAGGTAAGTGTCAACCGATATCTTTAATAGCTCGTTGGTGTCAGGACAGGTATTAGATGATCAGTGTAGTAAATGTGGAATGCTGTTTAAAAAGGATCCAGAGAGGCGATGAGGAACTAAAGACCAGTTGTTTCACTCCAGTTGTGGGGAAGATGTTGGATGTGTTAAATCGGCATTGTTTTTTGTAGCAGAATAGACAGTGAGTGATAGGACCAGGGGCTGGAGGCTGAGAGTAAGGAAGAGGAATGTTCAGACAGTTATAAGACTGGGGTCTTTCACTCAGAGGGTAGTTAATGCATGAAATGGTCTCCCTAGAAACGTAGTGGCAGCAGAAGGAGTACATAGCTTTAAATTGGAACTAGATAGGAACCTAGAAGCATTGTGGATAGAGGGATACATGGATATTGACAGGACTGTTAAGTGGCTTTGTCTTGGGTATGGATAGGTGATAGTATAACTGTGTAGTAATTGTGATGTCTGTGAGAGGGTCTTGTGAAAAGGAGAATGTGCCGTCAGTGTTTGTTCTTTACTCACCCGAAAAAGGCAAAAACAAAAACAAAACAAACTGGAACAGCACTCAGTAGATCGAGCACATACTTCCGAAAGGCTGAACCATTTACCAGATCTCCATCGAGACCTTAACCATAATCTAATTAGCTAGTTATTGTCACCAACCCAACTCATCCACCAGGTTTCATCTGAATCTGTCCATAAGTGTGTGAAATATCATGCGATATATCATTTTGGCACTTTCTCACTGGTGAAGAATCACTTGAAAAATTAAAAAAAATTCTCATATCCGGATTTGGATCTTCACCAAAATCGAATCAGTTCGTC
>NC_140965.1:13663855-13676355 GCF_056783735.1 Eptatretus burgeri | reverse complement strand
AGGTGTACACGGGGCACACATGCGATAAAGGCAGCCATGTCGAGCTGGCAGCCACAGCTGCAAACAAACAATGCCAGCTGGGACTGCCAGGTAAACCAGGAAATGGCATTGGGACAGAATTAACCAGTTACTGCAAAATAAAATTTCCTTTCCACCATCCATTGAACATAAACAAGCAGGACAGGTAAGTCTTTAAAACAGAACACGTGGCTTGCATGGAATTTTTACAATAAATATATGTAATGGAGGAAAATATGTATGTCCAGTATGTATGTATGTATGTATGTATGTATGTATCCACGTATCCATTGGGACCATACTCTGTGCAGAACGTTGGAGCTGCCTAAGCAGTCTCCTTGGCTATTGGGCACAATCCTGGACGGGTCGCTACTCCGACACAGGATACCAGCAAGCTGGTACTCATTTGTATGTATATATATATATGTATGTATGTATGTATGTGTATGTATACATGTGTGTATGTGTATGTATACGTGTGTGTATGTATATGTGTGTATGTATATGTGTGTGTGTGTATGTATGTATATGTGTATGTATATGTATGTATGTGTGTATGTGTGTATGTATATATGTGTATGTGTATGTGTGTATGTGTGTAGGTAAATGTGTGTGTGTGTATGTATATGTCTGTGCATGTATATGTGTGTGTATGTATATGTGTGCATGTGTGTGTATGTGTGCATGTGTGTGTATGTGTATGTGTGTATGTATATGTGTGTGTATGTATATGTGTGAGTGTGTGTGTGTGTGTGTGTGTGTGTGTGTGTGTGTGTGTGTGTGTGTGTGTGTGTGTGTGTGTGTGTGTGTGTGTGTGTGTGTGTGTGTGTGTATATACATATATATATATATATATATATGTATATATATATATATATGTGTATGTATATGTGTGTGTATGTATATGTGTGTGTATGTATATGTGTGTGTATGTATATGTGTGTATATGTATATACGTGTATGTGTGTATGTAAATGTATGTATATGTGTGGATGTGTGTGTGTATGTATGTATATGTATGTATTAGGGTTGTCCTTACTGGTACACATAAACCAAAAAGAGGACTTTCTCAAGGTGCTTTTTCCTAAAATGGTTCGTATTAATAAGAAAAGTATTGTTACCAAATATGGTTCATGTACGGCTTTATTAACCACCGCCACACAGGGTGTGAAAAATTCCAGTCTGAATCTATGAATTATAGTATTGTGGCTGTTTGACAGTTAATTGCAAAATGAAACAAGAATCCTTCCTGTTGAGTTGCTGCACTCCTAAGGCCTTAGCTATTTTATAACTTGGTTTACGTAGTTCTTCAGCTAAAATGTAGGGTCGGTAGGTCGAAATATAGATATCATTTCAATTTTTAGACATTATATATTTTAATGATTTTTTTCCGGATGTTCCATGGAAAAGACAAGGGAAGGTGGGGGGGGGGGGTGGGTATAAATCCCAGACCAGGAGGATCTAAGAAAACATTGAAGATGGAAGACCATTCAAATGCAGGATGCCCATGTTCACTGTATCATCTGATGTGAAAAACAATAAAGGATTAAAACTTGTTTTTACAATATAGTCTGGCATGTTTTTCTTATAGAAACCTGTTGGATCATCAAACAAATGGAACCAATGCTGAGAAAATTACTGTCCAAGTCGTAGATGTGTGCGTGCACACGAGTACATAGTGCTGGATATGATTTAAATAAAGGTGTCTACGAGAAGTCAACACGCTCAAAACGGTCAATCAGAGGCATAACCAGCTCTTACTTTTCAGTGGGCATCTGATCGTACAGTCTCCCCATCCCCATGAGCACATCAAAGGCTGATTTCTGATCCGTTGAAAGCTGAATAACAGCATCTTGCAGGGAAACTTTGACGTACTTGGCACCGAAATCTTTCAATACGAAGAGGTGTACAACTTTCAATGGAAACAAAATCGGCACGATCGAGAGTAGCCTGCGAATCATCCCTGCTGCTGCACTGAAATGATGCAATCGTTCGGCCAGAATATTCGTCGTCAATATGTTGCGTAATTAAATCACCAATACAGTCACTCAAATTTATACCGCTGACATACTTCTGTACAATTACCTTCGCCCCAGAAACCACAGTCAATCTGAACCACGCTGGCCACTGCTCAGACGCCATGAACGAAAACTACTGCGCAGCTCGACTGCACAGTTTGGTTAAAGATGACTCAGCATTTTGGCGCGCACGCACAAAATTATATTTTGAAAATAAATGCCGACGTTTACATTTCAGGTTTTGAAACTTTTGCACCTTCGGCGGAAAATGTATAAATATAAAAGGCTAAAAATGTGTTTTATATTTATATTTCATTTCGGCAAATATACCTTCGGCGGATCGGTAAACCAAGTTTTTTTTTTTTTGTATACCTTGGTCGAGGCTCGTATGAGAGCGAACACACAACTCACAGCAAGGAGGCATGAGACAAGAGGGGCGGGAGTGGAAGGGACAAAACAGTGGGGAACAGACACATTAGTTGAACTGTGGAAGGGAGAGGGATGGGGATGGGACGGGGAACATGGCGAAGAGAAGATGGACATTTCAGGGACTTTCAGTAAGGAAAGCAGAAGAAATGAAGGAAGAGGGCTTGGGTGGATTATCGGGGGTAGAAAAGATCGAGGATTTGGATGGGGGAAGATAAGAGGTGGTGGTGAACAGCTGTTTTGAAAGCCTGGAGGGAAGAATGGGAAAGAATAGAGTGAGGAAGTTTATTCCAAAGGCGGGAAAAAAGAGGAATGAAAGAGTGAAGATGAGCAGTGATTCGTGATTTTGGTAGTTTTACCAGAAGGGGGTTGTTGGCGGACCTTGAGCGCCCTGTGGAAATGTGGTGGGGACAAATCGCAGAGAGAGCAGGGGGGCAAGGCTGGAGAGGAGTCGGTAGAAGACAGAAAGACCATCGACCAACCTGCGGTGATTGAGTGAGAGGCCCAAAGACTCAGCTTCATTGCGGGAGATGCCGATGATCTTAAATGCCCTGGTTTCGACAGCGTGAAGCCGAGAAAGGTGGGAGGCAGGAGCACCAGCCCAGAGGGGAGAGCAGTACTCCATCAGGCTATGGACAAAAGCTTTGTAAGTGGTCAGGAGCTCAATAGGGCCGAGGAAGGACTTAGCACGACGGAGGATTCCCAGTCGGCGACTGGCTTTTGAGGCGAGGTTGGAAATGTGACTTTCCCAGGAAAGGTCATGGCAGGTAGTGAGACCTAGAAGCTTGAAAGAAAAGACTTCTTCCAGAGGATTGTTGAGAAAGTGGATGGGGGGGTTTTGTAAACGGTCCTTTCGAAGAGACATAGTGAGAGTGTGAGATTTGTCTGGATTGAAAGACATGTTCCACGTGTTGGACCAGTTTGTGCTTTTAACCAGATCTGCAGTGAGTGAAGAAGCTGCTGCTTGCCGGTCTGAGGGATGACAGATGGTACGGCAGAGGGTGGAGTCGTCGGCAAAGAGAAATAGAGGATTTTCCAGAGAGTCTGAGAGATCATTGATGAAAACCAGAAAAAGAACAGGGCCCAGAACGCTACCTTGAGGAACTCCAGCCTGCACAGGAAGAGGGGATGAAAGAACTCCATTTAGGGCCACACGTTGGCTGCGACAGGAGAGGAAGTCTGCGAGCCATGAGTGGAGATGGCCTTGAATACCATGGGAAGAGAGTTTGGTGAGTAGGGCAGGGTGCCAGACTGTGTCAAAAGCACGTGATATATCCAGGGATACGGCTCGGATTTCCTGTCTGGCATTGAGGACCTCCATCCATTGATGGGAGAGCAGAAGCAGCATATCCAGGGTAGAGTGACCTGGTCTGAAACCAAATTGATGATTGGAAATCAAGCCATTGGAGAAGAGGAAGGATTTCATATCTGAGGCGATGATGGATTCCATCACCTTGCTGATGATTGGGAGAAGGCTGATTGGTCTGTAGTTATAGGGATCTGTTTTTGCACCTTTTTTATGCAGGGCAGTGATGTTAGCAGATTTCCAAGCAGATGACAGATGACCTTGGGCAAATGAGAGGGTGAATAGAACAGAGAGAGAGTGAGCAAGAGCAGAAGAGCAGGCTTTGAGGACACGTGGGCTGATGCCGTCTGGACCAGTTGCAGAATCTGACTCGAGGTTTGAAAGCAAGCTCTCCACCTTGTCAGGAGAAAAGGATACAGAGTCCAGGGACAGTTGGGTGCGACTGGGTAAAGTGGGTAGAGATAGTGATGGGTTTAGGACACAAGATTTAGCTGCAAACACCGAGTTTAGACATTCAGCTTTATCACGTGTGGAATCAGCAGTGCGGCCATTTGAGGTAAGGGAGGGATGGAGGGGGAACATACACCAGAAACAGATTTGATTAAACGCCACCAGGATTTTGAGGAGGGAGAGAGGTTTGAGAGTTCAGACTTGAGATGAGAAAGATGTTGTTTTCTGGCTCTCCTGAGGGTAGATACACACTTGTTCCGAGTTTTGTGGAAAGAACTGAGATTGCCCTCAGTTGGGTTTGCTTTCCATGAGGCAAAGGCAAGTTGTTTCAGGACAACTGCCTCGCCACAAGCTTCAGTAAACCAAGGGCGGGAGGAAGGGTAAGACAACTGAACACGAGAGGGGATAAATCTGTGCATGAGGGAGAGCAAGTTTCTTTGAAAGAATTCCCAGGATGAGTTGATGTTTGAGAAAGTAGTGATAGGAGACCAGTCTGTCAGTTTGATGGCTGCTCGGAGACCCTGCCAGTCGGCTTGAGTGAAATGCCAGACTCGACGGCGGTGAGGTGGTTCTCTGATAACAGCCAGAGAGATGTCCACTTTGACAAGGACGTGGTCAGAAGAACCAATTGGAGCGAAGGAAGAGCAGCAGATATTGTCAGGGAAATTTGTCAAAATCAGATCCAGAAGGGATGGAGTACCATTGGTTGAGATCCGGGTCGGGAAGTTGACCGATTGAGTCAGTCCCAATGAGTCACAGAAAGCTTTTGCTGAAGTGCCATGGCAGGTGAGAGAGGTACCCACACCGAGCCAACTGGCGTGATGACAATTGAAGTCACCACATAAGAGGAAGAGAGAGTTTGGATGAGAAGATAGAAGATGGTCCATGTTTTCGGATAGTGAGGTGTAGATGGAGTCATCACTGTTCGGTGGACGGTACAGTACACATATAAACATGAGGTGGGAGTGGAGGGGAAGCCGAAGCCAGAGGTATTCCTGGGGGTGTGGGGGAGTGAGAGCAGTGCATGGAGAGTGAGGAATAGAGTCTTTGATGAAGAGAGCAACACCTCCACCAGGACGAGGCTCAGGTCTGTCATACCGTAAGAGGGAGTAGCTAGGGAGAGATACTTGGGAGTCAGACACGTCTTGGGAGAGGAAAGTTTCTGTTAGGCAGATAATGTCTGGTTTGTCAGTGGCAACCTGTATGGAAAGATCTGAAAGGTTTGAGCGAAGGCCCCGGATATTTGAGGTCCACACTTTTAATGAAGTAGGACAAGGGACGAGGGGGGCAGGTAAGGAGGGTTGCTGAAGGAGTGCGGGGTATTGCAGAACAGCGAGGGGAGGGGCCGAATGAGGAGGAGAAAAGGCTCTGTGGTGCTGGGGGAGAGGGGGGACAAGAGACAAGGAAGAAGGCAGTTGAGGATTTGAGGAGGTGGAGTGAAGAGATGGAGGTGAGAGGGCAGTGGAGGGAGGCAGGTTGGTGGATTAGAGGGGGGCAACTTTGAGAAGGAAGAGTGAGGGGATGAAAGGTGGGAGAAAGGTGAGGGGGGATTTTTGAGAGAGGTGAGAGGGAGGCTTGGAGGGAGAAGAGTGGGATGGTTGCTTTGAGAGTGAGAGTGAGGGGTGAGGGGTGAGGGGGGTGAGTTGGCACTGAAGTTGGAAAAAAAGAATGTTTGATGGAAAGCAAGCATCCA
This sequence comes from Eptatretus burgeri, assembly GCF_056783735.1. Taxonomy (NCBI): domain Eukaryota; kingdom Metazoa; phylum Chordata; class Myxini; order Myxiniformes; family Myxinidae; genus Eptatretus; species Eptatretus burgeri. Next base: position 13,670,444 of record NC_140965.1, on the reverse strand, counting down.
TGGCAAACTGTGGTTTTTAAAAGTTTTAGGTCAGAGATGCGATTTAACACAATTCTTGATGGATGCAATGAAGGCGAATTCAGAGCATGGAGAGAAGAAGCGCTGTAATAGTTGGATTTTTTAGGCAAGGAATGAAGGAGAGGTCGAAATGAGAGCAGTCTGTTAAAATAGCAGAAGAGTAGTGCATTGTGAAACAGTAAAGAGTACCACATGTGTGAGAGAGGAAGATGAAGCATTATAAGATCGTTTTTGTAGTTAAAAATAATGTATGAGAGAGTTCAACAGATTAGGTCATGGAAGTGTAAAAAAAAAAAAAAAAAAAAAAAATCGAGGAAGAAGACGAGGAGGAGGTTAAGAGGAAGAAGAAGAAGCAGAATCGGGAGAAGGTGAGCGTGTTGTTGTTGTTGTTGTTGGGTATATATATATATATATATATATATATATATATTTTGTTGTTGTTAATGTTAATATATGAGAGAGTTCAACAGATTAGGTCATGGAAGTGTTAAAAAAAAAAAAAAAAAAAAAAAAATCGAGGAAGAAGACGAGGAGGAAGTTAAGAGGAAGAAGAAGAAGCAGAATCGGGAGAAGGTGAGCGTGTTGTTGTTGTTGTAGGGTATTTTTTTTTTTTTTGAGATAAGAAAGATTAGTTGGGAGAATGGGGGATGTTTGGAAAGTGGGAAGGATCAAAATTGAAGGTAATGGGGAGGATAGAAATTGAAGGTAATGGGGAGAAAAAACAAACAAAAAAAAAAACCATCGAACACCGAGTGGAACCGGTAGGCCTCAAGCCTAGGCCTAGGCCTCAAGCACAGGTAAGAACGTCGCCAAAAATACTCACAAAATAGCACGATTTTTGAAACAAAACCGAACTAGCAACACACAGTAACATGTAGGTGAGAAAATTAAACAGTTAAAACGGGACAAATAACAACCGGAAACTTAGCTTTGAGAACGTCAGCAGGGAGCCCCAAAGGAGACCTCTCGCTGCTCTAAAACCGGAACCGGAAGTCAAGTTCTAAGTAACTAACTAACTAAAATAACTAAGGCCTAAGTGCGTAAAAATATTGTTTCTGCAGTGAAGAGGTTTATATTAACCTCAAAAACATCACCAAGCTGAGATATAAACCCACAACTCTGTACAGTTCAGTCACAGTTTGACGTCATGGCACAAGACAACAGGGGTCGTGTGACAGTGGTAAAATCGGTTGAAATCAAATGAAACTTCAGTCAATTTTTTTTTCTTCCCAAGTGGAACCAAAAAATAAAAAAAGCACATTTGAAAAGTTGAAGTTTGTATTTTAGGACCACCCTATTATGTGTGTGTATGTGTATGTGTATGTGTATGTGTATGTGTATGTGTATGTGTATGTGTATGTGTATGTGTATGTGTATGTGTATGTGTATGTGTATGTGTATGTGTATGTGTATGTGTATGTGTATGTGTATGTGTGTATGTGTATGTGTGTGTATGTGTGTATGTGTATGTGTGTGTATGTGTGTGTATGTATGTGTGTGTATGTATGTGTGTGTGTGTGTGTGTGTGTGTGTGTGTGTGTGTGTGTGTGTGTGTGTGTGTGTGTGTGTGTGTGTGCGTGTGCGTGTGCGTGTGCGTGTGCGTGTGCGTGTATATGTGTATTGTACATGTATGTATGTGTGTAAATATATATATATATATATATATGTATGAATGTATATGTATGAATGTATATGTATGAATGTATATGTATGAATGTATATGTATGAATGTATGTATGTGTGGATGTATGTATGTGTGGATGTATGTATGTGTGTATGTATGTATGTGTGTATATGTGTGCATGTGTATGTGTGTATATGTATGTATGTATGTATGTGTATGTATGTATGTATGTATCATGTATCTCTCCGAGAGGATTTGACCAAGGAAGCGGTATGTTGCCTATACACCACCCGAATAAAGGGATGAGTCAGAAGAACGTGTTGCACGCTGGGAACAAGATCGCCTGTACAGCGGGTACTCTGCCATGGTATTAATAATCACCAAGATAAGAACATGACCCCCTTGCCGTGAGGGAGCGGGTCATTCGAGCACAAATAAATGATAAAATCTTGTCGTCATCTACAAACGGGCACAGCTTGGTGACAATTTATCCTGTTTAACGAGTCAGCGATGCTCTGTATTAAATGTATGGTTGTGATGCTTTTTTCATGCCAGAAGTGATGTAACGTCACTGATTTGCAAGTAGAACAGGTAGAGCCGAGGGCCTGACTCACCAAACAGAAACAGAAACAATTGGCTCAGGGCATGTTAATCTTGCACAGAAAAAAAACAACAAATCACCATGAGCAAAACTCAATTGCTCCACTTAAATCCACAAGGTCTATAACTGTAACCTTCCCTCACCATCCAGGTGTCTCACCATCCAGGTGTGGCAAAAATTATCTGTATGAATCTACCCACTCCTGCAAAAGCAGAGACTATGCTCGGCTTTGTAAAGCATGAATGGGAAAATTCTCGCACAAAACCTCACCAAGTCGCTTCCTTTTACTCACCCTCAAACTATGCGTCTTAAAAATCTCCACGCTTGGTTAAAACAAAGGCCTTGCCTGAGTTCCATCCTTAGTCATGATCATGAACATGAAAGTGAAATTTCCTTGAACTCTCCCTTTTCCCAACGACGTCGTCAACGTAACCACACTTGATGCCAAATCAGGCTACGATTGCAGACAGATCTTTGTACAATTGTCCATACCTATTTATATATGCAAATACGGCTGAATTATGGACCCCCAGCCCAGCTCCCCCTCCTCGTCCTGCCACATACTATTACAAGTTACCACCATTAATTATTTGCTCCAGGGTCTTACACCATGAGATATATTAGATGATAAGGGGAATTCCATTTCCAACTCCTTCGTTTACTTCTCAGAGGGTCATCTTAAAGGTCTGGTCACCCCATTTGTCACTTTTTAAGTAAAATGTCGAGATGATCACCAAACGACACGCACCTACACCATCTCATTATTCACTGACATGTCTGGTAAATTTCTTACACAACTTGTTTTGGTTCAGGAATTAAAATAATTGCTTATCCTATCAAAGACGAGGCCATGGTAGAAGCTTTCAGTGAAGGAGACCTCCAAAACTCTTGTCCAAGTTGGTGATGATACAGAATAACAAAATGCACACGAAATCCACCAATAAATTTTGGCAATTCCTCTCAACACCCGGACACATTTGATAACTGTTTAGCGAGGGGCCATCACCCTTTCAGGAAGGAATAAAGGATGTACACGATGAACCGTGTTCAGGCAGGCCATCTGCCTGACGATGTGAGGACGACGTTGCTGTTATTAACAAACTCCCGTTTGAAGCTTGGTGCTTCACAATTCCGTAACTTTTAAAAGAGTCTGGAACACCCGAGTCAATTGTGCATCGCATCGTCACCGAGGATCTTGTCGGGGGTGGGGTGTAGTGGAAGAAAGGTGATGGCAAGAGTGCAACACATCTTCACCGAGGAGGAGAAACTGAAACGCTCTCTGAGTGTCAATGACGTGGCAACACTTCAGTGGAGCGTGCCGTTGCTGGAGAAGAAATCTGGAGTGATAATTATGAATCAGAAATGAATTGTCCTTCAGTAAAGTGGAAAGGGCCAACTTCTCCGCATTGGAGAAATGCCAAAACACCAGAAAAGGGAACATCGAGGAATTTCACCATCCGTGTTAAGACCATCATAGACTTTTTCTTACAAGGTGCAGCAGTGAATGGAGACTACCACCACATGGTTGTGTGCAATCATGAGAGACCTTCAGTGCACAAAAAGCGTCCTACTCTTCTGGGTGACACCATCCTCCTCCAGGAGGATGCTGTGCAGCACATGTGTGAAAGGCAATGCTTGCAACCCACGATTAATCCTGGGGGTAGGAGGTTTTGTCTCATTCAGTATATTCATCCGATTTAGGTCCACAAGAGCCCAACAGGATGGGGCAGAGGTTGGGCGCTTACTTTTGAGCTGTCGAGCCTGGGTTCAGTTCCTGATCCGATTATAAACTGTCGGGCTGCTGCTTTGCAGGCAAGGTGTTGCATCATAGAGCGTGCTGTTCCTCGGACAGATCAGCTGGGTGTCCTGTTTGCCAGTATTATCTGGTAGACGTTAAAGATCCTACGGTGTCTTTCATGAAACGTGAAATGAAATTTCATGAAATGAAAGGCAAGTCATCTCCAGCACCAAAAAACAAATGACAAATTCCTGCTGAAATCACCTTCAGTTGAACGTCAGGCCTGGTTAGCCAGTTTGTGAAGTTATCTTTCCTTTCTCTGGCTGACCCCCGTAAGAAGGTGGGGGATAAATGGAGCTGTAGTAGTTGCAGTTGTATTAGCAGCCACAGGATTTGCACTTGTTCCTGAAAATGAAAAGTGAGATTAGGGGATGATGTTTTACATCCCACAGATTAAGGGAATTTCAGAAGGATGCCCTCTGTGCTGGTGTCAAAAAGTTGGTTGACCACTGGATGAATCGACGAGGATGTACCTAGTGTCAAATAATGTCCCCCCGCTCGTTCTGCCATTTGTAATCCTGGCTCATGATGTGGGGAATTCAGGAAGCACAATGGAGGGGGAACTACTTATATTTCTGAAACTGCCCAGCATTGAGCAAACGGAGAGGACGAGCAATACCTTTGATCAATACAGTACTTCGATTTTGGATTTACTCCGGCAGCCCATGGATTATTCCTGCATCCTACCATTTCATTCATGAGGCCGGGTTTAAATAGATACTTCAAGCATAAAAGGCAATACGAGGACAAATGGACACTTAAAAAAAAATTCAGTAATTCGCTCTTTATAGCAAATCAAACACTCTGTTCTACCTTTTCCTCCTTTCCCACTCTCACTTGATGATCAGTAAATTATACGACAACCACCTTGTGCTGCATCCAACACTTCTTCCATTAGCCTTAATGAACACACGACCGTGCAAACTCGGGTGATGTGAAGAGTCCAGTGGTCTGAGAGAGCTCCTGCAACCAAAGACGTAGGTTAGAGTCCCACTTCCTGTTATTAGTTCCCTACCAGCTTCACCGGAGGGGACTATAGCTTTGCTCTCCGTCTATCCCACCTGTGGTTTTTTCCCCATACCCTTTAATATAATCAACTGAAACTTGGTACATGGATCTATTATGATAAGTTACAGAACAAGTTCGAGTTTCAGGGTGTTTCGTCAATTTTTCACAAAGTTGTATCCTTTTTGGACTTTAAGTATCAGATAGGTAGGGGACTTGTAGTGCAAAGCAATTCTTGCTCTTGTTATATTGCTTATGCAGTCGTTTCTTGACGTCCTTGAGCTTCTTTTTTCTGAGCATTAGTCGATAACAATAAAACTGGAATATGTCGCAAGACACGTTTATAGCGCACCCGGGTCCGATTCCAAAAACGTTGTGTTCTGTTTACGACGTCACCCGTGATCTCATCCACTGCCAAAACAAGCACAATGAAAACGACCATGTTGAGCGGATAATCCAGATACTTTAGGGATGGCCAATCCTTTTGGATTTGAGCTTGCTCAATCAGCATGTCCACCAAGAGCAACGGCAACCTGACTCCACCCGAGTGCTAAACATCAAGCCAGATGCAAAAGCAGCCGGCTTCGCTTGTACGTTGCACAGAAATAGTCTATCGTGTGTGGTTGTACCAAAAGGTGAACGTTGACCTAAAACTGCAACACCAGATTGTTATCCCCAAAAGGTTGCGCGTTGCATGGCTCAGTGACAAAGCAAGTTTGGACTTGCCTCGCTATGGTTTCCATTCAACAAGCATGAAGTCATTGCCTTTCTTAAAGAGCAAGGTTCAGTAAGGGAGACGAACAGCCGTAGAAAAAACAAAATATGGCAAATTAGCTCAGGCAAGCAGCCATTCCAACGCTGTTAATCGTCACAGGAATGAGAGTCCACTGCATGAAAAACAAGGGAAGGGTAAATGTGACTTACCCGGCCTCTTGCTCTTCGTCGAGCCTTTTTCGTGAAGGAAGAGCAAGGAAGGGAAGCAGCAGGAACAGAAAGGAAGAAGAAGAAGGAGGAAAAGAAAAAGCAAGCTTTGCAAGAACCGGACATAAACAAGAGAACATGTGAAGAAAGTATACAAATTAACCATTGTAAAAGTATCGGTGCAGGTATACTCACACCTTATATGCATGTCACATATTGATTACAGGTGAAATTTGACTACATTTACAAAGAACCCTCTCCTTGCATGAGAAAGCAAATACATTCAACGTGCGTAGGGACTGTAGCACCATCACGGCTCCCCTCCAGGTTGAGTGGAAACAAACTGTGGAAATGACTGACTAGCACATGATGTCAAAGTTCGAAGTTCACTGGTTAATTAAAAGTTGCTACACTAGTTCTTACTCCACAACTGGCAAGATATTTTGACTCTAAGTATGTTAAATCAGCAGAATTTAAAAAAGAACAAAAAGGTGCACAATAAGTGAGATCTCAACGCGGTCAAAAGGAATTTTCGATGTTCTCTGGTATTCAACAAAATGGCTCCTTTGGTAAATGAGACTTCGTGGGGATTCCCAAGTTTTTTAAATTGCGAGAGGGGCTA
>NC_140965.1:13598855-13656355 GCF_056783735.1 Eptatretus burgeri | reverse complement strand
GGAGCATCAGTAGATTGGTAACAGGCGCTAGATATGATAAGTAAACGCCAATGAACTATTCGAGCGAGAAATAATCCAAGCATCAAAAATAACTTAAGTGGAAAAAAGGCCTCGGGCCTTTTGTGACAATAAAAAACACACAGAATTGTGATTGGGAGCTGTGGGTATGGTGAAAGCTCACAAAACACAATGCAGAGCATTGTAAAGCCAGATAAGTGAAGGACAACCACAAAATCAACCACAGGGACACAAGAACGACTGAATGAAATCGGGGGAGGATTGTGCAGACATGCATTGTGTGTGATGGAAAAGCAAATGGGAAGTGGGATGGAATGAGCGGCACTGGATCCGAAACGGCACCTTACCAAGTTCCTCCAGCTCGGCAGTCATAGACTTGGAACGTTGAGAAAGCGCGGTGCTGGGAGCTCGCTTGGGTGGTGGCGGTGGCACTGCAGGGAAGAGAGAGTTAGCGGGCGGTGGTTTGCGGATCCAGATTTTCCTGTAAGCCGCAGATATGGTGAAGCGACGCTGCTGATCCAATATGAGCATGTCATCGTAGCCCGGGGAGGTTGCCATCACTGGTGTTTTGTTCAGATTTATTGAAGAGCTAAACTTCTTCATTTTCTACGCATCTGATTAATCACGCAGTAGTTATATGGTTTTGGTTAAAACATACCAACTTATCCGACACTAAGAGCATCTATTCTAGCACAACGTCTGGCATGCGACTCTGCTTCAGACATTTCCATTAATGATGGAGGAATCATCGCTCAGGACTCAAGTGCGACAAAAAATTTCCGACAAGGAAAATAAATAAATCTAAAAACCTCAAAAAAAAATGAGATCAGCACTGTGACGACTCGAACAAAGTGGCAATCCCACTGAAGCTTTCTGTTTATCTGAAGAGTGCGCCTCTCATGGTAGAATGTCCCTCAGTCCCGTCACGATCCATGTCTCTTCAAATCAACGGCAACAACAATTTCCACGGCATTGGTGATTCAAATTGCATGAGGATGCATTCCTCTCTGCAGTTATGATCCAGTTGGTTCAGCACGACAGCAACACACGCTTGCAGAGTGCCTAGCATGTCAGGCATGCGGAAAGCGCAAGCGAGATGCGAGGAGTACAACGAAGGGTGGGGAGAGGGAGGGGATTTGGTTGGAGGAGGCGCCATTTGAGAGAAGGTAGTATTACACAGTTCACTTAAGCACCGAATCGAGCTGGTCAGACAGCATGGCAACATTCACGATATTACATACTGTCAGTATCTTGTCGCATGCTCGTCTCTGTATTCAATATCAACACATTGGATCACGAGAGACCTCGGATTGAACTCAATACGCTTGCAAAAGATACACGAATCACACGGGATAGCTCATTTTAAGTCAACTTATCACCAAGATAATCGCAAGCGCATACCCACGAAACTTGCTTTACAAATATCGTGTAATACATCTTAAAAACATCTTGTTTTTAAAATTTATCTATGGAGGAAGCAATTCCTTGGAATGGAATGCCTCAATAAGATATAATTGCTGATATCTTTACTCTCAAAAACAGACCCCTCTTCACCGCTTCTGCCCCGATCCAAACTCAAATTTAATTGTTCAAAACAATAGGTTGTACACAGGATAAGGAATAAATCCACAGCGACAAACAGAATGGTGACACCCCACCTTGTTCAGTTCACGTTTGCAGTGAAATGGCAAAGTGTGTCTGAAGATTCTGGAAATGCTCATGTGGCAAATCGGGGCGAGGCATGTGGCCCAGTGAGTTGTGCTCTCAAGACAATTCGAGAGTGGGGGTTGTAATTTTAGGGCGGTCATGTAAGAAGCTCAGCAATTCCCTCACCAGGCCCGTTTGTATTGGGGAGACGTTCCTGCGGGATGAGAGCCCGTTTTGCTTTCCTGAACGTTGCACGATGTGTTACCATCAGAAGTCTGCAGGCCGTAACGCATGGAATTTGGTAACATAAAATGTTCTCTCCCTTTAAAATGCCAGTGGCTGTGTGTTTGAGTGGGAGAGGAGGGAGGAAGGATCCTCTGATGTATTATTTGCCGAAGCAACAAAGGCAGAATGTGAGAGTCTAGACATGTAATGACCGTGTGTTACAAGTAGGAAAGCTGGACCATGGTGGGTTCTTAATGGCAGGTAAGTACACTTGGCTAAATGTACCACCCAATCATTTGTGACACCAAAAAGGCATTGCGAGCAACATGTCTGCAAGTAATGCTCTTTGCCCTCGACGTGAAGTGAAAACATGAAAGACAGCAAGGTTATCTGAGAGATTGAAGGATGGCCAAATGGATTGTTTGTAACACAGAGATAAAACACCAGCCAAAACTGTAAATGCCATGTCGGTGTCTTACACATGGCTTTAATCAAGCAAACCCTCCAGGTTGGAGGAGAAGGTGGAAGAATTGGCAAAGGGGGAAAGGGGGAGGGAGGAGGGAACACAACCTCTGTTCAACTTTGGAATGGCCCTTTACTTTGAAGGTCATGGCGTGGCTGCTTTCTGGGTGACAAAGTATCTAAGTGGAAACAATCTGTTCAATTTGGAGGGGAAGTTAGCAATTCACCATTTGCAAAAAAAAACATCAGAAGGCAGCAAAAGGCAAATAAAGAAAGTGGAGACAAACTATCATAAACCTAAACACCCCTTCTCTCGCCCCAGCTCATCAAACTGGTTTTTCTGGCACTACCCCAAGGAAGCCACACGGGCACACCCAGGGTTGTGCCCCCTCCACAGTGTGCTGAAGCGAGGGACACGTGGCAAGGGAGGAAAGACAGTGCTTTCAAATCTTTAGTATTCAAGATAGACAAGGTCTGTATGAGCGAGTCAAAAGTATTTGAGGTAAACATGAACAAACTGAAAAGCCAGTATGCAATTTGTGTACCGCCTCCCCTCCCTCCACAACCAGCATGTGAATGAAGTATGTGTGACCTCTTAGGGGGTCATCTATTTATTATGTAGTAAAGGTGTGGGGAGGGGAAAGGGTTGGGCTAAATGGAGAAAAAAAACACACACACATGTTGACACTTCATAAGAGCACACGGGGAAGGTGGTAGTGAGGGGAGGAGAGGAGGGAGCAGGGGGAAGGGTTGGGGTTCAACATTCGTGTATGTAATAAATAGATGACCTCTTACCAATGCTGGAACGAACAAAACTTCAAAAAAAAAAAAAACTACATCTCTGTTTTTGATAAGTTCTACTGCCTTGCTACCATTATCAGAACCATGTGCTGAAAATATTCCACCCTGTAGTCACGCTACCAAGCATCCACACTCTCAGAATAGGGGAGTTCCACACGTGGTTGCAGCAAGACAGTGGAGTTTAGGAAACGCACTACTTTTTGAGATAAGATGATCTCCTTTTCAAGGACACTTGCTTGCATGTCTGCCAACAAAACAAACGGGGAATTGAAGGGCATGTAAGGTAGAAAAACAGTGACAATGGTTCATTTGTCATAAGATGGAAAACGTTTTGTGAGACAGACTCCAGACCTTCGCTGTGAGTAATGGAAAAAGGCCAGGTGCTGCTTGTTTGTCTGTTGAACTCGAGCAACAGAACGGTTTAGAGCAATTTTCCATTCAACATGGGAAGCCTCTTTAGCATGAGCTTCACTTGAACACCGACAAGGCAGAGGCTCAAATCTACTGTCATCCTATTTGTCTGCACCAAGATGTCTTTCTCCTTCAAGTGATTCATGTACAAGCTCTTAGTTTGCCTGAGTGCCAGCTATACAAAAAAAAGAAGAAAAACACCCAGACCTTGATATCAAAGAGCGTTTGGAGGTACATGTTTGCATCTTCTCACAGGAACAGATGATAATCTGGCAGAGTCCAGTGGCAGGAGGATCAGAAATGCATTTTAAAACTAGAAGGGCACTCGGTAGAGTGCATACCTCCGCCAAGTAATGCCTGATCCACAAGAACATATTGGACCCAATACATTTTTGAGATATCATGCTATACAGTACTATATAGATTTTGGCCCTATCTATCAATGGTGAAGATCCGGATCTTCACCAAAATCGAATCAATTCATTGTGGCCACACACCCAACATGTCCACAAAGTTTCATTTGAATCCGTCAACAACTTTTTGAGATATCGTGCTATATATTAGTTTAGCCCTATCTTGATCTCAATGGTGAAGAATCGCTTCAAAAATTATCAGATCCAGATCCTCACCAAAAATTTAAACAATTCTTCCTTGTTACACACCCAACGTGTCCGCCAAGTTTCATTCGAATCTGCAAACAACTTTTTGAGACATCGTGCGATACATCATTTTTGGCCCTATCTCTCAATGGTGAAGAATCACAGAAAAAAAATTCTGGTTGACAGATCTGGACCCGGATCTTCTCCAAAAGCTACCAAGTTCGTCCTTGTCATACACCCAACCTGTCCAAAAAATTAAATCCGGATCCGTCCACAACTTTTTGAGATATCCTCCAGACAAACAAACAACAAACAAATGAAAAATCACTCAGCAACAACTTGGCAAAACAGTAGAAAGTAGAATAGCACTCGGTAGAACACATACCTCTGCCAGGTGGAACAGTTCACGTTCTGTATCCCACTGAGGGTCTGGATCCGAACTAAAATCCAATCTGCTTGTTCTTGTCACCTATTCAACTTAACAACAAGGAAATCCAACACAGGTGGAGGCCATTCAGCCCATCATGCCTACACGAACACCACACCAACCCAAGATCCAAGAAAGAAAATGCCAAAAAAAAAGTTTTTAATTAATGAAAGAAAAAAATTGTTTTTGGTAGTTTTTTTTCTTTATTTTGTATTTTTTGTTGTTGTAATTTTTTTTCTTCCCCTCAGAGAGGGAGTAAGGGCTTGGTTAAAAACACACATCAACCACACAACCTCCCTTGACAAGACCACCACCAACAGCACTCCGTACACAATCACCCATCAATACTCAAACGACCTAAAAGTCCTATCAACATCCCCATACACCTCTATCTCCATAACTTCCAGGTACCTATCCAATTCTAATTTAAACTTATCTACTTTTTCTGCTGCCACAACCTTTCCAGGTAGACCATTCCATGCATTAACTACTCTCTGAGTGAAAGTCCCCTGCCTTACTCCCATCTTAACTCTCCTCTTCTTTACTCTCAGGCTATGGCCCCTGGTCCTATCACTGTCTACTCTGTTGAATAATTCATCTGCCCTCATTTTATCTATACCTTTCCTCATCTTAAACATCTCTATCATATCTCCTCACAACCGCCTCTTTCCTAGTGAATAAAGACCTGTCTTCTTCAGCCTCTCCTCACAGCTGAGTCGAGCTAGGCCCGGAATCAATCTCGTCGCCCTGCGCTGAACTTTCTCTGTGGCATCTATGCCCTTCTGGAACTGTGGTGACCAAAACTGCACACAATATTCTAGATGTGGCCCTTACTAAATTCCTGTACAATGTTAACCCCACCTCTTTTGATTTATAAATGATCCCCCTCCGAATACAACCTAAAACCCGATTTGCTTTACCTATCGCTGCCTGGCACTGTGCTTCCTGCTTACCTCCCATATCTATTACCACCCCCAGATCATTCTCCTGTGTGACTCGCTCAAAAATTACCCCTTACATCCTGTAATCTCTATTTTCATTGTTCTTTCCCATCCCCAACACCTTACACTTGTTCAGGTAAAATTCCATCTCCAATTTTCTGCCCAATATATGCAAGTATCAATACTTTCCAATATCTGATCACCACCTCCTCTGCTATCCACCTTACTGCAAAGCTTCGTGTCATCTGCAAATTTGGAAAGCTTACTCTTCACCCCACTATCCAAATCGTTGATGTAAATATTGAATAGTAATGGTCCGAGTACTGATCCCTGAGGTAACCTGCTACTTCCACCCTCCCAGCAAGACATCCTCCCACTCACAGCCACTCTTTGCTTACTACCACTTAGCCAGTTTGCAATCTATTTAGCTACCTGACCAGACACTCCACAAGCCTTCACTTTGGCCAACAACCTCCAATGTGGTACCTTATCAAATGCCTTCTTAAAGTCTAGATATACGATGTCCACTGCCTTTCCCTCATCCACCCAATCAGACACTGCTTCATAGAACTCTAAAATATTTGTGAAACAAGAACTACCTTTGGTAAAGCCATGTTGACTACCTTTAATTAGTTTGTATTTGTTTAAATGGTTCCTCATCTGGTCTTTAATTAATGTCTCCAACACCTTCCCCACAAGTGAAGTCAAATTAATAGGTCTATAGTTTCCCAATTCTTCTCTGGATCCTTCCTTCAATAATGGTGTTACATTTGCGACCCTCCAATCCTCCGGTACCTGTCCTGACTCCAGTGAGCTGTTTAAAATATCCGTTAACATCTCGCTTACCTGCTCAGCCACCTCCCTCAATACTCTTGGATGTATATTATCTGAATCCGGAGCCTTATCTACTCCGAGATTACCTAGCTGTTCCTTTACTTCCTCCACTCCAACCTGGATCTTCTGTAAAAGCCCTTCCTCACCTCCTCGATTGATACTCTCAGCTATTGGCATTTCTCCTGACTGTTCTTGTGTAAAAGTTGAAGAAAAATACCTGTTTAATAAGCCTGCCATCTCACTTTTATCACTAACCACTCTCCCAGTGCTATTCCTCAATGGGCCCACACTGGTTCTAACCAGTTCTTTTACCCTGATATACTTAAAGTTTACTCCGATAGTGATATAAATCTAACTCCAGTCCTGTTATTTTAAATCTAATAAATGCCTTTTGCTTCTCCTTAATAGCGTTCCTTATCTCACTGCTCAACCACCCTGGTCTCTTTCTACTTCTAGTTTTACACCTCATTGGAATGCACTTACTCTGCACTCCACACATTTGGTCCTTGAAGGTTTCCCACATTTCTCTGTTGTTAGGGTCTCCAAATCTACATCACCCAATTCTCTTCTCATACCCTCAAAGTTGGCCTTCCTGAAATCTAATAACTTTACCCTACTATCCTGAACTCAAACCCTCAACAGAATCTTTGCACACACAATGTTATGGTCACTTGCTCCTAAATTCTCCCCAACCTCCACCTCCTCCACCATATTGGGATCGTTACAAAAAAGGAAATCCTCGGATGAGAATGAGGAAATCCTCATCCATTCTGTCCTTTCCCTGTTCCTGGACCCAATCTATCCCTGGCAAGTTAAAATCCCCCATAATCAATACTCTTCCCTTACCACATGCCCTTTTGAATTCTTCATATACTCCTCCTTCCTCCTCTTCCTTCACACCCAGAGCCCTATAAAAGCATCCTACAAGTATCTTACTGCTTTTACAATCTCTAATCTCTACACACACAGATTCCTCAACATTTATTCCTTCTTTAACGTCACCCCTTTCTCTTGATGCAATGCTGTCCTTTACCCAGATTACTGCTCCTGCTCATATTCTCTCCTTCCGATCACACCGACACACCTTATAGCCTTCTAATCCTGTCCTCCAGTTACTCTCCTCCTTAAACCATGTCTCACTCACTGCAACTAAATCGTACTCCTCGCTATCAACTCTGGCTTCAAGCTCTTCCATCTTATTATTTAAACTTCTGGCATTGGTATAGAATATGTTTTACTTTTCACTTCCTGAAATTCTATTTTCCTGCCTGGCCTTACTCATTCCAATTACTTCATCCGTTCCTTCCTTTATAGCTTCCCCACCCTCCGCTGACCTAAAAAAGCCTGAATTCCTTCCTCAATTCCCACAACAAACCTTGCCACCCCCTTTCTATTTAATATACGGCCATCATTCTGGAAACACTCCCTTTGTCCCCTGAATGATTCCCACTGCTTCCTAAATGCAAAACCTTCCTCCCTACACCATTCTTCCAGCCTTTGGTTGACGTCTATTGCTCTGCTCATAATTTCTATATTGTTTCCTAATCTTGGGAGGATCCCAGAAAACATGACCTCACAATCCTTTGCTTTCAGCTGCTTACCCAATATCCAGTATCTATTTTTCAAAACCTCTGAGTAAACTTCCCTACATCATTCGCTCCTCGGTGTACCACAACCAACTTCTTCCTGCCATGACACGATACAATATCGTTTACCCTTCCTTCAACGACCCTAATTCCCGCTCCTTCAAAACTACACAGAATTCTGTGTCTACAATCCTTCCTGCAGAATGAAGAATCTACATATTTAATAATCTCATCACCAACAAAAACTGTCTCCCATACCTACCTCATTTCTACCAATTTCTATTGCGGCACCTCCACCACTGCCTTTTGCTTGCAAATCCTGTTCAAACCTGACCTGCAAATCCTGTTCAAATTTCAAGTCAATCGGATTAAATTTAAGGATTTTAGAAAATTTGGCTCAAATTGGTCCATTGGCCTATGTAGACCTTTTCAGTCGACCAAATTTTACGAAACTTCAATGCAGGATCGTCGCAGGGTCGGTGACATTAAGTGGTTTGGGGTGAACTTGTCCACAACTTTGAGATAGAGTGATATATTTAGTTTTTGGCACTATCTAACAATTTTAGAAATTAGGCCTGTGTTGACCTTTTGATCATAAAATTAATAGGTAGTTGAGTTCAGCGACCTGACATGAAAATGCTCTTCAAATTTCAAGTCAATCGGATGAAAATTGAACATTTTCGAAAATTTGGCCCAAATTAGCCTCTTCACCTATGTTGATCTCAAAATGAATAGGTTGTTGAATTCAGTGACATGATATTCAAAAGGTCTTCAAATTTCAAGTCAATAGGATGAAAATTGACAATTTTTGAAACAATTACCTATTAGGGTGACCAAATTTTATGAAACTTCAATGCAGGACCGTTGCAGGGTCAGTGACGTTAATCTCTGAAAATTTCAGAGCGTCCAGTTGAGCGGTTTGGGCTGGAGGCGAGCGGACAGACAAACACACAAACAAACGGAGGCGATCAACATACAGTACTTCTCAAAAAAAAAAAATTGACAAGTAACAAAGGGAGGCGATCAACATACTTGTTAAAAATTTTTTTTTTTTTTTGCCAAGTAACAGACACAAAGGGGGAACAACGTCCATCTTTGGTGGCAGAGGTAACAAGAAAGAGCAATCAGAGATTGCAGACCCTTGGCAGGATTTGTTTTGTGTGGTAAATAAAGAAGGATGTACTCAATGTAAGGTCGTTGATTTGATTGCAAATGAAAGGACTAAATGGTCTCATTGAAAATGTGTTAAGGTCAAAGGTCTGAAAATTTGTAAAGATGAAATGGTCTGAAGGTCAAAAGGTTGAAAGGTGGAAATGTTGAAAGTTCTGAAAAGGTCTAAAGGACCGAAATGGTCTTACAAGGTTGAAGGGGTCTCCGGAGTGTAATTTCAGGTCTAAAGGGTTGGAAATGTCTGAAGAAGTCAAAAGGGTCTTAAAATGTTGAAAAAGGGTCTAAAGGTCAAGGGGGTCTAAAGGTATTAGGTCTGAAAGGTCAAGGGAGTCTAAAGGTAATAAAAGGTCTGTAAGGAATGAAGGTCTCAAGGGTAGAAAGGAGTCTTCGGGTCTTCAGGGTTCTAAAGGGTCAAAGAGGATCTAAAGGGTTCTAAAGGGTGTAACAGGGTCTTCAGAGGTCTTGAGGTTCTTAAGGGTCGAATGCAATTCATACACACACATTCTGTGTGGACAAAGACAGACAGGCAGAAAGAGACAGACAAACAAACGGACCCAAATGCAAAACCCTCTCCTCTGGTGAGGGTAACTAGAATGGCACTTGGAACAGCGCATACCTCTGCCAGGTTGAACAGTTTATGTTTTGTATCCAATTGATAGGCCAGATCTGCATTCTGACCTGAACCAAAATCTAATCGGATTGTTCTTGTCACCGACCCAACTCATGCACCAACTTTCACCATAACTTGTCCAATTTTTTTTCAAATATCGTGCTGTACTGTATATTGTTTTTGGCTCCATCTCTCAATGGTGAAGAATCGGTTAAAAATTCGAAAATTTGCGTGTCCGGATCCGGATCTTCAACAAAATCGAATTGATTAATCCTCGTTACACACCCAACCTGTCCACCAAGTTGTCCGAATCAGTCCTTAACCTTTTGAGAAATCATGCTATATATCATATTTCGTCCCACCTCTCAATGGTGAAGAATCACTTGAAAAATTATCGTATCTCGATCCAGATCTTCACCAAAATCGAATCAATTCATCCTCGTCACACATCAAAATTGTCCACCGAATTTTGTCTTAGTCAGTCAGCAACTTTCTGATATATCCTGCTGACAGACAAACACACAATCAGACAGGAGTGAAAACATATAACCTCCATCCACCTTCAGTGGTGGAGGTAATTAACTATCGTACTGCAATAATATTACATTTGAAGCTTGTACAGTTGGGATTAAAAAAAAATAATCACCGTAACAGGTGCTTCAGGCAGGTACATTTTTGTATATTTAAGGACAACAATCAAATCTTCCCACCTCAGTGTTTATCATTTCCTTTATATTTGAAAATTGTGTGCTTGTGGCAAAGGCTCTTTGGGGGTAAGTTGTCAGTTGTTTATCTTGGTGTGAGGCTGATGAGTCAGGAGATGGATGATGCACCCCTAAAAGGTGAAGCACAGTTTTGTTCCACAGTATAATCAAGACCAACCAATGACTACTTTCGCCTGCAATCCCAAGCCCATCCAGGCAGTCCTCGATCTCTCCAGGCTACTGCTTTCTTCCAGGAACTTCTCGACTTGTGAAACTTCCAAAATCCAGGTTCACTGCTCACCACCACTCCTTTGTTCCTTTCTATTTGTTTGAGGGACCTCTTTCCTCAGCCTCTTCAATCCTACTCCATAGTCCAGGGCTTCAAGTTAGGAGTACACCAAGCCTTCAGGTCCTCATCCATCACTACCTGTGATATTCTCTACTATCATTAACCCTCCACATCAATTTGCAAGTTCATCTCCACCACATCCGCGTGTTGTTCCCAAACTCCACTATGAGGGAATTTCCTTCTTCCCTCTATTACCTTGCTCTTCCACAAGCCGAGACTTAGTATGTAAAAAACAAAAGGTCATTATACAAGTGGTCTTGTACTGCTCGACTGTGAGAAAAAGAAACCTTCTGGTGACATGATGCAACTTAACAGATTTTTGGAATGTAAATTTGTAAAGAAATTTGTAATGTAATGGAATTTGTAAAGAAAAAATTTTAAACAAAAAAAAAAAAAAAAAAATATATATATATATATATATATATATATATATATATATATATATATATATATATATATATATATATATTGTTGTGGTTACCAAATTCGCAAACCACCATTCAGGTCCCTTAGGTGAGATATCTCGGTAAGTATATGTGTAGTTCGGCCCAAACCCGTTGTCTAGTGGGAATACATGTCATTTATGCGTGCTGCGACTCTTCAGGATAGCCGTTTTTCTTTTGCTATCTTTATTTTGGACCAACCGCCATTGTTACCACCACCAACCACAACATCAACCACCCACCGCGGCGCCGCTTCACGTCACACCTCGCAACCGTCGCATCGCCACCGTTCTTGCGCCGCTTGTGGGTACCGGTGTTGGACTCGTGCAGGGCGCGCGCCGAACAGCGTGTACAAAACCACGGATTTTCCACTTCAAAAACGGATCAAAAACGACACACGCCCACTTTTGTTCCGTCCAATCGGTGAGCGAGGGGCGATTTGGCCCCGCCTCCAGGGCGTTGGAGGGCGATCGCTATATGCAAATTTATGGATCAAAAAGCATTCACGCCCACTTTTTCTCGGGCCAATGGGGAGCGAGGTGAAAGGTCGAAGGCAGGGGGGTCAAAGATGAGAGAGCGAAGCCACGGGGCTTATATAAGCGACCGCGTTCGTCAGTCAAGTTAATAAGGAGTTAAGACTTCGCAGTCGGTGGAGTTGGGAAGAAGAAGCAAGAAGGAGTTGGTCGTCGTCGTGTGCGTTGGAGTCGGAGCAAAGGGGAAGGAGCTGTGGAGAGGCGGCGAGGGCAGACGAGGGGGTGCTCGCGTCGTGCAGGGAGCTGCACACCAGGGAGGCCGACGGCGCGACCTGGCCGAGGTGGAGACGCTCGTCGTGGGACTCGAGGCAGAGTAGAAATCCTCTATACCCCGAGCATCAGCAACCCCCTCCTGTTTCCCCCCGCGCTGAGATAGTGCGACCAAGGGGGCCCCTTTTCCCACCCCCTACCAGACACTGTCCGCGAGGCCCGCGGAGTTGAGGCACCATCGCCGCTCCGCGTCTCATCACCAGACGGGTAGGCCCGACCCGGTCTCGGCCTCAGGCCCGCCTCATCTTTGAGGGTGTTCTTTTCCTTGGTTTTGGGTATGTGTTGTCAGCGCCGTCTGTGAAGTAAAATTGTATAAGTGTTGCCGTGTGCTCGCGTAATCGGTATTAGATCTGCATTGTCGCATTTGCTTTTTGTGTAAAATTGCATTGTGTTTCTTTCCTTTTCTATGTGCTTTTGGTGGAATTGAATGTGTGCTTTCCGTTCATCGCGAATAAATGTGCTTTATGTTGAACTGTTTCCCGCTTCGCTTCGTCATTTCTTTCATTGAATCCTCATCTTGCTTCACGTAAAGGGTTGGTAGTGGGCTGAATACGCCCGATAATTAATCGAACCGTCGAGGCCGACGATAACACCGCTCGGTTATCCCGATAGTACGGAACGGGTCGCTTAAGTGGCCCGTTTCCGAAGTCGACCTGCGGCGAGGTGCGATCGCCCGGTCTATCCTCCGTGTGGGTACTTAGGTAGGTCGAATTTGGCGAGCAACCCTATCCCACGCGGGGGCTGATTGGCTCGATCGCGGTGAGACCGAAAGGTCCACCCGTGACTGGTTCCCGGCGTTAGTCCGAGAGGGTCACGACTGGATTGTCCGTCCGGTGGGCGACGTGCCGCGATTCGAGTTACGTGGCCGTCAGCACGCCGGCGGGCGCGAATCCGTAACACTGGTGTCAGGTCGTGCGATACAAATCCATCGCCCTCCTCGCGGCACTGGTATCGGAGAACAGGAAAACGGGCTCTCCTGTCTCCGGCTAAATTCACGGGAATCGGTCCAGGGGTGAGAGAAGCGACCCCCGATTCCCTCCAAATTACGAGCGATTCAAATTAACCCTTTAAGAGAAGCAAGATGGCGTCTCAAGGCGAGCGGGAGCCGGGGGTATTAGAAATGGATGTAGAATGTGTAGGATCCATGGTCCAGGATGGAATCCCCGTGCAGGAACATGAACTCCCCCAACTGAGCCCAGAGCCCGAAATAGGTGCGGCAGCGGCCGCGGTGTATGACACCTCCCCTCCCCCTTTCCACCAAAACCCCCTGATCCTTGCCGAAACGGCTCACCCAAGCGCACCCGACATGGCCCAGCTATTCGCCATGCTGGCGGCTATGACAGCGAGGATGGATGCGGATGCACAAAAGATGGATGCGTATACACAAAGGATGGATGCGTATACACAAAAGATGGATGCGTATACACAAAAGATGGATGCGAATACACAAAAAATGGAAACAAATATGAAGGAAGAAACTAAAAAGCTGCGGGGTGAGACGCAGAACATGGGCCGAAGCCTGCAGGCGGGCATGAAGGCCGTGACCAGGGACATCAAAATGGCGACTCCACGTGTAGAAGCGAACGAGCTGGAAGGGGGTGCAACGGCTGACAGGCCCGCGGTGGAGGCGGGTGAAAAAATAATTCAGGGGGCGTGTTGGGCGATGGTCGTGACAGAGGAATCGACGGTGACCAAAAGGGAAAAATTAAATGGGGAGACCAAAACGTGTGAGACGAGACACGAGGTGACGACGACAGAAACTTATAAATGTATAGAGACACGGGAGATAGAAAAAATAGAGGAGAGACTGCACGATGAAGACGGGGTAAGTGACGCACACACACACACACACACACACACACACACACACACACACACACACACACACACACACACACACACACACAGAGGTAGTGGAGGACCATGAGGGGAGCTGGCTGACTGGGTGGAGACCCAGTGCGAGCACCTGGATGGCCTCCTCCAGGAACGAGGGGAGGGAGTATGCCCCCTTGAGGCGAGTCACGACCAGGTGAGTTCGGTCGTGCTTTGCGAGGTTGAGGGGACGGGTGCTGTGGACAGGTGCACGGAGAGCTTGGGGGGTATAGAGGCCCCGGAGACCCTTGTGGGGACACGAATCCCCAGTGTGGTTGTCCCTGTGTGTGTGGTGCAAGGTGTGAGTGCAGCCCCGTGTGTGAGTGGTGTGGTGGCGATGGTGCCAGAGTACGTGCTTCCCAGCACGCCGTGTGTGGATGAGGCACCGTGTGTGGAAGAGGCCGTGTGTGTGAGTGGAACGGCCAGTGTGGATGAGGCACCGCGGTTGAGTGCCCCCGCGTGTGTGAGTGAGGGACGGTGTGTGGATGAGGCACCGCGAGTGAATGGAGCACCACGTGTGAGTGGTATGGTTTATGCAAGGGAGACCGTGTGTGTGAGAGAGCGGTATGTGAGGGAGATGTCGGTCGGCATGTGTGAACACGCAGCCGCGTCTCCCGGTGTGAATGTAATGGAATGGAGTGTGAGCGTCGTAACACGCAGGTGTGCGTGGGTTGAATGGAAACGGAGACGGCGACATGGGAGAAAAGAAAGCCGAGTAGCGGCTGCAGTTGTTTCGGGGACCGTGCCGGGTTCACCCAGCAGGGAGCACGAGGTCCGTGCTGTGCAACGCACGAGACCACCACGTGCTCGCTTGCGAGAGTGAAGTCCCGGTCCGGAAACGCACGCGGTGGATTTGCCGATCCCGCGGACGGACAAAGTTTAGGCAGGATTATGGATTTGGACCGGACGGGTTCTCCACGTGATCGTGTGTGTTAAGCTCCAACGGGCAAAGCACATGTGTTCGCGTGGGGAACCCCTCGAGACGTGGGGCTTGTGTTTTTTTTATGCGCACGGTGACGCCATGGCTGCACGTGGGGTTGGAATCCGGCAGGAGGGGTATCTCTGCCGGATGGTACCGTCCAAGGAGGGACGAGGAACACGTGCAGCTGCATGACGTCACGGGCAGGTGCAAAGTGCGCGAGTTGCCGCGCTGGTGATGCGCATGAAAAAAAAAAAAAAAACAAGCCTCACTTTCGGGTGCACAGGATTCCTGGGCAAGGGGTGGAAGACCCCCTTACCGGGGCACAGGATGAAAACTAGTTAGGGGGAAGGGTTAGCTTAGTTAGACCGACTTCATGGGGCAGGGGTAAGTCCTCATGGAGTCCGTGGAATGGATTAGGTAGAGGGATTTAGTGAGCTTTAGGTTGGGAAATAAAATGATTGATTTGGAGACAGAGACAGACTTTGGATGTGTAGTGGGGACGTAGCTTTGCTACGTAGGTTAAAAGGAACGTGCTACTAGTTTAAGGGACGACGTGGGAGCACGAGTTAGTTAGGGGATGTAGTTAGAAGAATGGCAGAGTTCAGCGGTGAGTGTGTTGAAGAGTTGTTGGTGAGTGGATTGGAAGCATGTGCTTGGTGAGTGAGTGAGGCCAGCGGGTCTGTGTGTATGGAGCAAATGGGGAATGCATGGTGCGATGAGTGATTGGGGGGAGGAGTGACTCCCGCCCAAGGGACCCCGGGGTCAGAGTAAAGTGAGTTAGCTGGGTTAGTCAAATTGAAAAATGGAGGTCGTTTTGCTGTTGGTGGGAATGTAGGCTCGAAACCCATTTGGAGGGGTGCAGGAGCCCTGTTGATGGGCTTGGGAGCGTGGCTGCGAAAGGTGAGTATCGCTGAGTGGGTACCCCGGGCACCAGGCTAGTCGGCCGTGGTAGGCCAAGGGCCCATGGGGGGCCGGGATAGCGTAGTGGGCACGGGTGCGCCTGCTTGGTGCGGGGGCCCGGGGCGCCATGAGCCGCGTGGGCAGTGTTGTGGGCAAGGGTGACCCTCGGAAAGGGGCCCGGGAAGCCAGCCTGCCACGTGTGCGTTTCAGGGGAGGTGCCATGGGGGGCACTCCCCGGTGTTAGGGAGCTGGTAGGCTCGGAGGCAGTGTAGTGCCCGGGGGTGCCATAGCGGGAGATTCGGCAGAGGGTCGTGCCTGCCAAAGGGAGCCACGTGTCCCAGCCAGGAGACCGTGTGAGGGCACGGAGAGAAAATTGGGGGGCGAGGCCCGAAATTGTGAGGACACCAACACAGGCGACGGGAATCTGGGTTGTTAGAACCAATAGTTTAAGCGAGAGGCGCTTGTTTAAAGCCCCGGGGTAGTTTAACGGTTAAATGGATAGGGTAGATTAGGAAGTGTACCCCTCCGCACCATCCATCCCCTCGCTCTCGTTGTGGGCCGCTGGACCCACTTTGGTTATAGATCGCCGAACTCTGGGGAGGCCATTCTGAGGCTTAGTTGGGCCCTCGACACAGGACGTTAGCTCTCCCTTATTCCCCTCCGGGAAGGGAACGTAGGGGTTGGGAGTAGGCTAGGTGACAGGATAGGTTAGCCGAACAAGGACGATAAAGGGGGTTAGGGGACGATTTATAGTGGGGAAGTAAAAAAAAAAAAAAAAAAAAAAAAAATTAAGTTGGGGCTAAATTGGGGTTTGACAAATTAAGGGAGTGGGTATGTACAGTGACAGGCAAAGGCGATAGGTGGGAGGGAGACAGGTAGGTAGGTCCGAGCCCGCCTTCCAAGTGGCCAGCACCACAGCACTCCCTCCACCAACCTCCACTGAACGGCAAAGGCTGGCCAGCTTCATCTGCTGGCTGTGTTACTGCAAGGCCTGTGCCGGCCCACTTCATCTGCCGGCTGGCTGTTTTGCTGCAAGGCCTGTGCCATCAGCTGGCCGTGTTTTGCTTCAAGGCCTGTGCCGGCCAGTTCATCTGCCGGCTGTGTTTGCCTGCAGCGGCCTTCTTCTGCGGGCTGTGTTTGCCTGCTACCTTTGCCATGCCATGCCCACTGCCCCTGTTCACCAGCCCCGTTCAATTTTTGCTTTGCCCCCCCCTGTTCATTTCCATGTGCGCCAGGATCCGCAAGGCAACAGTTTGCAAGCTGTGAGAACTGCCCTGTTGGCAGCTACAACACGGGCCTGCAGTGGCGGCCCGTGCACCGTGTTTGTGTTCATCCATCCATTCGTTGTGTTCATTGCGTGTGCCACTTGAGCTGGCACGGAGACTACGTTTGTGCAGCCCATGCACCGTTGTGGTTCACTGCGTTCAGTTCAAAAAAGGAAGGCCTTGGACTGCGTGTGAGCAGCCAGCCACGTTCCCTGTCACCTGCATTGTTTTGAGCCAGAGACTGCATGCGAGCAGCCTGGCTCCCTGCTAACTGTTTTCTTTTGCAGAGTTCAGTGATCCTGGGCCATGGTTTAGTGTAAAATTTGTAAGTTAAGGTAAGATGTACTGTAAATATGAGTGCGCCCCCGGCATGTCTGTCTTAGCGCCGGCAATCTTATTTAAGTCGTCCGTGTGAGTGAGTTTGTTTCGGTAGTTACGCAGCCCTCAGGTTATTTATTTTGGGGACACGAATACCATGAATGTCGCACTCAGGGATCCGTATGTAAAATGTACTAGGGGAAAACTACACATGATGGCACACGAAAATTTGACGACTCGGGACGAGTCTGTAAAAAGGGGAGGGGGTAGTGTTGTGGTTACCAAATTCGCAAACCACCATTCAGGTCCCTTAGGTGAGATATCTCGGTAAGTATATGTGTAGTTAGGCCCAAACCCGTTGTCTAGTGGGAATACATGTCATTTATGCGTGCTGCGACTCTTCAGGATAGCCGTTTTTCTTTTACTATCTTTATTTTGGACCAACCGCCATTGTTACCACCACCAACCACAACATCAACCACCCACCGCGGCGCCGCTTCATGTCACACCTCGCAACCGTCGCATCGCCACCGTTCTTGCGCCGCTTGTGGGTACCGGTGTTGGACTCGTGCAGGGCGCGCGCCGAACAGCGTGTACAAAACCACGGATTTTCCACTTCAAAAACGGATCAAAAACGACACACGCCCACTTTTGTTCCGTCCAATCGGTGAGCGAGGGGCGATTTGGCCCCGCCTCCAGGGCGTTGGAGGGCAATCGCTATATGCAAGTTTATGGATCAAAAAGCATTCACGCCCACTTTTTCTCGGGCCAATGGGGAGCGAGGTGAAAGGTCGAAGGCAGGGGGTCAAAGATGAGAGAGCGAAGCCACGGGGCTTATATAAGCGACCGCGTTCGTCAGTCAAGTTAATAAGGAGTTAAGACTTCGCAGTCGGTGGAGTTGGGAAGAAGAAGCAAGAAGGAGTTGGTCGTCGTCGTGTGCGTTGGAGTCGGAGCAAAGGGGACGGAGCTGTGGAGAGGCGGCGAGGGCAGACGAGGGGGTGCTCGCGTCGTGCAGGGAGCTGCACACCAGGGAGGCCGACGGCGCGACCTGGCCGAGGTGGAGACGCTCGTCGCGGGACTCGAGGCAGAGTAGAAATCCTCTATACCCCGAGCATCAGCAACCCCCTCCTGTTTCCCCCCACGCTGAGATAGTGCGACCAAGGGGGCCCCTTTTCCCACCCCCTACCAGACACTGTCCACGAGGCCCGCGGAGTTGAGGCACCATCGCCGCTCCGCGTCTCATCACCAGACGGGTAGGCCTGACCCGGTCTCGGCCTCAGGCCCGCCTCATCTTTGAGGGTGTTCTTTTCCTTGGTTTTGGGTATGTGTTGTCGGCGCCGTCTGTGAAGTAAAATTGTATAAGTGTTGCCGTGTGTTCGCGTAATCGGTATTAGATCTGCATTGTCGCATTTGCTTTTTGTGTAAAATTGCATTGTGTTTCTTTCCTTTACTATGTGCTTTTGGTGGAATTGAATATGTGTGCTTTCCGTTCATCGCGAATAAATGTGCTTTATGTTGAACTGTTTCCCGCTTCGCTTCGTCATTTCTTTCATTGAATCCTCATCTTGCTTCACGTAAAGGGTTGGTAGTGGGCTGAATACGCCCGATAATTAATCGAACCGTCGAGGCCGACGATAACACCGCTCGGTTATCCCTATAGTACGGAACGGGTCACTTAAGTGGCCCGTGTCCGAAGTCGACCTGCGGCGAGGTGCGATCGCCCGGTCTACCCTCCGTGTGGGTACTTAGGTAGGTCGAATTTGGCGAGCAACCCTATCCCACGCGGGGGCTGATTGGCTCGATCGCGGTGAGACCGAAAGGTCCACCCGTGACTGGTTCCCGGCGTTAGTCCGAGAGGGTCACGACTGGATTGTCCGTCCGGTGGGCGACGTGCCGCGATTCGAGTTACGTGGCCGTCAGCACGCCGGCGGGCGCGAATCCGTAACAATATATATATATATATATATATATATATATATATATATATATATATATATATATATATATATATATATATATATATATATATATATATATATATATTTATGGATTTCAGAATCCAGTCTGATGAATGCATCCACACATCCAGGTCCTCAGACTTATTTCCTCAAATGCATGTTCAGATTAGCCCCATCCCCATGTCTAATGGGATCTTAAATGTGATGTGTTGAGAAGGGTAAAGAATAGATCTCCTCAGCAACATTCTTTTGCGAGCTCCGATGCCCGCCTTTATTGAGAGCGCACGGGTCATCATGGTAACTGTGCACAAGCGGGGCAGGGTGAGCTTGGGGCGGACACTGCGCCGCCGAGACGGCCCGCAGATATAAAAACGAATGGAGGTCCGTTCTGAGGCAAGAGGAAAGCGGAGGCGAAAGAAAGCCAGGGAGGGAGAAGAGAACGAGAAGTAAGCTTGAGAAGCGAGCAAGAAGCGGATGTAAGTGCGCAAAAGAGGAGAAGGAAGCGAGCGTGTGGTGCGCGTGTGGGTGTGAGCAGCGCCACCAACAAGTGAGGCATGGGTCGGTCACCAACAACACCAGGGTCTAAACCCGCGACAGACAATCTTAGTGCCCTCCAGACGTCGAATGGCATTCAAGGCTGTTCGCGATGGGGTTTACGGCAAGGCTGGGTGCTGGCGACGGACGTGACATGCACACACACATTTTAGGACGTTTTCACTTCACAGACGACTATTTGCTGGTGAGCAAGACGATTCTTCCCCCCCCCCCTCCCGATAAGCATCTGCTCTTTGTCTCTTTCCCGGCATTTTGATTGATTTTGCTTTGAAATTCATTCATTATTTAACTCAGAAAATAAAAAGTTCTTTCCATTTATTAATTTTATTATTAATAAATCATTTGTTGATTTCCAACCTGTCCGTGTTTGTCCTTTCCTTTTATTGGTCTAGCATTGTCCGAACTGAGATAGACTGGGAGGTAATTACCATAGATTTGACCAAAAATAGTCGGCACGCACCAGCGGTTAAAACGCTCGGCCACTCTAATTAAAACCTAATTGAGATAACATTGGTGTTTTGCCGAGGGCGCGCTCGGTCAGTCACAATGGAGGGTCAGGTAACCACGTGACCTCTAGTTAAACGGAATTAGACGGTGGACACTGGAACTCGTGGTTAAGGCCAAAGTCACATTTGCCACGGCGGCCGTGGGGTCTCCAAAATCTACGGCCACTAGCAATTATAGGGCGGCCGCAGTATTTCCACGGTCACACAATGTAGCAGTCATATATGTTTTTATTTTTCGGAGAGCCGCACGGCGTATTTAGAAATTGTGGAGACCGACAACGTGGGGGTGCTGTACGGTCTTTGATTTGATGTCACACGGTGAACTTAGGGCGTTCCTGCGGTGGCCATAGAATTTTCAAGGCATACGCAAGGTGCCGCAGGGGGGCCCTAAGGTGAATGTGCGGCCAGACGGACGGTAGCGAGTGGGTTGTTTTTTTTTTGTTTTTGTTTTTACCAGTTTTTTTTTTTTTTCGGCTTGTCGAATTGCTACGGCGAACGTAGAAATGAAAAAAGTTATAACGCCGAGTTATAATTCCATGGCGACCCTACGGCCTGTAAAATATAGCCATACGGCGTAGGGCCACCCTGAGACCACCTCAGAAACTCTGCGGCCGCCGCACATTTGTCAATTTAGAGGGCGTACGGCCGCCGTATCCTCGCTGTAGAGCAAATGTGACTTAGGTCTAACTAGGTGGCGTTCATGGTTTTAAAATAACCCACCGTACCACAATGTTAATTGTGAGCGGTGGCCCCAGGTCGGCTCTACCGAGGACAACCGGGGATTAATCCTCCTGCGTGACAAGCTGGTGTCTCGGTACCCATGGCCGCAACAATATATATCCAGTGCTCAGTTGTCTTTATGCTCTTCTGCAGGGAGCGGTTGTACTGCAGGTCATTTTAGGCAACTGCTACTTTAAACAGCAAGGCTTTGAACTTTCTGATTAGAGCAAGTAGGGAAATGAAAGAGACAGCTTTTGAACTTTGGATTAACTCAACTCAGAGTGTGTATGAAATGTGAGCTTTGAGTGCTACTTAAGCCAAATTAGAGCCTGTACTCCATCTAGCTATTAATTTGCTTCTGGATTTGAACTGCTGTCTGTGCATCAATCTTGTCCCTCATGGACATAAACAACCTCACCGATGCTCTGTAAAACCATCTCTTCTATTTTGCAGATGACTCGACATAGTCTCGTACGGTACCCCTATCCATCTGCTCGGCAGACAGCAGCTAAGTCTCTCTCTGCTGATTTGGAAATGATTCGACACTGGTCTGACAAATGGAACATGTCCTTCAATCCTGGAAGATTGTGCCAACTTTCCCTAGAACTTCGGAGTGATCATCAACCAAATCCACCTGCACATTCCCATTGTCAGACACTGCAATAAGTTCAGTCTCTTGAACATGTACACCTCAGCATCAGCCATGATGTCTCCTGAGCAGACCACATAGCTGGCTTCCAAAGCCAGGGCTTTGGCTGGGGCTTTGGAATCATATTGGTCTCTCCTGGATTTTGTGGAATTTAAAGCTCAAAGTGATCAGAATCTCCTTTTCAAAAGAAAAGCACAAGTTCAGTTGTTCTCACATTGCAGTCAGGTCGGTGGCCTCTCTGTTGTTTCTTTTCCAACTTTGCTCTAATTTAGCTCCCTCTGCCCTCTCAGCTCTCTGACCCTCTCAAGCAACTCCAGGATGTAAGCTTAGGCGTTCTTCCAGTAACCCCATCCTGGTGAATGAACAATAATCCAGGTTGACTGCACACCAACTCTTTCGTTCCTCACTTCTCCCAGATGTGGAACCAGCTCACAGAGGCTATTCGCTCTCAGTGTTATCTCCAGGAATTCAAGCGGGCGGTGCATTGACATCTCATGTCATCCCTCATCTTTACTCACAATCTCTATTACACCCATTAAAAAATCCTAACCCATCTGACCAGACTCATTGGTATAATGGATTGATTGTCCGCTCTGAGTCTGGAAGGTTGGCGGTACAAACCCCGCCGAGTCACACCGAAGACTTAGAAAATGGTACGTGCTGCTTCCTTGCTCGACGCTCAGCATTTAAAAGGATAGAACATGGACAATCAGCAAAGGTTGGCATCCATGGCAAGGAGGAAATTCCTCCTTCGGAAATGCCTCACTGAGTGTGGTTAGAAAGGTAGGGCATTGTGACGTCGCTGGTACCCAAAGTTCCCCAGGAAGTAACGGCACTTTCAAGCTCAGTGCCTATGTTTGTCTCAATACAACATTCCTGTATTGTCTTGTGTATTTGTCTGAATGTCAATGTGTGCGAGACATTTGTGTGGCAGCACAACTCCGTGTCTTAGTCCCTGACAAAAAAACCTCATATTTGCAGGTTGCTGTGTTTCCTTCGCCCCCATATTTCTTCTTTTCCTGTTTGTCCATTCCCTTGGAGATTCTGTCGAAAGGTTGGCCCCATTACACCACATCACTTTATACCCTCAATCGCCTTGCTCTTCCATGAGGCAATAATCTTGTAGTTCCATGAGTTTCAACCCTTAATTGAATGAATGAATTAATTAATGAATGAATACAAAACAAACAAACAAACAAACAAAGAGAAACTTTGAATTGAGATTAACAAAAGTTGGACCCTTTATGAGCTGGTACAATGCCTTTCCACAGAATCAAGATATCAGTTGTGTCTTCTTCTTTCATATGATCTGCAACCGGAGTCACTTATAAGGAGATAATTCAGTACTCGGAATGAGAGACTGCTTGGACACAACACAGTAAAGATGATGAGAGCAACTTCAAACACAAAAAAAACCAAACACAGCTTTCAAAAATAGCACTCAAAATACACAATCACTGCAGATAGTTTTGAGAGGAATGGGCGTCGTCAAACATCATTCAGGGTTTGAGAAGTCATGACAACACGAATTAAACCAAAATGGGGTGTAGGAGAGGAATCCATAATTTGGGCTTTTACTTTTGTTACAATCAAGAGCGAGGCAATTTGAGTTAAACTGTTTTTCAGCTCAGCGAAAAGCATTCCATTCAAACACCATCAAGGAACACAAAAACAAAAACAAAAAAAACACAACTGCATTATTTGTCGAGGAGATGGTTGTGTAGCATGCTGAACACCACGGCCTGGCCTCAATGAAAGATAATTTGTTCATGGCGAGGATAAACAAACCCCAAAATAGCTCATTATGGGGAAACGGCAGGCAGGTAGATGAAGGCACATGCAGTTTGACATTGCAATTATGAAACGACGCATTCCACGGCTGCACCTTTGGAATGCAAAACCACAAGTTTAAGAGAGACCGATTCCACCCTTTGATGCACAGCGTTTTGAAGAATGATCATTGTAAGACACTGAACAAACAACCTTGCAGGAGGTAAGCTCCGGCAGTGATGGGGTACATCACGGTCCTTTTACCAACACAAATTGCACTCAACACAGGCAAACACGTGAAGCGTTGTTGTACGATGAGTAATGCATGTTTGTTCCTGTGGATTAACTATACTTTGAGCATCTATGTATGTTTGTTTCAACGCTACCAATCAAGTTGAGAACTATGACAGCACCCGGTAGAGCGCATACCTCTACAAGGCTGAGCATTTAAAAATATTTTCTCTAGCTTATGTACAATGTCAAGGCTCGTATAAGAGCTGACACACAGAACGTATAACAAGAGGAGCAAGAGCCGAGAGGGGTGGGAGAGGGAAGGACAAAACAGTGAGGAATAGACATTAGGAGATCTGTGGAAGGGAGAGGGATGGGTCTGGGTACATGGGGTAAACAAGATGGACACTACAGGGACTTTCAGGAAGGAAAGCAGGGAATTTGAAGGAGGTGGGTAGAAAAGATCATGGTTTTAGATGGGGGAAGACAAGAGATGGTGGTGAATAGCTATTTTGAAGACCTGGAAGGAAGAGTGGGATTGCAGAGTGTGTGTGTGTGTGTGTGTTTGTTCCAAAGGTGTGGGAAAAAAAGAGGAATGAAAGAATGAAGTTGAGCAGCAATTCGTGATTTTGGTCGTTTTAACCAGAAGGGGGTTGCTGGCGGACCTTGAGCGCCCTGCGGAAATATGGGCGGGACAGATAGCAGACAGAGCAGGGGAGAGAATGGGCAAGGCCAGAGAGGAGACGGTAGAAGACAGAAAGACCACTGACCTGCCTGCGGTGAGAAAGTGAGAGACTCAAAGACTCAGCCTCATCGCTGGAGATACCAATGATCCTAAATGCTTTGGTTTCCACAGCATGAAGCCGAGAAAGGTGAGAGTCAGAAGCACTAGCCCAGAGGGGAGAGCAGTATTCCATCAGGCTACGGATGAAAGCTTTGTATGTGGTCAGGAGCTCAGGTGTGCCAAGGAAGGACTTTGCATGATGGAGGATGCCCAATCGGCGACTGGCTTTGGAGGCCAACTTGGAGATGTGGCTTTCCCAGGTTTACGTTTTGTATCCCACTGATAAGCAGGATCTGAATCTGGACCTGAACCAAAATAGAATCTGCTTGGTCTTGTCACCTACCCAACTCATCCACCAAGTTTCATTCAAATCCATCCGCAACTTTTTGAGATAACCTGCTATATGTTGTTTTTGGCCACATCTCTCAATGGCAAAAATCACTTTAAAAATTCTCGGATCCATATAAGGCTTTGAATCATAACCAAAATCAATCATTTCATCGTCGTCACAAATCCAAGCTCTCCACCAAAATTTGTCCGAATCCGTCTACAACTTTTTGAGATATTTTGTTCACAAACAAAAAACAAACAAGCAAGAAAAAGACCACGTGCAGAGCACGATACTTGCAAGATCCACCACCCTCTCCAAAGGTTGTCATGGATACATCAAATTGTCCATTTCATTAACATTAAAATTGACAATCTTAATCGAAGCTCAGGTCAATCAAATGAAAATTTATTATTTTTCAGATGAAAATATGATTTTAGAAGTCTAACCTCGAGTTGACCTTTGACCTTTTGACCTCAAAAATAGTTGCTTTCCCAATTCAGTGATGGATGATGAAAATCCTGTTCAACTTTCAAGTTAATAGGATGTAAATTGACGCTTTTTCCAGTTGAAAATTGATGATTTTAGAAGTTTGACCTTGAGTTGAACTTTGACCTTTTGATCTCAAAAATAGTTGTCATCCCAATTCAGTAATAAACTATGCAATTGCTGTTTAATTATCAAGGCAATTGGATGAAAATTGATGATTTTTCAGACAATTAATTTTAGAAGTTTGATGTTTTATTAATTTTAGAATTTTAGAAGTAGAAGCTGGGATGATACCATGCTCCTGGATTTAAGCTGAAACTTCGGTTGCTACAAGAAGCCTGTGGTCAGTATTGAGGAACTGAGCACTCCGGTGGACCCTGCAGTTCTGGATCATCCTCCAGTGACCATCAACAAGCACATGGTCAATCTCCTTTGCCACACCGCCAGCATTGGAATTCCAAAAAAAAGAGAAAAATGCTGATTGCATTTAAAGTTCTCCATCATTAAAAACTTTCAAGTATTGTCTGTAAAACAAAGAAAACAATCAGTTATGCCAAGACTGCTTCTGGCAAGAACGATTGCAAATGTGTCAGATATAAATGCCCCACCCTGTATGTATGTGTATGTACATATATATATATATATATATATAAATATATATGTATGTGTATATATATATATATATATATATATATATATATATATATATATATATATATATATATATATATATATATATATATATATATATATATATATATATATATATATATATATATATATATATATGTGTATATATATATATATATATATATATATATATATATATATATATATATATATATATATATATATATATATATATATATATATATATATATATATGTGTATATATATATGTGTATATATATATATATATATATATATATATATATATATATATATATATATATATATATATGTATATATGTGTATATATATATATATATATATATGTGTATATATATATATGTATATATATGTGTATATATATAGATATATATATATGTGTATATATATATATGTATATATATGTGTATATATATATATATGTATATATATGTGTATATATATATATATGTATATATATGTGTATATATATATATATGTATATATATGTGTATATATATATATATATGTATATATATGTGTATATATATATATATGTATATATATGTGTATATATATATATATATGTATATATATATATATATATATATATATATATATATATATGTGTATATATATGTGTATATATATATATATATATATATATATATATATATATATATATGTATATATATATATATATATATCTATATATATATATATATATATATATATATATATATATATATATATATATATATATATATATATATATATATATATATATATATATATATATATATATATATAGCTGCAAAAGTAGGTATACAGTTAGGATTATACCAGTATTATAAGTGTGAATGTGTGAATGTGAATGCCGGGGGGGGGGAACAGTTTGAACATTTGAGGTATTAATATGTTTATTATTGGTATGCCATTATTGATATGCTTGTATAATCAATAAAATACGTTTTGTGTGCACGTTTTGTTTTTCATTACTGTATACCTACTTTTGCAGCCCCCTGTATGTATGTATATATATATACATATACACACACACACACACACACACACACACACACACACACACACACACACACACACACACACACACACACACACACACACACACACACACACACACACACACACGGTGAGTCAAAAGTAGCGCCCGATTTCTGTTTTTTCAGCTGCCAGATTCTTTCTGGGAATTCATGTTGTTAATAATTGTCTTGCAGATTATAAATTTTCGTAATTTATTTATTTTTGATTTTTTTTGCAGGTTATTGCTGCGAGTTTGGAAAGTTACTGAATTTGCACCAAATTGAACCATGAATTACCTTTCAATGAATCAACGCATTGCGGCCGTGAAACATTACTACAAATGTAATGATCAAGCAACGATGGCGGCACGCCGTTTGACACAGGAATTCGATATTAACCCACCTCAGGGAAGAAACATACGATTGATTGTCGAGAAATTTGAAGCAACAGGGTCGGTAGCCGCTGCAAAGAAGTCCGGACGTCCGAAAATGGCAACGAATGTGGTTAAGGCTGAAGAAGTCATCAGAAGACTGGAACAAAGTCCGCAAAAGTCAACTTGCCGTTTATCTGCAGAGTTGGAAGTGAGCCAATCAAGTGTTATCTGCATCTTTCACCAGAAAAAATGGAAACATTACATTCCATGCTTACTGCATGCCCTTCATGATGGAGATGACTACCGCCATCTTCAATTTTGCGAAGAGTTCTTTGCTAAACTTCACGAAGAGGACAGAATGCTAGATAACATCTGGTAGTCAGAGGAGGCATGTTTTAAGCTTAATGGCACAATTAACAGACACAATTGTGTCTACTGGGCTGCGAATAACCAAAGAGTGACAGTTGGTAAGGAGGTAAATTTATCTGGAGTGACAGTTTGGGCAGCCATATCTCCATTAGGGATAATTGGACCCTTTTTCTTTGAGGGATCTGTCACTGCAGAAATTTACCTAGATATGCTGCAAACCTTCTTTTGGCCCAGAGTACAAGATCAGGACTGTTATTTCCAGCATGATGGAGCTCCACCTCATTATGGACGTTATGTTCGTCAATGGCTTGATGAAAACTTTCCCAGAACGTGGATCAGCCGCCGTGGTCTGATAGAGTGGCCGGCATGCTCCCCAGACCTTACACCGCCAGATTTCTTTCTTTGGGGGCTCATGAAAGACCTTGTTTATCGTGAAAAGCCTCGTACGATTCAGGAATTGAAGGCTCAAATCACTGCAAAGTTGGAGGATATTGATATCTGGCTCTGCAGACGTGTGAGCCGCTCTGTGCCTGCTCGGCTGCAATTGTGCATCGATCACGAGGGAGGGCACTTTGAAAATTGCAAGTAAAACAGTTTGGTATAGTTCCGTAATATTTTTTTCTTGAATAAATGGTTAGATAAACATGTCATTCATTTATTTCTACCTTCTTGTACACTGTAATACAAATGGCAAACAAACAATCAACTGACAGAAATCGGGTGTGACTTCTGACACCCTGAATATACACATATCTCTACATACACATATCTATATATCGATATACACATATCTCTATATCTATATACAGTCAACCCCCGCTTTATCGCGGTTCACCTATCGCTCCCCCGGTACATCGCGGTAATAATATATGAAATATAAATGATTTAAGCAATAAATTATAACGTGTGGTGCTCGACCAGTCACATAACGCACGAGACAGTTTCGCTGTAAACTTCGAATATTTTTTACGTTTTTTCTCCAAGCCCCACGATGCCGCCCAAACGCCCTGCACCTTCTAAGGCTTCTGGCAAGGAAACGAAGCGCCAGAGGAAGGTCCTGACGCACCAGGAGAAGGTCAAGGTGCTCTATCTGCTTCGGGAAGGAAAAAGGTTTGCCGCTGAAGGACAAGCACTGCTCGTACCCAGCACCACAAAAACAACCAGACCAGACGAGTAGATCTCCAGCACCTCAAACCCAATCACTGCCAAACTGACTAGACCAGACGAGTCGATCTCCGGCACGTCAAACCCAATCACTGCCAAACCGACCAGACCAGACGAGTCGATCTCCGGCACCTCAAACCCAATCACTGCCAAACCGACCAGACCAGACGAGTCGATCTCAGGCACCTCAAACCCGATCACTCCCAAACCGACCAGACCAGACGAGTCGATTTTTTTGGGAAGGCGTCCATTCATCGCGGATTTTCACTGAGCGCGGGGAGGTTTGGAACGTAACCCCCGTGAGAAAGGCGGGAATACTGTAGACTTATCTATATATACACATATCTATATACACATATCTATACATCTATATCTATATATACACATATCTCGATATCTATACAGTCATCCCCCATTTATTGCGGTGGTTACGTTCCAAACCTCCCCGCGAGAAGTGAAAATCCGCGATGAATGGATGTCTCCCAAAAAAACGACTCGTCTGGTCTGGTCGGTTTGGCTGTGCTCATCCAACCGCGGCAAACCTTTTTCTTTCCCGAAGCATATAATCAAGCACTTTAACCTTCTCCTGGAGTGTCAGGACCTTTCTCTGGCGCTTCGGTTCCTTGCCAGAAGCCTTAGAAGGTGCAGGGCGTTTGGGCGGCATCGTAGGGCTTGGACAAAAAACGTAGAAAATATTCGAAGTTCACAAGCGAAACTTTGTCTCGTGCGTTGGGTGACTGGTCGAACACCACGCGTTATAATTTATTGCTTAAATAATTTAAATATTATATATCATTTCCGCGATATACCGGTGGAATCCGCAGAAAAAATTAGTTAGGTTCCAAGGGAAAACCCACAATGAATCGGGGGCGCGATTGGTGAACCGCGATATAGCGGGGGATTACTGTATACACATATCTATATACACATATCTCTATATCTATAAACACATATCTATTTATCTATATACACATATCTATATATCTATAAACACATATCTCTATATCCTGTGAGAAAAACCATGTTCTCACCAAATTTAGTGTACCACCCACCAAGTCACGTGACCTTTTCAGGCTCCCAGGGATTGGTTGGCTAGTCAGACGTGGTGGACGGACCACGTGAGAGCTGGGGCGCCATTGCTGGCAACAGACGTGGCTCTCAGATCGCGAGGAGAAAAATATATCGAGTGCTCCAAATCGCATGTTTTAAAAGCGATTTTCAAGACTCTCGACAGCACTGTCGCACTGATCGTTGATAGATCCGTCTGAAAGGATTGAGTTAAATTGGGACGAGTGTGATCGTTATTCCCGGCTACCATCGAGCGGGGCTGTGAGTTGTACAACCTGTTTTCGGAATGCTATTGTTGCCAAGAGTTCTGGCAGGTTTTTTGTGCTGTGAAATCCATTCTGTTGCCAGCCATTTTTGAGATCGAGCCAATAAAATATCGTGCCTACCCCTTGAGGCCGATTTCAAACACAGTGGTGTGTTTTGTTGTTCTCTTTGTCCACACGTGGATTGCTTGAAGCTCGGACATAACGTCAATATTCCGTGCTGGAAAATATTAACAGCCAGGATCGCGACAAATGGGCGGCTCGTCCGGGATTCATTCAAGTAAGAGACATTCGAACTGAGACAAATTCCACAGTGGGCTGCCATCTTCCTTCATCTGATCATCGTTCCCTCATCAGCGGACGCTATCTTGGAGGAACCTTGTCATCAGCGGACGCCATCTTGGAGGAACCTTCTCACTGGCAGACGCCATCTTGGAGGAACCTTCTCACCGGCGGACGCCATCTTGGAGGAACCTTCTCACCAGCGGACGCCATCTTGGAGGAACCTTCTCACCGGCGGACGCCATCTTGGAGGAACCTTCTCACCAGCGGACGCCATCTTGGAGGAACCTTCTCACCAGCGGACGCCATCTTGGAGGAACCTTCTCACCATAGGACGCTATCTTGTGTTTACGCCGGTCATCGGCCAACAATAATAAAAAAAAAAAAACGTGAGTTATTTGTACGTTGCATTTTCTCATTGGCAATTTGATGTGCGGTGATGATATTGGGTATTTCGTGTCGTATTTCCCCAACAGAGCGTTGTGTGCGAATTACGTGTATCACGCAAATATTGCTTGCCTTCCCTGTGTGAATTGCCCCGTCCCATGTGGTGAAAGATATTGCTGAAATATTTCGACCCAGCCTCGTTTTAGACTTAGTGTTTTGTGCCCCTGTCGTATGATAACTCGTAGCCAAACCATGTTGGCTGGAGAAGTGAGAGATCAACCTGATCATGTTGACAGTCACGTGGGTGTCGAGGTGAGCGACGCAATCAGCCTTGACCCGGTCACTGAACTCGATATGTTAGGGAGCGATCCCATCATGACGAAATGCATGCGTTCCGCATATCGAGTCAACCCAGTTGTTAAATCGGAGGGAAGTCAGTGGAGGTCATCAACTGGGCCCTCGTGGATGACGGTGGCATCGGTGACAGAGGTGACACAACCTCAAACAAAATCCCCTCAATTGAGGGGAATGCCAGGCTGGGAGTGTGGTGGTGGTCTTGGTCGTCTCCAGTCTTCTCCTTGGTCGTGGTGGTGGTTGTGGTCATCGTGGTGGTGGAAGTCATCATGGTCTTGGTGGTCGTGGTGGTGGTGTTGATCGTGGTCGTCGTGGTGGTGGAAGTCATCGTCGTTGTGGTGGTCGTGGTCGTCATGGTCATGTGAGTCATCGGTCTTCTCCTTGGTCGTGGTAGTCATCGTCATCTCCAATCTTCTCCTTGGTCTTGGTCGATTGGTGCGTGGCCAGTTGGAGAGCGCGGAGCCTGGTGCTGTTGCGGGTTCGAGTCCGACCGAGCCGGATCGAAGACCACACGAGGTGGACAGGTCCAAGCACAGGCTATGGTCTCCAGCTCACCTCTCCTCGAGCTGGAAGTCTTCAATAAAGACTCGACGGGATCCTTTTCTGTGTGTGTGTATCTGTGTGTGGGCCCGTCTTCAAGTAGCATTGTGTAAGTGCTTTCTTTTGCTCATTGTACATTGCCTGCCTTTTATTCGGTTATCTCTGCCTTCTTACGTGTTCCCCTTCCCACCATTATCAATAAATCCCTTTTGTTAAATGTATCAGCTCATTTCTGTGATTCTTTCATTGGCTTAGCACGCTGTGTATTGAGAGATAACGAGGGTAAGATGTGCATTTGGACCGACGGGTCTTGGTAACCATCCGCTCGGGTTACACACGGTTCGAGCACGATAACGGCTCATTCCGCTCGAGGCCTGCCGAGGGTGTGGCTCCCGGTAGTTGGACGGCGTGAGTACTTAAGGCCTAAGTCACATTTGTTCTACGGCGAGGATACGGCAGCCGTACGCCCTCTGAATTGACAGAAACGTGCGGCGGCCGCAGAGTTTCTGCAGTGGCCTCAGGGTGGCCCTACGCCGTTTGGCTATCTTTTACAGGCCGTAGGGGTCGCTGTGGAATTATAACGCTGAGTTATAACTTTTTTCATTTCTACGTTTGCCGTAGCAAATCGACAAGCCGAAAAAAAAACTGGTTAAAAAAAAAAAATAACCCACTCGTTACCGTCCGTCTGGCCGTACGTTCGCCTTAGGGCCCCCCTGCGGTCGCCTTGCGGGCACCTTGAGGCTACCTTGCATCTGCCTTGAAAATTCTATGGCCGCCGCAGGGCCCCCTTAAAGTCACCGTGCGACATCAAATCAAAGACCGTACGGCAACCCCACGTTTTCGGTCTCCACAATTTCGAAATACGCCGTGCGGCTCCCCAAAAAATAAAAACATATGTGACTGCTACATTGTGTGACTGTGGAAATACTGCAGCCGCCATATAATTACTAGTGGCCGTAGATTTTGGAGACCCCACGGCCACCGTGGCAAATGTGACTTAGGCCTTAGGTAAATTGGAGTTAGACAAGTGGACCCTACCTCACACCATCGAAGTATTGGCAACCACGGTCCTGTAAGGGACCCGTGCCTTTCGGAGTTCTCCGAGAAGCACGATATAGATTCCGGGTGTTCGGTGGAGCAGACTCTACTTGCTCCACCTAGCGGTCGTACTCGCCGCTGACACCCGGCCCCACAACAATATATATATATATATATATATATATATATATATATATATATATATATATAAATATATATATATATATATATAATATGTAGAAATATGTATTTCTATATGCAAATATATATATATATATATATATATATATATATATATATATATATATAAATATATATATATATATATATATAATATGTAGAAATATGTATTTCTATATGCAAATATATATATATATATATATATATATATATATATATATATATATATATATATATATATATATATATATATATATATATACATATATACATATATACATACACAAGCCTGATGTTGGCTTAGTGGTTTGGGTGGCAAACTTGGGATCCTTGGTTCCTGAGTTCGAGCCCTGTTTGCTGCTCAATTAATACCACATGGGGTTGACTCAGCCTGCCATCCTCCTGAGGTCGGCAAAATGAGAAACGTGTACTGGTAGATGAGCACAGCATCAGCGGCACAACTGTGCTCCAAGAAATGGTTGGAGTGGCCACCCATCCAAGATTGTGCCAAATCGCCAAGGAAAAACTGCTTTGGCAGTTCCAATGCTCTGTTCAAAAGTATGGTCAAAAAAAAAAAAAACAACACACACACACACACACACACACACACACACACACACACACACACACACACACACACACACACACACACACACACACACACACACACACACACACACACACACACACACACACACACACACACACACACACACACAAGAGTGAGTCTGTTTGTTCCATATACGTTTTCAAGCCCCGAACCAATTTCGCCAAAAAGTGCTGCACAGCAACACATTATTTTCATATGCTGAAGGGCAACGCCACAATAAAAGCTTTCACTTCTTAATCAAGTAGATGTATAAACATGAAATAACTGTGTGTAATGGAGCATCGTACGTCGGGTGCCTCCCTCAGTTGGGAGAGTCATGCAGCTTGGCCCGCACCTGCATATTCGAAGGTGGATGTTCTGACTCACACATATAAGATGCGTAGTTTTATCATATTTGCATTTTAGACACAGCTTTTCTCCATCTGCATAATTCCAATATGACGTGGGGGGGGGGAAAAAAAACAACACAACACAACACAACACAACACAACACAACACAACACAACACAACACAACACAACACAACACAACACAACACAACACAACACAACACAACACACACACTCCAGAAGTACGCCGTTGCATGACAGCTATACAGCTCGAGGAACAACACCAACGGTTTCGGAGCAGCGGGATGAAAGGGATACATTTTGCCTTAAAAACCCACCCAAATCAGAGGCCAGTTCAGAACTGTCGATGCTAACTTGAAAGACGCCATGAAACCAATGCGGCCCGAGAAGGGATAATCATAAAAATAACACAAATACTATGCGAAGTGGTAGCCTCTTAGCATCGCAAACCAGGTGGGTTCAACAGAATGGTAAGAACAATGGCTGAGATGTTCATGACACAAGATTAAACATGTAATTTCGAAAGCCACCACCATTCCCTCATTTGACAAAAAATAAAAAATAAAGCCAAAGCAAAATCGGCCAGAAAAAGATTAACCGTTCAGCTTACAAGAAGAAGAAAAATAAACAAATAAATAAATAACCAAATGAAAAAAAAACAATAGATTTGTATCCGAGCACCATGATTAGGAACGATCACTGAACTGTGGAAATGCTGGAAATGTCATGTCAGTTGCATTTGCTGAAACTCCTGCTGTTGAAGCACAGAACATGGCAACAGTGCAATTATTGCAACCACATGATGCAGAAAGGTGAGAATGAGCGGTGAGGAAATTATTTTGCACAAACAGTCAGACGGCGAATTATTTCTCCAACGAGCCATTCCAATGGTGGAATGTCAACTTCGATAAAAATTTGTCCGAAACATCTTCGCACCACACGTCGAATGCACGCCATAATGTGGGTTATCTCGTGCGCACCGTTTCCTTGACATTCCTGTCGTGTTTCATCCTCGAGATCACGCTGTGCCATCGGGGCAGAGCAAAGAAAGCAACGCAACTGACAAGATCTCGTGCTTATAACGATGGCAAACACGTAAGAAATTTCAAACTCGATGACCTTGTACCTCACAGATATCTCACGGGATTGAGAGCAGGAATTGTAGGCCACATATCTGTGAATAGGCTGGAAAAAAAATCCATACAATTCATGGCACGAGAATTTTAGAGAGATACCATAGCCTGTTCACAAACATCTGGAGTCATTAACATCCTCTCAAAACACACACACACACACACACACACACACACACACACACACACACACACACACACACACACACACACACACACACACACACACACACACACACACACACACACACACACACACACACACACGAGGCTTGTGGAAGAGCTAAGGAACAATGGAATGGAACAAAATGGAAATGGAGAAACACCAACAACAGATCCATTTATTTGTCTTCTCCAATAGGCATGACCTTCGCCACATAATATAGATTATCTTCAGTATTCGTATCATTCCACAACTTACCCCACCACCACCACCCTGCCTCTCCTACCACGCCTCTTAAAGTGATTTGACCTTGCACTGTCAGAGGCAAAACTGGAAAGACTCCCCCACTCCCAACATCTTCCTTTCATGACATGAACAAGAATGGGAAGTTTAGAGGAGTAATTGGGAAAGGGAGTGGGGGTAAGGATAGGAGGCAATGGTATGGGTCAAAGGTTAGTAGCAAGAAAAGGCAAGGCTGCGAGATGGAAACGAAGAAACAATGAGATGGAGACGAAGAAACAATGGAATGTTAGTGTGTGCACTGCAAAAAGTGAAGGCGGCTTTGTGCAACAGGTTTGCTCTGCCTTTAGATCTCATTCTATCTCGTGAATTTTATAAAACCTGCAACAAAAGGTCCCACACCCACTGGAAAATAAGAAATATTCAAACAAAACTTCCTGATCCTGGTCTTTTACTTTGGAAAATACCCAAATGGTGTTACAAAAGGTCAACGAGTTGTAATATGATGATGATGATCAACATTATCTTATGTGCAGCCTGTGGCTGGTGGTTTGCGCCATTGTTGGGAGCGAGGCTGTACTGCTAATGCAGTGCCCCCTGCTGGTTAGGACAGGAATTTGTAATTTGTTCATGGTGCCGGCGAACATTCGCCCACTCTTCACGAAGGACACCGTGGGATCTTCAACATCCACCGACCAACGCTGGCAAACGGGACACCCATTTAATGTCCATCTGAGGGACGGTACATGCATTGATGAATCACCCTGCCTGTGAAACACCAGGATGACAGTTTATAGCTGGGTTAAGATTTGAACCCAGGCTAGACAGCTTAGAGGCGAGTGTGCGTACCTCTCGGCCACCCTGCCAGCAATGATGATTATTATTATTATTATTATTACTACACTGTAATGCAATGTTATGAAACCAAGATGCAGTAAAATGGTATACACCTGATGCAGAGCAATGTGCTCACATCCTCACCTTTCTTGTGGCCACCTTCGTCGGATTCCAGCCGGCGGCTCACCGAAACCACCTTCATAGAGAGACGGTTCCCGCCCTGGCGAATGAGGCCGACCACCTGCCGATGGCCGCATTTTACTACATTCTCACTGTTGACCT
The DNA here is from genome assembly GCF_056783735.1 of Eptatretus burgeri. NCBI lineage: Eukaryota > Metazoa > Chordata > Myxini > Myxiniformes > Myxinidae > Eptatretus > Eptatretus burgeri. The sequence continues at coordinate 13,619,733 of NC_140965.1, read as the reverse complement.
ACAGTGGGGAGGTGAGATGGGAAGGGACAGAACAAGCTGGCAAGTGAGTCCCTCAAAAAGGAAAAGCCTTTGTTTTTGAAACGGTATGTTACAAATGTGATTGTTTTACAAACAATGCAATAAAATCCCCCAAATAGAAACACAATAGTTTTCCAAGGCCACTGTGATTTCCTTTTTTTTTTAAAAAAAAAAGCCAGTGGGTATTGTTCATTGCGAGAACCTTTCGAGTTGTAGAGTTGTGCTAGTGCGATTCACAAACTGGGATTTTGGGACTCGGGTGATCTGATTAATCAAAAGGACCACACCAACAGTTCCATGCAAACTCAAGAAGTTTACAACGATTAGAAGCAGCATGCTTCACAGAAGATGCATTAACAATGCTTCCATTCGAAAGATCTAGTTGAGGCAATCATTTGTTTGATAGAGTTGTTATAATCAAGAACATAACAGCGACGGAAAAAAAAAATAAAGTACAAGTCGAGTCATCCACCGAGAACGTTCCATTTTGACCAGAATGGACAATGAGTGTTCTCCAAGGTAATTAAACGCTAAAACTTGCATCCGGCATATGAGTATAATGACTATACTCATGGGAGGTAATCCACGGTAACCTTTGCACCTTACCACTTGTTTTGCCAACCACAGATGTGGAGACAAAGTCCTACATGCTTGGTTATGGACATGCATTCCATCCCCTCAGGATATCAAAATCCTGAGGGAAAGAGATCCTGAGTGACTGAAATTAAAGGAATGCTTTTTCTTCGCAATCGTAGCAAGGCAAGGGATAACATGATGGAAGACGAGTGTGATGGATTTGTGTGCAATTTCCACACAAAAAGTAAACTTTGAAACAAAGTTGGGCAAGTTCACCATGCGACGTGTGCATAGTTAACCTCGCCCATTCCCGAAGGGACAGGAGAGGGTCGTGCAATTGGGGTGTGTGTGTGTGTGTGTGTGTGTGTGTGTGTGTGTGTGTGTGTGTGTGTGTGTGTGTGTGTGTGTGTGTGTGTGTGTGTGTGTGTCCACATGTAGACCAACTTTGATGGAGTGCCCACAGATGGCCGACATGCATATTGAGTTCTCAACCGGCCTTGTCCGATTTAACCTGAACATTTATTGATCAAATTTATCCACAAGTTGATTTTGTACCGCAAATGTGGATCGTGTCAAAGTTATCCACACCAGTTTCCAAATTTGCCAGCACCGCCCCGTGGTTTGAGAAATGCTGCACGGCCTACAGACTTGACCAGCACACCCGACCTGCCTTAAGCACAGTTTGATAAAGTTGTCTATTTTCACCACAAGATGATTCTTTTTTAAACCTTGAATGTGAATCATGTCCATGTCCGTCTGTAGGTCTGCCTGTTGTTGTCACGGACCTTCCTATTCCTATCTCTACTCCGTTGCAAGAACATATGCCTGGATATGATGGGTGGCATTCACATCTCAATTACTTCATGATAAGGATTAATACAGATTAACTTTTATGATATAGGGAACATTAGCGATGAATTAAACATGATTTCAAAAGGCCTTGAAGTCAGAACAGATAATAATAGGAACCTTGCCATTTATTTTCCACAGTTAACGAGGTCATAAGGAACCACAGACCACGAGTAGAAACCTTCAACACGAAGGACGCTATTCTATTGGTTCGCGATGCATCGCTGCGTTTGCACTAAAGACATTCGCTTTCAATGGTTGAGGACACAGACTGCTGAAGCGGCAGAAATAAAAACGGGTAGGGGGTGGGGGTGGGACCCCCCCCCCAAAACAGTTTATAAAGATGAACAACATAAACACTTGTCAGCAACAATGGTAAAAGGAATGTAAATTACAATAATTGTTGATTACTCAAAAACTATTTTCCCAGTATGGTAGAGATTGAAACATATTGCCTTCAAAACAAAGCTATTTTATCTGAATACGACAGTTAATGGACTCTTAGGCTAGCAAGATAACAGAGAGTTATGCCCACTCGCCTCTGAGCTGTCGAAAGTGGTATTCAAATGCAAGCCCAGCTATAAACTGCCATTCTGATGTCTCGCAGGCAGGGCAAGGCAAGGCAAGGCATCAATGTGTGCGGCATCTCGAGGATGAACAATAAACTCGGTGTCCCGTCTGCCAGCATTAGTTGATAGATGTTAAAAATCCCATGGTGTCATTTGCGAAAAGATTCAAAACCAGGCTAGACAGCTTAAGAGTCGAGTGTGTGCAACTCGAGGCTATCCTGCCAGCCCCTGTGTTAATATTGTAATTATTATTATTTTTAGTGGGCACCCCTGCCCTCCAGGTGGGAGTACGAGTGTCGACCCAACAAAAATGGATGGCTGCTTTGTGTCCGGGGAGTCAAAGATATGTAAAATTGTCAAGGACAACACCACGATCAATATAGTAATCACCAGGATGAGTCATGAGGTGAGGAAATGGTGTGATAAAGACACCGCACCATAATCACCAATATTATAATGACCGCTGTAAGAGGTGAGGAAACACGAGGTGAGAAAAACGTGTGATAAAGATGACACACCATAATCTACACCAGTGTGTGTGTGTGCGTGTGTGCATGTGTGCGTGTGTGCCCTCCATAACTCCAAAAATCATGAAACCTAGCAGCCTGAAACTTTGCATAAATGCTACGAAAACTCCAAGGAAGTGCATGAGTGAAAATTGGGTGTTTGGGTTAATTAAAACACCCATTTTGAAGATAATTAACAGCCTTATTTAATTATATCTTTCATCAGGCACATCTTCAGTCACCACTCTCTATTGAGTCTTAAGGTGTATCTGAGGTAACCTTGCTAGGGTCTGAAGCCGCCTTGATTTTTTTGGCCTGCTCAACCATGCCTTGACTTGCAACAGGCCACAACGATTTAACGATAGTTCCCCCCCCCAACTTTCCTCACTCATCATAGCTACGAAAAGTGCGATGGATACAAGGCAATGCATGGATACAAGGATACAAGGATACAAGGATACAAGGATACAAAAAACGCCCAGAGACGAAAAGCGTTCATGGCTTTATTTCATTTTCACACATGCGATAACCTCAAGAATCTCTTCAACTCAGCTAAATTGCAAAATTTAAGCTTCAGAATTGAATTTAGAAGCAGTTCTGACTCCTAAAAGTGTTCATTTGTCCAATTCGAACATATTTGATACTTCAGGCATTTCCGGTAGATGTATGTATAACATGACGGTTAGGTGATTGCTAATCACATGCCAAGCGAGCCGTTTAACAACCGTTTCGTTGGAGTGCTTGCTTGCGTGTTTAAGCCACTTGGCGAGCGCTCTCCAAGCTGCTTCGTTGTTCATTTCAGTAAAAGCACACAAGCTTTCAATCGAACATCGATTAGACATACGTTTCCGCCTGTTGGTTCCCGCGGTGCGTGCTTCGGGGGGTGGTGTCTCATCTGTTGAAAAATTGCAATTTTATTTTTGCAGGACATTGCTGTATTTAACCTTTTCGTGCAATCTCCTTTTATAATCCACCCCTCACTTCGACATTGATGCATATAAATAAAACAATAAGGTCCATCTGACCAGGTGTTTCGCCATGTTTTTTTCTTGCTGTGAAGCAATAGAGTATGGACTGACATTTTGTGTTTTGTGGCTTGATATATTTTTAATTGAATTTCACTAATTAACCACTTTAAATCCTCTTTCAAAGAATGCTGTCTTTGGTCATTTTCTTTATCTGTGTTGTTTAAGCCAAAACTCGCTGGGTACTGAAACCTCAATGTGTGTGTGTGTGTGTGTGTGTGTGTGTGTGTGTGTGTGTGTGTGTGTGTGTGTGTGTGTGTGTGTGTGTGTGTGTGTGTGTGTGGTGTGTGTGTTATTTAAAAAAATAATTAATCAATTAATTTGTGTGATAGAATTTGGAGGAACAGTTGTGTGTAAAAAAAAAAACCTGAGATGTGTGTGTATCATTGATTAGTATCTACATATGTGGGTTTCAGAATGTGGAATTGAGTCCTCCCAGGGTGGGCTCAAAGTATCCAACTTCATTTCAGTAAGGGGTCACGATTGATGGACCAAGCTGTGACGTTTTCTGTTCTCAAAGTTTTGTGTCGAGGGCTCTCTTCAGGATTGTTAATGAGCCCAGGACAGCTTGCAACTGTAGTTCGTTTGTAATAATATCCCAGGGATGGTTTTTAATATCTCTGTGAGGTTCTTCTTTATCATTCCCATGAGGTTCTTAGTAATCACTAGTACAACTTTGGCATTCTTCAGCTTCAAGGATCTTTTCACTTAATGCTTGAGGTCTTGGCATTTTGTCATTTTCTTGATTTCTGTATTGTTTAGTCCAAAATCACTGGTATTAACACCTCAATTAACAATGCCTTCTTTTCTTTTTTTTACCGAAGTGTGATATCTTGTTGCAATGCTTTGTTTTTGATGTTCACGCTTGATGGAATCATTAGCTTGTACATGAGCGGTCCTTCCATGTTTTCAGTGATTGCTTTTGGTTGATGTTCCCACAAATTTTCTAGAACTGGAATATCAAAATTTTTGCAGATGTACCTGCAGATTACTTTACAAATTCTGTTGTGTCGTTGTGTGTACAGCTGTTCTGACATGAGTTTTTTTATTTTGTGTTCGGTCAACAAACATAACATATCAGTCTCTTTGCGAACACCACCTCCACCCCTCAACTTTTTCTCACTTTTTTATTTTCTTTCACCTCCCCCCCCCCACCCCATCCCTCCCTCACTCATTCTGTCTGTCTGTCCCCTCATCGCTCCCCCCTCCAAATAAAATTCAGCACTCTCTTCCCACACCTCTGTGTCTCTTTGTCTCCCTCACTCCCTCCCTCTCGCAGTGTAAAGGAATGCTTGGTGAGGCATCACTCTCCCCTCCTCCACCCCCCTTCCTCACTCTTCCCCTTCCGAGCTCTCCCTTCTCCACCCACTCCTGGCTTCCCTCCCCTCCCCTATCTCTCTACCCTCTCTTCTCTCTTTCCCCTCCCTCTTTCTCCCCCCCTCCCCCTTAATATCACAATCAGCGAAGCGACAGGTTGCATTTGATAGGAATAAATATTATAATTACCACTGCGAGAGGTGAGGAAACATGAAGTGAGGAAAATGTGTGATACAGACTGTGGACCGTAATCATCAATATTGTAATCACCGAAGTGCCACGGACAATGGACGTGTGAAGGGAAAAATGGGCACACCCATTTGGTCAGTGCCGCACCCAATCGACGAGTCAATATTACTGACATAGCTGCAGCCACACAAGCTCTCTTTATTATAGTGGAAGACATCATCAAATGGAATTGACCAATTGATTTGTGGACTGTGGTTATAATAATTTGGGCAAATAATCTAATTTGGAGGACAGAGGCTGCAATCAAGATTGGAGGAAGATATATCAACAATTCCCTTCCGGTTCTGGGTTTGGAACGACGGCAGGGTCTCTCAGGGCTCTCTGCTGACTTTCTCAAAGTTAAGTTTCCGGTCGTTATCTGTCCCATTTTAACTGTATTTTCTCACCTACATGTTACTGTGTGTTCCTAGTTCGGGTTTGTTTAAAAAATCGTGCTATTTTGTGAGTTTTCGTTGACCTTGTCTTACCGGGTTCTCTGAGGTCTACCCCTCTTGGTGTACGATAGTCTTTATTTGTATTCTCTCCATATTACCTTCAATTTCTATTTTCTCAACTTTCCCAACAGCACTCCCATCTTTGAGCCCCAGCCCCCATCCCTCCAATCTAAAAACTCTGGTTCTTGTCTGAAATCCCACCCCCCCCCAAAAAAACTACCTTTCTCCCTGAATACCCACGAGTACTGATCCTTCTTCTCCCTCTTCTTCCTGCTCCTTCTTCTGCCGGCACAGCATCTTTATTCTACTTGAACTGACCCACTCTCGCCATTCCATTCACGATTTCTTCCTTCAACCTTCCATTCCCGAATCTTACCTGTTCTTCAAAAATACATCAACAATTAATAGTATTCCTTGTATCCTTTCGATCTAAAACACCTCCTGTAACTTTTCATTGACCCAGCAGCATCACTCTGCACTTCACAGTTCCAAATTCACCAAACACCTCCACGATTTTACGTCAACCTTCCCTTTTCCGAATGGAACACAATCCTTATTTAAAATAAATAAATTCACTTTTGACTGAACACCTCCCATAGTCACGTGCTTCTCCCTTAACCACGTGATCTGTTTCCAGCCCCCTGCGTTTACCGATCCAAATTCCCCATTTACCTCACGATTTTTTCTACAACCTTTCCATTACTTAATCTGATGATAACTCTCTCAAACAATAATAATAATAATAATAATAATAATAATAATAAAACAATCTCTTATAATGCTATATCTTCCTCTTTCACATGTGTGGTACTCATGACTATCATGATGCACTACTCTTCGACTATTTCAACAGACTGTTCTCAAATCGACCTTTACTTCATACCTTGCATCAAAAAAAATCCAACTGTTACAGCGTTTTTTCTCTCCATTCTCTGAATTCACCTTCATTGCATCCCTCAAGAAATGTGCTTAATCGCATCTCTGACCTAAAACTTTATAAAACCCGAGTTTGCTATGAACCAATGTTCGCTTTCCATCAACCATTCTTATTTTTCCAACTTCAGTGCCAACTCACCCCTCTCACCCCTCCCTCGCAAAACAGCCATCACACTCTTCTCTCTCCAAGCCTCCCTCTCACCTCTCTCAAAAACTACCCCCTCACCTTTCTCCCTTAACTCTCCCCACTCACCCTTCTCCCACCATTCACCCCTCTCACTCACCCTTCTCAAAGTTGCAACCCCCTCACATCCACGAAGGTGCCTCCTTCCCCTGCCCCTCACTTCCATAAATCCTTAACTGCCTTCTGCCCCCTCTCTTGCCCCCTCTCCCCCAGAGCCTTTTCCCCTCCTCATCCGGCCCCTCCCCGAGCTATTCTGCAATCCCCCACACTCTTTCAACAACTCTCCTTCCCTCCCCCCCTCTCTTCCCTTGTCCTACCCTCCCGCTCCCCTCCCATCCCCTGCACCCAAAGCCTCCTCCCCTCCATCTTCATTAACAGTGTGGACCTCAAATATCCGGGGCCTTCGCTCAAACCTTACAGATCTTTCCATACAAGTTTCCACTGACAAACCAGACATAATCTGTCAAACAGAAACTTTCCTCCCCCAAGACGTGTCTGACTCCCAAGTATCTCTCCCTGGTTACTCCCTCCTCCGGTGTGACAGACCTGAGCATCGTCCTAGTGGAGGAGTTGCTCTCTTCATCAAAGACTCTATTCCTCACTCTCCATGCACTGCCCTCACTCCCCCACACCCCCAGGAACACCTCTGGCTATGGCTTCCCCTCCACTCCAACCTCATATTTATACGTGTACTGTACCGTCCACCAAACAGTGATGGCTCCATTTGCACCTCACTATCCAAAAACATGGACCAACTTGTATCTTCTCATCCAAACTCTCTCTTCCTCATATGCGGTGACTTCAATTGTCATCATGCCAGTTGGCTAGATGTGGGTACCTCTCTCACCTGTCATGGCACTTCAGCAAAAGCTTTCTGCGACTCAATCGGTGGAATTTCCCAACCCGGATCTCAACCAATGGTACTCTATCTCTTCTGGATCTGATTTTGACAAATTTCCCTGAAAATATCTGCTGTTCTTCCTCCGCTCCAATCGGTTCTTTCTCACCACGTGATTGACAAAGTGGACATCTCTCTGGCAATTATCAGAAAACCACCTCGGCGCCGTCAGGTCTGACATTTCACTCAAGCCGACTGGCAGTGTCTCCAAGCAGCCATCAAACTTCCAGACTGGTCTCCCATAGCAACTTCCTCAAACATCAACTCATCCTGGGAATTCTTTCAAAGAAACTTGCTCTCCCTCATGCACAGATTTATGCCCTCTCCTCTTCAGTTGTCCTACCCTTCCTCCCACCCTTGGTTCACTGAAGCTTGTGGTGAGGCAGTTGTCCTGAAACTTGCCTTTGCCTCATGGAAAGCAAACCCAACTGAGGGTAATCTCAGTTCCATCCATAAAGCTCGGAACAAGTGTGTATCTACCCTCAGGAGAGCCAGAAAACAACATCTTTCTCAGCTCGTCTGAACTCTCAAACCTCTCTCCCTCCTCCAAATCCTGGTGGCGTCTCATCAAATCTGTTTCTGGTGTATGTTCCCCCTCCATCCCCTCCCTTACCTCAAATTGCCACACTGCTGACACCGCACGTGAAAAGGCTGAATGCCGAAACTCGGTGTTTGCATCTCAATCTTGTGTCCCAAACCCATCGCTTTCTGTACCAACCTTACCCAGTCGCACACAACAGTCCCTGGACTCTGTGTCCTTTTCTCCTGACTAGGTGGAGAGCTTGCTGTCAAACCTCGACTCAGATTCTGCAACCAGTCCAGATGGCATCAGCCCAAGTGTCCTAAAAAAGTTCTCGTTCTCGTTCTCGTTGTCGTTGTCGTTGTCGTTGTCGTTGTCGTTCTCTCTCTCTCTCTCTCTCTGTGTGTTCTATTCACCCTCTCATTTGCTCAAGGTCATCTGCCATCTGCTTGGAAATCAGCAAACATTACTGCCCTGCATAAAAAAGGTGCAAAAACAGATCCCTGCAACTGTAGACCAATCAGCCTTCTCCAAATCATCAGCAAGTTTATGGACTCCATCATCGCTTCCGACATTAAATCCTTCCTCTTCTCCAATGGCCTGATTTCTGATCATCAATTTGGTTTCAGACCAGGTCACTCTCCCCTGGATATGCTGCCTCTGCTCTCTCAACAATGGATGGAGATCCACAATGCCGGACATGAAATTAGAGACTTTTCCGTAGACATATCACGTGCTTTTGACACGGTCTGGCACCATGCCCTGCTCACCAAACTCTCTCCCTATGGTACCCAAGGCCATCTCCACTCATGGCTTGTAGACTTCCTCTCCTGTCGCAGTCAACGTGTGGCCCCAAATGGAGTTATTTCATACCCTCTTCCTGTCCAGGCTGGAGTTCTTCAAGGCAGCGTTCTGGGTCCTGTTCTTTTTCTGGTTTTCATCAATGATTTCTCCGACTCTCTGGAAAATCCTCTTTCTCGCTTTTCTGATGACTCCACCCTCTGCCACACCATCTCTCATCCCTCTGATCAGCAGGAAGCAGCCTCTTCAATCTCTGCAGATCTGGATAAAATCACAAGCTGGTCCAACACATGGAACATGTCTTTCAATCCTGACAGATATCACTCTCACTCTGTCTCTCTGAAAGGACCATTTGGAAAACCCACCCCATCCACTTTTTCAACAATCCTCTGGAAGAAGTCCTTTCTTTCAGGCTTCTGGGTCTCACTGTCTGCCATGATCTTTCCCTGGGTTGTGTGTGTGACAAGGATGAATTAATTCAGTTTTGATGAAGATCCGAATCTGGAACTGGATAAGAAAATGATTTAATTTTCAAAGTGATTCTTCACTATTGAGAGATAGGACCAACAACAAAATGGAGCATGATATTTCAAAAAGTTGTTTTACTGGATGAAACATTGCATGGCAGAAGTATGCGCTCTGCAGAGTGCTCTTCAAGTTTTCTTTTTTTTTTTTCAATCCATGGGGCTGTCTCTATTGCCGTTTTGGTTCCATGTGCGACATCTTGCATCCGCACCTGTCTTTGGAAATTTTTTGACAGGTGGGTGAGGAATACCCTTTCTGACTTGCTGTCTTCGTGTTTTCATACAAATTGGTTTCAGTAATGCATCGAACTTTTCACGTACTCAGCCTACAATTGTCACTCTGTGCACTTGACTGAGCTCCATCAGGCCACCGTCTCCTTCTCGTCTTGGCAGGTACATTCTCGGGATGCAATGATTTTTGTACATTTATTGGATAGTGAGGAGTTTCCTTGTTTTGATATCGAATTTTTTTTGATTTCCGATTGTGGCCAGTTTACAATTTTACAGCTGTACTGGAATACTGGCACTGAGTTGGTTTATGGCTTTGATTCTGTTCCTCAGGGTGAGGTATGCCTTCAGGATTAGCCTCGTTCTACATAGGTATTCTGTGGTAATTGCTTTGTCCACTTGTTTGTGACCTATTTGTAGGCCCCCTTCTACTCCAAGGTATTTGTAAGATGCTTTGTTTTTTATTTCTGCATTGTTGTATCCAGGTCGATTTTTATGTTGTCCATCTTTGTTGGACTACCTTGTATGAATGTGCACTTGGCGTATTTATCTTGGCCAAACTCCATTTGGATGTCATCGGAGTACTGTTTCATTAATTTCAGTTTCTGCTAATTTTTTTGTCATTCAGTGCGAAGAGCTTTAATCACCCATGTATAGTGGATGTGTCACCTGCCCTGTTTCGTTAGACGTTCTCTTATTTGACACCGGGGTGTGTCCATGTCCTTGCTTGTTTAATGAGGTTGCTTGGTGGGTCCAGGGCTAAGCAAAACTCGAGGGGCGAAAGGCCGTCACCTTGAAAGATCCCACGTTGTATCTTCACCCCTGGTATTTTGATCTTTCCTTCCGAGTGCTGGAATATCAATGCGGTGTTCCAGAAATCAATTTCTTTCTCAATTAGTTTGATTATTTGGGGGTGATATTGTACAATTGCACGCATTTCATCATCCAAGAATGTGGAACAGTCAAAAGATTTTTTGTCATCTATCCAGTGTTTGGACAATTTGGATCTTCTCGTTTTACAGTTTTCAAGTCGAGCCTTGTTTATTAGTAGGTGGTCTATTGTTCTGCAACATCCTCTCTTACATCCTTCTGTTGTGCCTCTAGGCCTCCTTGATGTGTTAGGTGGTGTTACATCATTTCTGTGATGATTTCAGTTTGAAGTTTGTGTGTTGTTGGTAGACATGTTGGCAGACAGGTCTATACTTGTGAGAGTTGGATTTCTTCAGGATTTGGGATGCGGAAGGTGTTACCTTATGTAAGCCATTCATCCGTTGTCTTTTCTCCTTGGAGAAGCTTGTTTAATGCTCAAGCATAGTGATTATGGAGAGCATCTAGTTGCTTTGGCCTGAAGTTTGGAATTCCATCCAGGGCTTTTAAGTTTGGCATTTTTGCTCTTTTTTTTTTTTTAAAGAATTCTTCAACAAATATCACTGTGGGCGTTTCCTTTAGGTGTTGCTTTTTCTTTTCCAAGTTTAGGATCCAATCTGCCTCCTTGTTGTGTTCTTTTGGGTCTTCATAAATTCCTTTCTGGATATCTTCTAGTTTATCTTTCTCAGGGGACTTGATACATTTTGCATTTGTTTCCCGAGTTCATGTACTATCTTTTCAGGATATTTTCAAACATCTGGTTTTCTTTTCTCTGTTTGGTAACTTTATCATAGCTTTCTTTTTATCTTCCTTGCTATCATTTATATTCTGAGTTTTCAGCACACATTAACTCGAGGTCTTTGTCTTCGCTTTTATATTTGTTTTTGATTTTTTGGATTATCTTATTTTGGCTTCGGTTTCTTTTCATGAATTGTATTTGTCCTCTTTCTCTTTCTCTTGGTGGTGTTTGGTCTCTGTTTGTGGGGCCTGATATTTTATTCTTTTGGTGCTATTTTCCTGTTACTTTTTGTTGAATGAGGAGTGAGTGCTGCTGCAAAGCACACAATATTTATTTCCTTCAAGGGGGATGATTTTGGTGTATACACACACACACACACACACACACACACACACACACACACACACACACACACACACACACACACACACACACACACACACACACACACCAAATGATGGGTTGGTTCTCCTGATTAACATTTTTGGCCGTTTGTTGTTTACTTTTCAATCGAGTTGTGGTTTTTCTTCAAGTGCTGTCGGTTTTATATCTTCTACTTTATTTACCAGCTCTTTTTCCAAGTTACTTTGGTCTTCATCATCCTAGTCTTCCTCCTCTCTTCCATTCTGTTGTTTTCTCTCCTATTCCTGTTGATCATCATTTGCCGTTCCCGTTTTCATCCACTCCCTCTGTGTAAGTGTGACCCGGTCCATGCCACTGCATCCCCGGGGTGGGCCCGCATCCCCTCCCCCCACCACACCTCGTCCCAGCGGCTGGGTGCCCGGTGCCATGCTGCATTTCAAGCCCAGGCTTCACCGCATAGCCTCTCCCTGTGCCATCGTGGGCATGTCTCCACCTTCTCTCTGTTCACGTCTCCACCTTCCCTCCTACCCCATGTGAGCGCTAGACTCGCATCCTGATATTCTACAGCTAGTCTGCTTGACACTTCGATGTCTAGTGCGGTTATGATTTGAATCGTCAAGCTGCAGCTTATTAATAGCCTACACCACATGATCGTCGGCGATACGCTGCCGCGCTATGCACAAGTTAAACTATCGTTGGGCATAGGTTGTGAACGCCGACAACACACTTAGCATTCGTTGATATAAGTTATCTATACGTTATCAAAACGTTCTGTGTACGTTACTAATATGCTATGCATACGTCCATCTCGTTATGAATACGTCCAAAACTGGAAAAAAAAAAACATGAATAGTTCAGCGTACGCCAGCATTTTACATACATTTTGATACCTTGCAATACGCTGGCTAAAACGTCAAGGTGTGACAGGACCCACACCCCCATCTCCTTGAGATGCCGATAAACTGGCTGCAACCACAAGGGACATGGTCGGTCCATTTCCCTACTCCACTCACGAAGCTTCCTCGCTGAGAAAATCTAGTGAGCAGGATCAGCATCAGGAAAATGAGCCACATGTCTATACAGCCGCAGCTGATGCTCACAGAATGTAAACATAACAAATCTCATGTGAGTCTCTCTCAGCAAACGCTCCTTGGACATAAAGTCTGATCAGCGACAGCCAATAATTTTCTGAAGCGACCTGGTACCTAAGGAGTTAAGTCTCCATCACAGATCCTTGGTCAGAGTCCAAGTTTCACATCCGAACAGCAAGACTGGAAGGACAAATGACTTATAAACTCGAACTTTCATCCTCCTGCACAGGTACCAACAGCGCCAAACCCCAAAATCCAGTGAATCCACAACTCTCCAGGCCCAACCCAGACATCCATTGACCTCTGGCTCACAACATGCGGAGACATGAATATCACCAAGGTAAATGAATCTCTCCATGACCTCAACATGCTCACCACAAACAAGCAGACAGGACAGCAGCATCCAATATGTCATTGATAGCCTGGATCTTAGTTTTGACCCAGTAAACCCGTAATCCCAGCATCTCCGACTCCTCATTCAGCACCTCGAGGGCCCCCAAAATAATATCTAGAGTCTTCACAAAGATGAGGGCATCATCTGCGAAATCAAGGTCAGATATCTTGACATGAGACCCAAACAATATACTGCAGCTTGATCTCTCCAACATCCTTCACAGAATTCAGTCCAAACAAGCAAAAAAACTGGGGGTCAGCACACACTCCTGAAGAACTCCAGTAACAACTGGAAATAAGTCAGAGATGGAACCACTACACCTCACAGCTCTTTCAGTACCGAGTATAGTTCACAAATCAGATTTATCAGATTTGGTGGAACCCCACGAAGCCCAAAAATCATACAGAGGACATCCCGATTCGCTAAATTGAATACTTTGTGGCGATAAACAAAGGATGTGAGCAGCCTCTGCAGAAACTCTCGCCTGCGTTTGGTGAGGAAAGAAGAGCAAGGATTTGGTCAATTGTTGACTTTTTTGGTGTAAAGACCGACTGCTCTAGGTGTTGGTGCTCAAGCGGATGGTGGTGAACCCTATCAATAATTATCTGAGAAAAGACTTTGCCTGGCACTGAGAGCAGCGTCACCCATCTGTAGCTGCTGCAGTCCTGGTGATCACCTTTCTCTTTCTAGAGAGGGATAACAATGCCCCTATTCCAGTCAGTTGGGATGATGCCTGTGCTCAAAACAGAGCACAGAACTGCATTTCGGCCAGTCTTGAGGTCAGCATGGATGCCACAGATCCCAGGAACTTTACCCCCCTTTTCACTGATTCACCACAGCCTGTGTTCCCACGAATGAAGGTGGTTCACAGTTGGAGGGTCAGTAATAGTGATAGTTTACACCCGTGACGTACAACTCAATAGCTGGTGCGTCATCCTGGTACAGGCACTCAAAGTAACCGGCTGAGCGGGCCTTCACTTCAGACTCCTCTTTCAAGAGCTCACCACCCTCCGCTATAACTGCAGTACACTGAGGAATGGGCTTGGAGGAATGCAATGCATGAATTACTCTGCAAGCACAATGAGAATCACTGGACCACAGGTGATGCTCTACCACTTTACAGATTCCTCACACATAGGCCTCCTTTTCTGCCCTCAGCCACATCAAGTTTTACGACTCGGCTCCCTGAACAGCCCAACTCTGCCATTAAGCCTGGCCCTGTGAATCTGGTCAATAGTATCCAATGTCCCTTGAGACACAAAATTCTTCTTCGCCCTGCTGCGAGTTCCAAGACATCCACTGCCAACATCAAGGATGGTAGTCTTGAAGGCACTCCACAACTACTCAGGATTCCCCAAAACACCGAGACCCACCCCCCGCCCCCACCCCCAAATTCGAATTCAGCCTGTTCCCAAACTCCTTAGCTACCCTCTCATCCTTGAGCTTGCCAACATCCAGCATTGGCTGGGATGGTACCATTCTCCTGGATTGAAACCGCAACTTCATAAGCCTGTGGTCGCTATTGAGGAACTGAGCACTCCAGTAGACCCTGCTGTTCTGGATCATCCTCCAGCGACCAAAGAGCACAAGGTCAATCTCCTTTGCCACACCGCCAGCGTTGGAATACCAAGAAAAGCAATGAGCCTGTAGGTGCTGAAACCATGAACCAGCCACACTAAGTCCATGACTTCTTGCAAATTAAAGGAATTTGGTGCTATTGTGGTTCGCAGTTCCAGATGCTTGGGGACCAACACACGTCTCATAACCATCCCTATCAGTCAATTGATGCAATGAAATTCCCCAAGACTGGAAGAGTATCTCGCCTGGCACACTGATCAACTACAGACTCGAGCGAGACATAGAATGCCTCCTTTACAGTGAGATCACTCGCCTCAGTCAGAGCACACAGAGATACCAAAGAAACGACACCAAAAGAGTGATGAATCCTCAGTCTCATGATACACTAGTTGACAGGTGTTATCTCAATTATCATGGGTGTCAGCTTGTTGGCCACAGCTACAGCAATTGATTAGGCCTGGTAACCAGAGAACAGACCAATAGTAGGTGTAACAACAACCCACCATGATCTCACCACTAACCAGTCACCAAACTTCAGAGAGTGCTGCAATAGCAATGTTCAAATTCTGGAGTACAGATGAAAGCAGAGATAGGTGATCATATTCTCTTAAGGATAGGGCCACCCAAAGAGACCTCCTTGGGTTAGCCAAAGGAGCCCACCGTATGGTGGACAACACGTCATCACCACAACCTGACCCAGGAAGGTTACCCCATGCTTTTCCTCATTATCAAGGAATGGGGGTGCCGAAGGCTTTGCCTCAATCCCATCAACTGGTGAGCTGCCCTGCAAATGGCAGATGCAAAGGAGGTACTCCCAGAGAGTGGGTTTCAGTTATATTTGCGTTTTTTGTGTTTTGCGGAATGAAGGGTTTTATGGTGACTGGTGTGCAAATCCTGGAACCAACCTCCTCCAAAAAGGTAACCCAACTGCAGAAGGATGTCTGCAGACACAGTTGGGCACCAGATATGGGTGGCCGTTGCCTCACAAGGAGATCCTTCGCTGTTTGACAGGCTTTGTTTTAAATTGTGCTGGGTGTCCATATCCATACATCCTCCTCTGTCCCAGGGGAGCCTATTAGCCGTTCCATCTTGGGGATTTGGGAGCCGTCCCAGGGAGTCTAACTATATTGGGATAGAAATACAACAATCGCTCTTTCCTAAATTTTTCTGGTTTCACTACAGATTTCGATATAATTATTTAGACCATGAGTTACGATCGTGAAATATGGAATCACATTTCAAATATCAGCTTTTCATAAGCCTATACGATACGTTATTTAATCTTGCCAGGAGCCAATCACATTGCACGTAGCTTCACACAGCCATTCAGCATAAACCACGAACAGACAGCCGTGTGTGTGTGTGTGTGTGTGTGTGTGTGTGTGTGTGTGTGTGTGTGTGTGTGTGTGTGTGTGTGTGTGTGTGTGTGTGTGTATACATACATACATTATCAAGGTTGGTCAAAATCCATTCACTTGTTCACAAGTTAGAGCGGTAACAGATTTTTTTTTTTACTCTCACATGATCCTTGACCTTTTGACTCCAAAATCTAATCAGTTCATCTTTGCATCATTATACATACTTGTACCAAGTTTATCCTCGATCCCTTCAGCCGTTAATTTATCGTGATGATGAAAACCTATCACGGACGGACGCACGGATGGACAACCCGATAACACAATGCCTCTGGCGACTTCGTTGGCGGAGGCATAGAAAACATCACTTCAGTTTCGATTGTTTGCCGTTTGGCCGATGCATTTAACAACCAAATCATTAAAATAACAATAACCAGAGAGTTGGTGTCAAAGCCACCCAATGCTCACCTGTTTATATATTTATCGTTTTTAGCTCGTTAAAAGAATAGTCTAATTTTTTATAAAGCATTGCAGTGAAGTCTGATCCAAATAATTTTAAAGCAATATATGTATTTGTTTATTGTAATCAGTAAAAAAATAGTGTGGTAGATAAAAACATTAGAAAGGAAATAAGTTGCACCAAAAACTTTAACATTTTCACGGTCACTCACGCTGACGCTCACGTCGGGGGTATCGCTATAGCTCTCTGTTCTTCGAACAGGCGAGCTAAAAATGATAGGTAAAGTATAACTGTGGTATTAGATGGTTATAATGTGTTAATATAATATAGCAAAACCATTGCAGAACTGTTAAAAATTATGGAAAACCTTATGGAAGATGAAGATTTTTGAGTAAGAACTTTACATTTATCTCCATGTTCTGTTCACGCAAGAAAAAAAAAAGTCTTAAAAAAACAAAATTAACAAACTGCACAAAAGCACCCCCTGGAGGAACGTCCAGGCAATGGATTATTTTATTCCAAAAACTTTCCATGAAGCAGGAACGTTTCAACCACGAGGGTGAGTGGGTTTGGCACGAGGTGCACGCGTTTGTCGCGAGAGGTGTGTAGTGAGAGTGTATGAACTGAGCCACAATCAAACTTAAGATACATTGAGACACATGGATCTCAAGTGCAAAAAAAAAATCAACAAAGTGATAAAGTGAAAGAAGATATGGTGGTGGAGTCCCCCACTCTCAACATAGCAACGGAGTGCTGTGAAAGGTCGAAAGGCCTAATCTAAGTCATGTCTATTTCATGCATTCGGCATTGTGAATGCAGAAGTAAAATAAAAACATTTCTCACACTTAAATAATATTTATCAAAGCAATTTCGCATTTATTTGATAAATGTTATCAAACAAAGCTTGTGAAATATTTATTTCTGAAAAACAAATCATTTAAAGTGATTTTGAAAAGAAATTGAGGGTCATGGGAAAGGCTGGTGAGAGAGCAGGAAGAGGCGAATGCATCAACAATGGAGCTGTTTAGAATCGGGAGTAGCAGGCAAAGAGAAGAGAATAGGGTGGAGAACGAACAGATGCCGGCAACATATCAAGTGGGGACATGCTGACATGACAAGAGAACAAAAGGGATAAGAAGACTAAGAATGTGTGAGCATAGTGGATAAGGATATAATAAGCAAGGGAATGAGCCAACAGGAAAAGAGGAGACAAAGGAGTCGAGAAACAGTAACCTGAAAGTAAGAGGTTTGGGTTAGGTATGGTTAATGAAGATATAAAAGATCACAGGGACGGATGAGGGATGAGGGATGAGATGGGAGTGCACCACCTGCTTGAAGCCGTGGAGTGAAGAGTGCAATTGAACCACATCCAGAAGGAAGTTCCTACAAATGAGAGAAAATAAGAAAGGAGTGGAGATATGCCGTAAACCTGGAATTTGGGAGCTTAACCAGGAAGGGATTACTGGAAGAATGGGTGCATCCTGGAGTTAAATGAGAGAGTTGGAGGGTTAAAAAAAAGAGGAGGGGAGCTAGAACAGAGAGGCACTAATAAAAAAGACAAGAAAAAAAACAGAAAAAAAACCAGGAGGCTACCAATCTGTCTATGATGTGATAGCAAGACGAATTGTGCTTTGGTTTCATTCCACACAAACCCAGACACAGATGCGATGGTGAAACACCAGCCCATAGGGGAGAGCAGTACTCCAATGAGCTGAGTAGTTCTGATTTATGAAGGAACTTGGCATTTTTACCCGTCGCTAGACTGACGGATTAATCAAAAGATGACGCTTTGCACTTCACAAACATTCTGCTGTACTCGCTCCATCATTTGCCCAAGGTCATCTTCCATCTGCTTGGAAGTCAGCTGACGTCACTTTCCTCAACCATGCTTGTGGCTTATAGATAGCGCAAGCAAAAATCACTTCCACTGCGCTGCAAGGCTCAGTAGTGTTTGCTTTGGTTTGAGACCCGGAGGTGAACGGTTGCTCGGTGTGACGTCGAAGAGAGATTGGGAGCGAACGCACGAGTTCGGTATGAGGGAGGTGGCAGTTGTAGTCGTGAGAGGAACGT
The DNA here is from genome assembly GCF_056783735.1 of Eptatretus burgeri. NCBI lineage: Eukaryota > Metazoa > Chordata > Myxini > Myxiniformes > Myxinidae > Eptatretus > Eptatretus burgeri. Next base: position 13,601,182 of record NC_140965.1, on the reverse strand, counting down.
GGCTAGGACGGAGGATCTCGCTTTGCTCTCCTCTCGGCACGACAAAATGGCTTTCCTTTGACGCATGAAGAAGACGGTGCGATTTCTGTGTCCGTGCTAAAGTGAATTGGCTAGCGTGGTGGAGCAAGACACTGCCCATTAAATCTTGGTTGGGTAGTGGAAGACGGACCTCAAAGCCTCGTGTATATCACCGAAGAGACGGCGCCATTCTGCAGAGCCGTGGCGTCAGTGAGGACAATCGGCGCAAAAAGCTACATGGTGGACTCTGAGCCCTGTTGTTGAATACCGCTCACAAATTGCCTGACGTATGTTTTTCTCGCTGCGAGAGTGGCTTGGTGCCATTTTGGGCACTGCACATGCAGGACGAAGTGCCTCGATTCCAAGTTTGACAAAGACCATCTCTGGACAAAGCGAAGTGCCAGAATCGAGGGAGGATTTTTCTATTCTTTCGTTTCCCCCTTGTCTGTATTCAAGTCTGTGATGAGGCGCCTCGACTTTAGGTTTAATTTACTTCACGTTATAATTACCCTCGCTGAAACAGAAGGTACTGCATTTCGGTCTGTTTGTATGCACACAACTTTCGTGTTTTTCTCTACAACTGCTTGTCGGATTGAGACAAAATTTTCACCATTGGTGCGACTACTCATGTCGAATGTTTTAATCATTATGTCATAGGTCACGTGGTGTGGTAGCCATATTGGAAAAACGGAAAAACTATGGACCTCTATCTCTGAAACCACACCAAGGAAAAAATTTAAACTTAGCACAGAGCAAGTATTCCTCATGGGAAATGAGTGATTTATTTATGACATCATCGGTGCCTTCGTTATGACATCATAATTACATATGTAGAACGCCACATCCGATCAGTATGAAAATCTTTGAGGGTCATCAAGGGATAAAATGGTCCACAAAAGTGTTTTTTGATGACATCATCGGTCACATGATTCGGCAGCCATATTGTTAAAACAAAAAAGAAAAAAAAAGCCTTAATCTTCTCTGAAATGGTTGAACTGGTCATCACTGCCAGCATTTACAAAGTGGCAGTTCTAATCATGTCCCTTATTAATTACGTAACACAGCAGCACACAAACGCCATACAGAATACACCACACAAAATGACACAAACACCACACAAAATACATCACACAGAACAAGTCCTGGTGAGGGTCTGCAATCTCTGATTGCTCTTTTTCTTGTTACCTTTTGAATTACCCTTGCAAATATTTTGATTGCCATTAAATTCCCACATTCATTTTAAGTTGCTGTGTTCATGTATTTGTCATGGGGTTTGAGTATAAACCCCCCAATGCATCTATCTGATCTGTCCCTCTGCCAGTACCGCACTCTGCCCCTCCAGCGTTATAATCTCTGAGGATCATCGTGTCCGCCTCCTACGGAAAAACTGCTCGGCTATCTGGCCTGGCTGGTGTTAACCGCCATCCACCACAATTAGGTCCTGGGGATTAACTTAACCCCCACACCCAAGACAATATGTGTAGCTATATATATATATATATATATATATATATATATATATATATATATATATATATATATATATATATATATATATATATATATATATATATATATATATATATATATGTATATCTTCTTCTTCTTCTTCTTCTTCTTTCGGCTGCTCCCGTTAGGGGTCGCAACAGCAGATCATCCATATGATCCACATAGCGATTTGGCACACGTTTTACGCCGGATGCCCTTCCTGACGCAACTCTGGTCGCCTCTTATGACACAGGGATATGGTACACCTATTTTAACCGGGGTATACACCGGCCCAGTATACTGGTACTCATTTCGCCGACCTCGGAAGGATGAAAGGCTGAGTCAACCCCCTGGTGTATTAATTCAGTGGCCCAACAGGGCTTGAACTCAGGACCTTTTGGATCCCAAGCCGCTGCCCTAACCACTGCGCCAACACCAGGCTATGTATGTATATATATATATATATATATATATATATATATATATATATATATATATATATATATATATATATATATATATATATATATATATATATATATATATATATATATATAGATAGATACAGTCATGCGCCGCATTACGACGTTTCGGTTAACGATGGACCGCACATACGATGGTGGAGCTGAAGATTATATTAAGATTACAATGGAGCTGAAAAATTCCGATCCCCTCGTGATATCATAGCGCTGTCAGTCGTATAAAAGTATAGTATAACACATACAATTATGTGCAGTAAACAACTACAGTGTGGCCCCATTATAACCCGATCGTTGAGGTCCATAAAATGTCATCACGATCGTAGCGGGGTCATGCTAAAT
>NC_140965.1:13511355-13593855 GCF_056783735.1 Eptatretus burgeri | reverse complement strand
GAATTCAGCCAAGAACATGGCTGGACATGCACATGGTCTTTGTGGAACATAAGGTCATTCAGGTATATCAGTGGTGATTGTGCAAAGTCACAAAGGATGGAAGAAAAGGACAACATAAGTCAAGTATTCCCCAAATGATCATCAAGAGGAAAGATGAGGGTCAAAATAGCTGTGCTATCAACACGAGGTCATAACCGGAGGAGTGGTGGTGGGTACACCACCCCTTGTCCTGTGGTAGTGAGCTGCCTGCCAAAAACAGGCATCAAATGCTTGATGGGTTTCATGTGCACACCTCTCTCTAAGTTTGAGCAATCCAGCTGGCACACTGAATAAATCATAAACAAACCACATGCGAGCCAAGAAGGGCAACGCAAACAAGCACAGGTACCTTTACTCTGAAAAAAAAACAAAACCTAACCCAACAACAGGTCAAAATCTGCACGCGTTGAATAAACACCAATTCAAAGTCTCATAACCCTCGCTGCAGCAAACAAAACCAACAACATGAGGCATAAAAACCAACAAGAGGGTAAAAGTAGATGGAGTAGGTCTTCACAGCGATCCAAGAAGGTATTGCGGTAAACTCAGCCCATGTTGGTGGCTCATTTAAACAAAGGAAAAAAAAAAAAGATTAAAATGCACAATTTTTTTTCCAAAATGATGGAATTGGAAACAGAAAGATTTGCTCTCCTGAAAAGTCAATGGCTATAAGTGAGTTTCATCAGAACCACATGTGGAACATAACTCCGAGAGTTCAATGGGAACACTAAATTTGGGCAACGTACATGGTCCCTTTGCACCATGTACACAGCATAGACTCGTAGAGCGTGCTGGGAGCCTTGCTCAAGATTTCTCACAAGGCAATTTACAAGGCTTGGCTGGAAATATGAACCTCAACATTTTGTATTGGGTCACATGTTATACACGTTTGTTTTTCTTGCCATGTGTTGGAGCTGATACACAGACTGAATGAAATACAAAGAAAATATTGACACAAAGAACATTAAACAAGGAATATGGGATTCAACGTTAAGATACAGGGGTCCTGACGAAGGGCCATTAAAATGATCACAGATCATATCAATTTGCTTAGTCGAGCATGTGATAATCATATCATCTCAAGATGTACAAAGGGATTCAATCTTATTCACATAATAACAAAAGACAGGATCTATAATCCCCACCAGCTTGTGATTAGGCGATGTCACTTATCGGTGATGTACGTTTAAACCTCTAAATATATTTTCACTCAACACTTAGTGATACCTGATAAAGGCAGCCAAAGGTGCTTTTCCGCTGGTTGTTGAAATGCGATTAAAAAAAACAAGAAATCACAACAAAAAGTTTGGAGAACAGTCTAATGTACAAATATATATATATATATATATATATATATATATATATATATATATATATATATATATATATATATATATATATATATATATATATATATATATATGTTGGGACCATACTCTGCGCAGAGCATTCATGCTGCCGAAGCAGTGTCCTAGGCTACTGGGCACAATCCTGGACAGGTCGCCACTCTGACAGGACACCAGCAGGTTGGTACCCATTTTGCTGACCTCAGAAGGATGACAAGCCGAGTCAACCTACCTGGTGTTATTTAATGACACGACAGGAGCTCGAAATAAAATCCCTAAGATCTCAAGCCAGCCACCTTAATCGTAAAGCCAACACCAAGCGTGTATATATATATATATATATATATATATATATATATATATATATATATATATATATATATATATATATATATATATATATATATATATATATATATATATATATATATGTGTATATATATATATATATATATATATATATATGTGTATATATATATATATATATGTATATATATATATATATATATATATATATATATATATATATATATATATATAATATATAATATATTTATATACTCCTGTAAATAATGTCAATCGAACTTCAAAATCCCATTGACTTTTAAATGTATTCAATGGGGAATGTGTTCCTGAAGGGAAAAAAAAATTGAGTGAAATTTTTCAAAGGATAAATGAATTAAAATATTGTTATAATTAAAATAAGAGTCTGGTCACCTTTTTAAAAAAAATTTTTCCTGTGCAGCACGAGGCTGTGAGTAGCATGACTGACTGAAGGTGTGGCAGTGCTGCTGATGCACTGCCCTGTAGGTTAGAGTAGTAATTTGAAATCATTTGGATAGCTCCCTTACTCTTTGCGACGGAGAACACAAAGGAGTCGTTAACGTTCCCCAACAAATTCCGGCAGATGTGATTGCTAGTTTATCGTCCATCTGAGAGGCGGCATGCATGCACATTTATTAATCACCCTGCCTGTGAAACACCGGGATGACAGTTTCTCGCCGAGTTGAGATTCAAACAACAATACACAAAATCTGTAACATTAGCAAAGTCAGCAGTGGTTCCGGTTCTGGGTTTGAGATGACGGCTGCTACTCTCAGGAGTCTCTGCACACTTTCTGAAAGTTAAGTTTCCAGTCGTTATTTGTCATGCTTTAACTGTTTATTTTCTCACCTACATGTTTACTGTGTGTTCCTAGTTCGGTTTTGTTTCAAAAATCGTGCTATTTTGTGAGTTTTCATCGACCTTGTCTTATTGGGTTCCTTGAGGCCGACCTGCCCTTCCCATGTCGGTCGATGATTGTTATTATGCGTATTCTCTCCCCATTACCACCAATTCCTATTTTCCCCACTTTTCCCACCACCCCAATCTATCCCTCCCAACTACAGCCTCTGCTTCTTGTTGAAAAAAACCCCCCAAAAAACCAACCCTTTCTTCCTCCATACCCATGAGTGCCGATCCTTCTTCTTCTTCTATTTATTCTTCTTCTTCTTCCTCCTCCTCCTGCCGGCACACCATCTTCCGTATATTTGAACTGACCCACTCTCACCATTACCTTCACAATTTCTTCCAACAACCTTCCATTCTCCAATCTTATCTAATCCTCAAAAATCCATCAGAAAATTATAATTTTCCTTTTATCCTTTCTACCCATACACCTCCTGAAACCACGTCTCTGTCTCTGTCTCTGTCTCTGTCTCTGTCTCTGTCTCTACCCTGTTCCTGGTACTTTTCATCGATCCATCAGCTTCACTCTGTGTTTACCGATCCAAATTCATCATTCACCTCCACGATTTTACTTCAACCTTTCCTTTTCCGAATCTTACACAATCCTTATTAAAAAAAAATAATGATAATAAATAAATAAACCAATGTCACCCGCAGGGTTACCCGTATCTTGCCAAAAAATGACCACGTGTGACTTCTTTAAGGTCACACTGAGGTGAACAGAGCTGCTATCCACCAGGAGCGACTCCTTGAGGAATATCTGCCTACGAGAGATTCCGATGAGAATCGTTCAACAGAGTAACCATGAAAAATATGCTTTTGCCTCATAACGTCACCAAATGACGTCATAATGTCTCAAGCTTGACATATCTAGAAAGCACTCATCGAGGTGTTCAATTTGAGGTACTACACGATATGGTTCCTAAAACTTGAAAATTTGACCTTGGGGTCAAACATGTTTGACCTCAGGCGCTAACCATGAAGGTCAAGGCCAATCGCCACCAAAAATTAATCAGCTGAGCGCCAGACCATGAACTATATTCCCATGAGGTTTGAAGATGATCCGATCAAAATTACTCAAAAAATAAGGGTTTCGTCGACTCCCCTGATTTGCGACAAAGTGACCTTTGACCTTTGACCTTGAACTTCAAAATTTTGTGCACTGAAAGGGACCTCTATAGGCCTCTGATATGCGAAGTTACAAAAATTTCCGATGATAACTGTGCTCTGCAGAATTTTTTATACGTGATTACAGATAAACAAAACAAAACAAAAAAAAATAAAAATAAAAAAAATACAAGCTGACGAACATATCTTGCAAAAATTTCGTTTTGGCAAGATAATAAATTCACTTTTAACTATACACCTCTCCTAACAACGTGCTTCTGCTGGATCTGTTTCTTCCCTCTACCATTTCTTCTTCAACCTTTCCTTTACCTAATCTTCTGCAATCTTTATAAAAAAAAAAAATGATAATGATAATAATAAAAATAATAATGGTCTCTTATAATGCTTCATCTTCCTCTTTCACACGTGTGGTTCTCATCACTGTATTATAATTCACTCCTCTTTTTCTATTTCAACAGACTGCTCTCAATTCGACCTTTCTTTCATACCTTGTCAAAAAATAGTCCAACTGTTGCAACATTTCTTCTCTCCATTCTCCATTCCATCAAGAAATGTCTTTAATCACATTTCTGAACTAAAAAACCCCCAAAACCCCAGTTTGCTTTCCATCAATCATCCCTTTTTTCCAACTTCAGTGACAATTCACCCCTCTCACCCCTCCCTCTCAAAACAACCCTCACACTCTGGCCCCTCCAAGCTTCCCTCTCACCTTTCTTAAAAACTCCTCCCTCACCTCTCCTTACTCACCCTCCTCCGTTCATTCACCACCCTCACTCCCCCTTCTCAAAGTTGCCCCCTCCTCACACCCACAAAGCTGCCTCCTTCCCCTGCGCGCTCTCCTCCATATCACTCTACCTCCTCAAATCTGCCCCCTCTCTTATTACTCCACACTGTACCTCAACCCAGCACCACAGAGCCTTTTCTCCTCCTCATCCGGCCCCCCAACCCTGGCTCTTCAGCAATCACCCACACTCTTTCAACAACTCTCCTCATCTCTGCCCCCCCTTCTCCCATGTCCTACCCTCTCCCTCAACTCCCATGCACCCAAAGCCTCCTCCCCTCCCTCTTCTCTTCATTAACAGTGTGGACCTCTGCTGAAACCTGACAGATCTTTCCATACAGGTTACCACTGACAAACCTCACATAATCTGCCGAACAGAAACTTTCCTCCCTCAAGACGTCTCTGACTCCCAAGTAACTCCCTCCTCCGGTATGACAGACCTGAGCTTCGCCCTGGTGGAAGAGTTGCTCTCTTCATCAAAGACTCTGCCCCTCACTCTCCATGCACTTCGCTCACTCCCCCACGAATACCTCTGGCTACGGCTTCCCCTCCACTCCCACCTCATGTTTATATGTCTGTTGTTCCATCCACCAAACAGTGATGACTCCATTTACACCTCACTATCCGAAAACATGGACCAACTTCTAACCTCTCATCCGAACTCTCTCTCCTCCTCATATGGGGTGACTTCAATTGTCATCATGCCAGTTGGCTGGTTGTGGGTACCTCTCTCATCTGCCATGGCACTTCAGCAAAAGACTTCTGCGACTCATTAGGAATGACGCAATCGGTCAACTTCCCGACCCGGATCTCAACCAACAGTACCCCATCTCTTCTGGATTTGATTTTGACAAATTTCCCTGAAAATATTTGCTGTTCTTCCTCTGCTGCAAATCGGTTCTTCTGACCACGTGCTTGTCAAAGAAAACATCTCTGGCTGTTATTAGAGAACCACCTCAGCACCGTTGAGTCCAGCATTTCACGCAGGCTGACTTGCAGGGTCTCCAAGCAGCAATCAAATTTCTAGACTGGTCTCCCATCGCTACTTTTTCCAACATCAACTCATCCTGGGAATTCTTTCAAAGAAACTTGCTCTCCCTCACGCACAGATTGATGCCCTCTCGTCTTCAGTTGTCCTACCCTTCCTCCTGTCCATGGTTCAATGAAGCTTGTGGCGAGGAAGTTGTCCTGAAACAACTTGCCTTTGCCTCATGGAAAGCAAAGCCAACTGAGGGTAATCTCAGTTCCATCCATAGAGCTCGGAACAAGTGTGTATCTACCCTCAGGAGAGCCAGAAAACAACATCTTTCTAAGTTAAAGTCTGAACTCTCAAACCTCTCCCTCCTACAAATCCTGGTGGTGTCAAATCAAATCTGTTTCTGGTGATTGTTCCCCCTCCATCCCCTCCCCTTACCTCAAACCTCAAATTTCCGCACTGCTAATACCGCACGTGAAAAGGCTGAATGCCGAAACTCGGTGTTTGCATCTCAATCTTGTGTACGAAACCAATCGCTTTCTGTACCCACATTACCCAGTCGCACCCAACTGTCCCTGGACTCTGTCCTTTTATTCTGACAAGGTGGAGAGTTTTCTGTCAAACCTCGACTCAGATTCTGCAACCGGTCCAGACGGCATCAGCCCACGTGTCCTAAAAACATGCCCCTCTGCTCTTGCTCACCCTCTCTCTGTTCTATTCACCCTCTCATTTGCTCAAGGCCATCTGCCATCTGCCATCTGCTTGGAAATCTGCAAACATCACTGCTCTGCATCAACAAAGGTGCAAAAACAGATCCCTGCAACTGCAGACCAATCAGCCTTCTCCCAATCATCAGCAAACTTATGGAATCCATCATCGTTTTAGACATTAAATCCTTCCTCTTCTCTAATGGCTTGATTTCCAATCATCAATTTGGTTTCAGACTAGGTCACTCTACCCTGGAGATGCTGCTTCTGCAATCCCAGCAATGGATGGAGGTACTCAATGCCAGTTGGACATGCCCAACAACCCAACTCAATGCCCAACAGCCACATCAGACATGAAATCAGCCACATCCCAACACATATCTCGTGCTTTTGACACGGTCTGCCAGCCTGCCCTGTTCACCAAACTCTCTTCCTATGGTATCCAAGGCAATCTCCACTCATGGCTCGCAGACTTCCTCTCCTGTCGCAGCCAACATGGGCCCTAAATGGAGTTCTTTCATCCCCTCTTCCTGTCCAGGCAGGAGTTCCTCAAGGCAGCGTTCTGGGCCCTGTTCTTTTTCTGGTTTTCATCAATGATCTCTCCGACTCTCTGGAAAATCCTCTTTATCTCTTTGCTGATGACTCCTCCCTCTGCCGTACCATCCGTCATCCCTCAGACCAGTAAGCAGCAGCTTCTTTTCTCTCTGCAGTTCTGGGTAAAATTACAAACTGGTCCAACAAGTGGAATATGTCTTTCAATCCTGACAAATCTCACACTCACTGTCTCTCCGAAAGGACTGTTTGGACCCCCTCCCCGACCCCATCGACTTCCTCAACAATCCTCCGGAAGAAGTACTTTCATTCAAGCTTCTGGGTCTCACGATCTGCCATCATCTTTCCGGGGAAAGCTACATTTCCAACCTGGAAAGCCACATCTCAAGATCAGGTATGATCTTTCCAAATTTCCTACCAACTCCAAAACCAGACGCCGACTGGGAATCCTCCATCATGCAAAGTTCTTCCTCGGCCCACCTGAGGTCCTGACCACATACAAAGCTTTTGTCCACAGCCTGATGGAGTCCTGCTCTCCATTTGGGGCTGGTGCTCCTGTCTCTCACCTTTCTCGGCTTCACTTTGTAGAAACCAAGGCATTTAGGATCATTGGTATCTTTTTTTTATTTATTATTATTATTATTATTATTTTTTTTTTTTTTGTATACCTTGGTCGAGGCTCGTATGAGAGCTAACACACAACTCACAGCAAGGAGGCATGAGACAAGAGGGGTGGGAGTGGAAGGGACAAAACATTGGGGAACAGACACAGGTGAACTGTGGAAGGGAGAGGGATGGGGATGGGACGGGGAACATGGCGAGGAGAAGATGGACATTACAGGGACTTTCAGGAAGGAAAGCAGGAGAATTGAAGGAAGTGGGCTTGGGTGGATTATCGGGGGTAGAAAAGATCGAGGATTTGGATGGGGGAAGATAAGAGGTGGTGGTGAACAGCTGTTTTGAAAGCCTGGAGGGAAGAATGGGAAAGAATAGAGTGAGGAAGTTTATTCCAAAGGCGGGAAAAAGAGCAATCAAACACTGAAGATGACCACTCATTCCTGATTTTGGTACTTTTACCAGAAGGGGGTTGTTGGCGGACCTTGAGCGCCCTGTGCAAATGTGGTTGGGACAAATCGCAGAGAGAGCAGGGGGGGCAAGGCTGGAGAGGAGTCGGTAGAAGACAGAAAGACCACCGACCAACCTGCGGTGATTGAGTGAGAGGCCCAAAGACTCAGCTTCATTGCGGGAGATGCCAATGATCTTAAAAGCCCTGGTTTCGACAGCGTGAAGTCGAGAAAGGTGGGAGGCAGGAGCACCAGCCCAGAGGGGAGAGCAGTACTCCATCAGGCTACGGACAAAAGCTTTGTAAGTAGTCAGGAGCTCAAGAGGGCCGAGGAAGGACTTTGCACGAAGGAGGATTCCCAGTCGGCGACTGGCTTTTGAGGCGAGGTTGGAAATGTGACTTTCCCAGGAAAGTAACAGCTTTGGCGATGAGGCAGAGTCCTTTGGCCTCTCACCACAGGCAGATCGATAGTCTTTGCCTTCTACCGTCTCCTCTCCGGTCTCGACCCCCCCCCCCCCCTGCTCTGTCTGTGATATATCCCCCCCTCCCATATTTCCGCAGGGCGCTCAATGTCCACCAGCAACCCCCTTCTGGTAAAACTACCAAAATCACAAATCCCTGCTCACCTTCACTCTTTCATTCCTCTTTTTTCTGCCTTTGGAATAAACTCCCTCACTTTGTTCAATCCCATTCTTTCCTCCAGGCCTTCAAAACATCTGTTCACCACCACCTCTTATCTTCCACCATCCAAAACGACAATCTTTTCTACCCCCGTAAATCCACTCCAAACCCACGTCATTCAAATTCCCTGCTTTCCTTCCTGAAAGTCCCAGTAATGTCCATCTTGTATACCCCATGTTCCCCACCCCATCCCTCTCACTTCCACAGATCTCCTAATGTCTGTTTCCCACTGTTTTGTCCTTCCCTCTCCTGCCCCTCATGACTCATGCCCCACTTGCTGTGCATTGTGTTCGCTCTCATACGAGTGTCGACAAGGTATACAAACCAGAGAGTTGGTGTCAAAGCCATCCAATGCCCGCCTGTTTATACATTTATCGTTTTTTAAAGACTCGTCTAATAATTAATATTTTTTATTAAGCATTGCAGTGAAGTCTGATCCAAATAATTTTTAAGCAATATATGTATTTGTATCTTGTAATCAGTAACAAGAGCGCAAGTGAGCACAATATACGCCCGAACAAGAAGGTACATAAAGAATTGTGCTACGACATGGAAAACAGCATCCTGCTTGGCATGGCAACCACTTTAGATGACGAACGTATGTCACGACACACCGTCTCCACAGTCTGTACCTTTGTACCAAATATTAAATGTGAAAGTTGAAAACTTTGGGAGTTATAGTGCAGACAGGAACGGACGGACGGACAGACGACCGGTATCACATAATACGCCCTGATATATATATATATATATATATATATATATATATATATATATATATATATATATATATATATATATATATATATATATATATATATATATATATATATATATATATATATATATATAAATATAAATATATATCTTCTTCTTCTTATTCTTCTTTCGGCTGCTCCCGTTAGGGGTCGCCACAGCGGATCATCCGTATGATCCGCATAGTGATTTGGCACATGTTTTACGCCGGATGCCCTTCCTGACGCAACCCTGGTCGCCTCTTACGACACAGGGATATGGTACACCTATTTTTTAACTGGGGTATACACCGGCCCAGTATACTGGTACTCATTTCGCCGACCTTGGAAGGATGACAGGCTGAGTCAACCCCCTGGTGTATTAATTCAGTGGCTCAACGGGGCTTGAACCCAGGACCTCTTGGATCCCAAGCCGCTGCCCTAACCACTGCGCCAACACCAGGCTTATAAATATAAATATATATATATATATATATATATATATATATATATATATATATATATATATATATATATATATATATATATATATATATATATATATTGTGACGTCCACGGGACTTGAACAGTCCCGCCAACGTAGAATGAGCCGAAACGATGGAGGCGATTTATTTGTTTATAACCCAAACATGGCGGTTCTAATCGCTCTACCGCAAACGGGACGAGGAAGGTGGCACGAGTCACTTTTCACTGAGTTGATGATGTTTATTTGTTTTTCTAATTATTACCAGAAATAACAAGACTCGGCAAGAAGAGGGATCCGGGGCGATTCGACGGGATGGTGTGGGATCGGGCGTGGGGAAAAACACAGACAATTCCAATGAATATACAGTTCTCAATCCCTCTAAGGCGCCAAGTGCGCACGCACGCACGCACGCACGCACGCACGCACGCACGCACGCACGCACGCACGCACGCACGCACGCACGCACGCACGCACGCACACACACACACACACACACACACACACACACACACACACACACACACACACACACACACACACACACACACACACACAACGTAGCTATTTCTGGTGGTCAGGCTGGACCGTGGTGTGGACGCAACTGTCCCTGGATCGGCGCCGGACCAGCTGGCCTTGCTCTCGTCAGGGGGGGCAGGAGAAACCGTGGTGCTGTCGACCTCCTGGTCTTGGCCCAAGTCCGCTCACAGCCACCAGGGAACCAGCTCCGGCGCCAAGCCGCGAGCAGGAGAGGGAGGCAGGTCCGCCCGCCGCCCGACCCCGCACTCCGAGTCAGCAGAACCCCAGAGCCAACCAAAGCGAGGCACGAGGCTCGGCAAGGCTCCCAGACACGATCAAGAACACGATCGATTCAGCACAACAACCAGGACGCTCTCTGCCGCCACAGCTTCCACACCAAAAAAAAACCACGATCTTTTGGTTGTAATCTTCTTCCTCTTCTTTTTCGACCCCGAACAGAACCTTTTTATCCTTCTGTCCTCGTCACTTCAATCGAGCCGTTTATTGGCCCACCGCCATCGCCTTCCGCCAATCGTGATCACGGGGCGGAGCCATCCGCTGCACTGTCCTGTGACGTCACGGCCAGTCTCCAGAGAATACCAAAAAGGGGTTTACGCAGACACACTTACCCTATCCCGTGTCCCTATCTAATTACATGACAATTATCATCTCCCCCCTTGAAGAAATGAACATTTAATAGACAACTTATCACCACTGAATTGCTACTTATTACATCGAGATCCTGGTAAACTTGAACAGCATGGCATACCTAATTAAACATCCTAATTACCCTTTGAATGCATACCCCCCCCCCTCAAACGTAACAATACATATATATATGTATATATATATATATGTATATATATATATATATATATATATATATATATATATATATATATATATATATATATATCAGGCGTATAAAAAAAAATAGTGTGGTCGATAAAAACATTAGAAAGGAAATAATTTGCAGCAAAAACTTTAACATTTTCACACTCACGCTGACGCTCACGCCGGGGGTTTCGCTATAGCTCTCCGTTCTTCGAACAGGCGAGCTAAAAAACAACCCAGGATAGACAACTTAAAGCGAGTGCGGTTACCTCTCAGCCATCCTGCTATGGAGTCGGGATGCATTGCTTTGTAGCCACGGAAAACATTTTTCAATTCTTCCTTGAACTAGTAAATCGCTTTACTCATTCGAATCCTCCAATTTATTTTGCCTTCCAAATTGGGATTGCTCCAGGGAGAACCGAGCCACGGTAACCACACCCACTGCTCACGTCACGGGAGCTTTCGCCTGCTTTAAAATTACTTTTCGTTCCACTCAATGAAGTTACACTTTGGGCATAATTCCTTAATCTTTTCCTCACTCAATATAATTGTCGGAACTGTCGAAAAAGTGAAGTTTAATGCTTTGGCAATTGCACATGTTCTTTTGTAAATATGGAGAAGGTGGGAACGTCACCTTTGTTTTTTTTTTTTACTAAATACGTTTAGTTGCAAGAAACAGTAATTTCTTTGCATTTTCAGCTTTCCCTCCAGATTTTGACACTTATTTAGTCCATGAGATCTGATCCTCAAATCTGAAATCATATTTTGATAATCTTTACTATGAATTACGGACCAGTGTTTGTTCGTTTGTCGCGGTGTCCTCCTTCAGTTCTGGGCTGATTACATCCAGACTTGCTGCAGAGGATAAGCATGACCCACAATTAATGTGTAGTGGTGTTTTTTTTTAATCTTTGCCGGTGGTCTTGAGAGAGTGAAGTGGGGGGGGGAGGGGATTCAAATTCTCCATGTAAATGTGTATAGTGTAGCACCACCTCTAGGTCGGGCAGGCTATTACAAGTCTCCACCATTTATAGGATGGTATTCCTGTCCCAACGTTTTCCAGTGCAGTGAGGTGGTTTGAATTATAACCAGTGGATATGTTGTTGCTTCATGCACCTAACCCAGGGTTATATATACCTTTGCCAATACAAAGCTGTCAGTTGCCTACACACCGCCCAAATAAAGGTATGCGTCAGAAGAACGTGTTGCATGCTTGGAACAAGATCGCCCATTGGGAGGGTACTCTGCAAGAATAATTTCATTAGCCTGTGAGATTAGATCATATTTCCAAGGTAAGGAATTTTTAGTGGGCCGAATCAAAATGACGGCTAAGACCCCTGCCCTGCGAGGTGAAGTTTGGTTGACTAAGGATAAGTGTTTCATGAAGGTAAGCCAGTAATTATCTTCAAAAGGGGAGTTTAACTTTACCCAAACACCCAGTTTTCATTCATCCACTCCCTTGGAGTTCCCTTAGTATGCATGCAAAGTTTCTGGCCAGTAAATTTCTTGGTTTTGGAGTTATGGACGACAGATGCGCGTGCGCACACACACACACACACACACACACACACACACACACACACACACACACACACACACACACACACACACACACACACACACACACACACACACACACACACACACACACACACACACACACACACACACACACACACACACACACACACACACACACACACACACACACACTTATGTATGTATGTATATGTATGTGTATATTGATGCTCATCTGAAAATAATAGAAAAAAAAAAACAGGGCTAGGCCGACCTCCACCAAATTGTACAAACGCGTTGGTAGCATCCAGGGTTAAGTCATGGGCACAAAGAAAAACGAATCCTCCCCCTCCACCTCTGCTGTGAGGGGAAGCTGCGATGACTTGACCTAATGTTCCTAATGCGCGCGTACGCATGCACGCACGCACGCACGCACGCACGCACGCCTCGCTAACTGGGTCTTCAGTAAATGTCCTCAGCATCATCCCCTTTCGTTCCTCAACCTGATGCAGTGCAACAAGATGGGTCAGGAGAGGCACATATGCCTCCATGCACAACATCAACAACACCAGCACATGGACACAAATGTTCCATCACCCCCAGTCAGCAAGAACACAAGCCACATCAAAACAACAACTTTAACTCCAAGAACCCACTGCACCAGAAATATATGCTTGAGCAACCAACTCACTAGCCTCACAACATACACCGCTCAAAACAGGAAAAACGAGAGGGGGAGCACTCGGGAGAGTGCAAAACCTCCGCCGCCAATACTGCTGGGTCACTCAAGTGAACCTTATATCTTATTCATTAAATATGATGTCAACAGTGGTGACAGAGTTATAGTTTTTCTCAAATTTTTTTTTGGGGGGGGGGGGGGGGGGTTGGAAATCACTTAAAACATGTAAAAATGCAAAAAAAAAAAAAAAAAAAAAAAAAAAAAAAAAAAAATCAAAATTTTGTTGAAAAAAAAGTTGCAAAATTTTTTTTTTGGGGGGGGGGGTTGGAAATTTTTTGGGGGGGGAAATTTCATAAGTAACAAACACACAAACAAACAAACAGAAACGGAAGTGATCAATATACTTACGAAATCTTTAGATTTCATAAGTAACAAACAAACAAGCAGTCATAGACTGGTACTTACGAAATAGTCAACTTGACCTCTAACCTTGTCTAATAAAAGCTGTCTCTAGAGAAGGTAGCGACGCAAACCAGAAGTTTCTACGATGATTCTGTAACAAACCATCAGAAATCGAATATTTTGGATGTTTGACCTCACTGTGACCTTGACCTTTGACCGATTTTGACCAAAATCTAATCAGCAGTAGCCATCACCCTCCTGAATCACGTGGTGTAATTTGACATTGGTAGCTTCTTCCTTTCGAGTTATCGTGCCTACAAACAAACAAACAAACAAGAAACGGAAGTGATAAATATACTTACGAAATCTTTAGATTTTGTAAGTAACAAACAGACAGGGGTGAAAACAGTAACCTCCATCAATCTTCGATGGCAGAGGTTAATAAGTTTTTAAAAGCTGTTTAAAAAAAAAAAAACAACCATTCCACAAAAACATCGCCAAACATCTTCCACGCTCAGTCACCCCTCCTCTTGGGTGGGGAGAAGGAATCACCAAGCAACCAACCTTATAACCGACACCGCTCGACCTGCCTCCATGAACTTCATCCAAATCAAAAGTGAGCCTTTCGACCAAATCAAATTGACTTGCGCCGCTCCCTCACACATCTTACTTCTTCGTGTCCCACACACAAAGTTGAACCAGAAACGCGTAAAAGGAACCAATATATCGTTACCTCAAACAACACTGCCCATGTTGGCGTTTTTCATGTTACATTCTGCAAGGTACGAACAAACCTTTGGATAAAGATGGAGCACCCAACAAATGAAGACGACGTCGTGTTCGAAAATTAATTTTCAAATACGACATCACCTCATTGAAAAAGGGGATGACACAAGAATGTTGATTTCAACAAGCTTATTCAGGAGACTTCGAGTGACAAAGTAAACAAATATGCCTGAATTTTTGAATCATCACATCCGTCCTTCAGAAATTCATAAAAGTGAAGAAAAGAAGGAGAATCGTAAAGACTTCACCATTACTTTTCATGAATGATGTATACGTAGCCTACTTAGTAAATCACACTTTTCACATTATCGCATGAGCATTGTTTCATCACATGCAGAAACACAAAAGACTCATCTAACTTACAATACAAAAGCTGAAAGCACAGTCAAAAAACAAGCAAAAACAACAAAAAAGGGACAAGTGAGACATTTAAATAATGCCGTGTCAACCAAATCCATCCCAGCGTCCTGTCCTGTACCATTGCAAGGTACTGTTGCACATGAGCAGGCTGCTTGCAATGTTCTGGATGTATTAAACCACCCCTCCCACCACACCACATACCCTCCCACTCACTATCGCACCTTCCATGCCTCAGACGTCTTTCTGTCTGCACTGCCTCCCACACAACAGCAGGAACGAGGCCAGCCAGCGTTAGACTATTACACATGTGACATTCATTGCTTGCTGTACCTTATACAAATCGTTTCATAAGTTCTCGTGTTACATGAGCTCAGATGAACGTTCAACATTGGACTATTTTTGTCGAGTGATTGCAACGGAATATATATTTTTTTACAGCAACAATGGAAAAATTGGCGATACAATCAATATATATATATATATATATATATATATATATATATATATATATATATATATATATATATATATATATATATATATATATACACACACACACACACACACACACACACACACACACACACACACACACACACACACACACACACACACACACACACACACACACACACACACACACACACACACACACACACACACACACACACACACACACACACACACACACACACACACACACACACACACACACACACACACGTGGTCCAAAAAAGTCGAAAAAAAAATAGAATGTTGCTCCACAAGCTTAAAATTATGCTAATATGATCCAATAACACATAAAAATTTTTTAGCTTGATCGGAGGTGATTTAGAGGTCGCTCCATATGACGACTTTTAGTCTCATGACGAATAAATTAGGGTATGGTCAGGTACAATTACGGGTACTTCAGGATGTCCGAGGTCGAAATGGAGTGCATTTTCGAACTCTATGGGGTTGATTTACTCTAAGAAATGACTGCACCGACATTGAATTCACTACTATTTCGAAAATATGACCTAAAACAAGATTTATCATTACTGGAGTTGAGTACCTAATCCTACTCATTTCGATATTTTCTAATCTATAATTAATTTGTTGTCCATCTAAACATTTCTTAGAGTAAATCGACTCCACCAACTTCGTAAATGCAGTCCATTTTCACGTAGGAAGTTCCGAAGTGTACGGATTCGCATCTCACCATACCCTAATTTAATATAATAATAACTAAAGAAATAACTAACATATTTTTCGTGAATCATTGAATCTAAAACACTGGATGTTGGGCTGGCTGGAAATAAGTTCAGGTGGGAGTGGAGACAGCAATAGAGGCGGAGATGATAGTGGTATTTGGTAAATGAGACGAAATATACTAATAGTTTGTAATTCCATTGATTGAAAAATTAGGGTATGGTGAGATGCGAATCCATACACTTAAGAACTTCCTTGGTGAAAAAGGACTGCATTTTCGAACTCAGTGGGGTCGATTTACTCGAAGAAATGTTTAGACGGACGACAAATTAATTATAGATTAGAAAATATCAAAATGAGTCTGATTAGGTACTCAACTCCAGCAATGATAAATCTTGTTTTAGGTCATATTTTCGAAATGGTAGTGAATTCAATGTCGGTGCAGCCATTTCTTAGAGTAAATCGTCCCCATAGAGTTCGAAAATGCACTGCATTTCCACCTCGGACATCCAGAAGTACCCGTAATCGTACCTGACCATACCCTAATTTAACCAACTCGTGAAACTAAAAGTCGTCATATGGAGCGACCTCTAAATCACCTCCGATCAACTTAAATTTTTTTTTGCGTGTTACTGAATCATAGTGGAATAATTTAAGGCTTGTGGAGACAATATCTGAATTTATTAATTTTTTTTGCCGTTTTTGGACCACCCATATATATATATATATTGTTGTGGTTACCAAATTCGCAAACCACCATTCAGGTCCCTTAGGTGAGGTATCTCGGTAAGTACATGTGTAGTTAGGCCCAAACCCGTTGTCTAGTGGGAATACATGTCATTTATGCGTGCTGCGACTCTTCAGGATAGCCGTTTTTCTTTTACTATCTTTAATTTGGACCAACCGCCATCGTTACCACCACCAACCACCGCTTCACCACAACCGCCACGACCTTCACGTCACACCTCGCAACCGTCGCATCGCCACCGTTCTTGCGCCGCCTGTGGGTACCGGTGTTGGACTCGTGCAGGGCGCGCGCCGAACAGCGTGTACAAAATCACGGATTTTGTGCTTCAAAAACGGATCAAAAAGTCTTCACGCCCACTTTTTCTCGGGCCAATGGGGAGCGAGGTGAAAGGTCGAAGGGAGGGGGTCAAAGATGAGAGGGCGAAGCTACGGGGCTGATAAAAGGACCGTGTTCGTCAGTCAGGAGAGTAGGAGAGTAGGAGAGTAGGAGAGTAGGAGAGTAGGAGAGTAGGAGAGTCGAGAGGGAACAGAGAGTCAAGACTTCGCGGGCGGTGGAGTTGGCAAGAAGGAGCTGGTCGTCGTGTGCGTTGGAGTCGGAACGGAGGGGACGGAGCTGTGGAGAGGCGGCGAGGGCAGACGAGGGGGTGCTCGCGTCGTGCAGGGAGCTGCACCCCAGGGAGGCCGACAGCGTGACCTGGCCGAGGTGGAGACGCTCGTCGCAGGATAATAAAAATCCTCTATACCCCGAGCATCAGCAACCCCCTCCTGTTTCCCCCCCGCGCTGAGATAGTGCGACCAAGGGGGCCCCTTTCCCACCCCCTACCAGACACTGTCCGCGGGGCCCGCGGAGTTGAGGCGCCATCGCCGCTCCTCGTCTCATCACCAGACGGGTAGGCCGACCCGGTCTCGGCCTCAGGCCCGCCTCATCCTTGAGGGTATTTCTTTTCCTTGGTTTTGGGTATGTGTTGTCGGCGCCGTCTGTGAAGTGGAATTGTATAAGTGTTGCCGTGTGCTCGGTAGTCGGTATTAGCTCTGCATTGTGTTTTCGCTTTTATATTTGCTTTTTGTGTAAATTGAATTGTGTTTTTCTTTTCTGTGTGCATTTGGTGGAATTGAATATGTGTGCTTCCCGTGTGCCGCGAATAAATGTGCTTTGTGTTGAACTGTTTCCCGCTTCGCTTCGTCATTTCTCCCATTGAATCCTCATCTTGCTTCACGTAAAGGGTTGGTAGTGGGCTGAATACGCCCGATAATTAATCGAACCGTCGAGGTCGACGATAACACCGCTCGGTTATTCTGATAGTACGGAACGGGTCGCTTAAGTGGCCCGTGTCCGAAGTCGACCTGCGGCGAGGTGCGATCGCCCGGTCTACCCTCCGCGTGGGTACTTAGGTAGGTCGACCCGGCGAGCAACCCTATCCCACGCGGGGGCTGATTGGCTCGATCGCGGTGAGACCGAAAGGTCCACCCGTGACTGGTTCCCGGCGTTAGTCCGAGAGGGTCACGACTGGATTGTCCGTCCGGTGGGCGACGTGCCGCGATTCGAGTTACGTGGCCGTCAGCACGCCGGCGGGCGCGAATCTGCAACACTGGTGTCAGGTCGTGCGATACAAATTCATCGCCCTCCTCGCGGCACTGGTATCGGAGAACAGGAAAACGGGCTCTCCTGTCTCCGGCTAAATTCACGGGAATCGGTCCAGGGGTGAGAGAAGCGACCCCCGATTCCCTCCAAATTACGAGCGAGCTAAATTAACCCTTCACGAGAAGCAAGATGGCGTCTCAAGGCGAGCGGGAGCCGGTGGTATTAGAAATGTATATGTGTAGTAATGTAGAGTCCATGGTCCAGGATGGAATCCCCGTGCAGGAAATGTTGATTGTGCAGGAACACGGACTCGCCCAACTGAACCCAGAGCCCGAAATGGGTGCGGCAGCGGCCGCAGTGTATGACACCTCCCCCCCCCCTCTCCACCAAAACCCTTCCCCAACCCTTGCCGAAACGGCTCAGCTGAGTGCATCCGACATGGCCCAGCTATGCGCCATGCTGGCGGCAATGAACGAAAAGATGAATGCGAAAATGATCGAAAAAATGGATGCGAATATGAAAAACGAAATGAAAGGCATGAACGAAAAAATGGATACATTCACAAACGAAATAAAACGCATGAAAACTAAAATGGAAACAAACATGAAGGAAGAAACGAAAAAGCTCCGGGGTGAGACGCAGAACATGGGCCGATGCCTGCAGGCGGGCATGAAGGCCGTGACCAGGGAGATAGGAATGGCGACTCCACGTGTGGAAGCAAACGAGCTGGAAGGGGGTGCAACGGCTAAAAGGCCCGCGGTGGAGGCGGGTAAAAAAAATAATTCGGGGGGCGTGTTGGGCGAGGGTCGTGACAGAGGAATCGACGGTGACCAAAAGGGAAAAATTAAATGGGGAGACCAAAACGTGTGAGACGAGACACGAGGTGACGACGACAGAAAGAATAAAATGTATAGAGACACGGGAGACAGAAAAAATAGAGAGACAACACGATGAAGACGGGGTAAGTGACGCACACACACACACACAGAGGTAGTGGAGGATAATGGGGGTGAGCTGGCGGACTGGGTAGAGACCCAGTGCGAGCACCTGGATGGCCTCCTCCAGGAACGAGGGGAGGGAGTATGCCCCCTTGAGGCGAGTCACGACCAGGTGAGTTCGGTCGTGCTTTGCGAGGTCGAGGGGAGGAGTGCTGTGGATGGGTGCACGGAGAGCTTGGGGGGTATAGAGGCCCCGGAGACCCTTGTGGGGACACAAATCCCCAGTGTGGTTGTCCCTGTGTGTGTGGTGCAAGGTGTGAGTGCGTCCCCGTGTGTGGAAGCGACCCCGTGTGTGAGTGGTGTGGTGGCGATGGTGCTGGAGTGCGTGCTTACCAGCACGCCGTGTGTGGATGAGGCACCGCGGGTTAGTGCCCCCGCATGTGTGGATGAAACTGCCAGTGTGAGTGAGGAACCGCGGGTTAGTGCCCCCGCGTGTGTGGGTGAGGCACCGTGTGTGGAAGAGACCGCGTGTGTGAGTGTCGCCGTGTGTATGAGTGAGGTACCGCGGGTGAGTGCCCCCGCGTGTATGAGTGGGGCACGGTGTGTGGATGACGCACCGCGGGTGAGTGCCCCCGCATGCGTGAGTGAACGGCCGAGTGTAAGGGAGACCGTGTGTGTGAGAGAGCGGTATGTAAGGGAGATGTCGGTGGGCATGCGGGAGCACGCAGCCGCGTCTCCCGGGGTGAATGTGATGGAATGGAGTGTGAGCGTCGTAACACGCAGGTGTGCGTGGGTCGAATGGCGACGACGGCGACAGAAGAAAGAAAGCCGAGTAGCGGCTGTAGTTGTTTCGGGGACCGTGCCGGGTTCGCCCAGCAGTGAGCACGCGGTTCGTGCTGTGCAACGCATGAGACCGCCACGTGCTCGCTTGCGAGAGTGAAGTCCCGGTCCGGAAACGCCAGCGGTGGATTTGCCGATCCCGCGGACGGACAAAGTTTAGGCAGGACTACGGATTTGGACCGGACGGGTTCTCCACGCGATCGTGTGTGTTAAGCTCCAACGGGCAAAGCACACGTGTTCGCGTGGGGAACCCCTCGAGACGTGGGGCTTGTGTTTTTTTTTATGCGCACGGTGACGTCATGGCTGCACGTGGGGTTGGAATCCGGCAGGAGGGGTATCTCTGCCGGATGGTACCGTCCAAGGAGGGACGAGGAACACGTGCAGCTGCATGACGTCACGGGCAGGTGCAAAGTACGCGAGTTGCCGCGCTGGTGATGCGCATGGGAAAAAAAAAAGAAAAAAGGGAAAAGCAAGCCTCACTTTCGGGTGCACAGGATTCCTGGGCAAGGGGTGGAAGACCCCTTTACCCTGGGCACAGGATGGAAACTAGTTAGGGGGAAGGGTTAGCTTAGTTAGACCGACTTCATGGGGCAGGGGTAAGTCCTCATGGAGTCCGTGGAATGGATTAGTTAGAGGGATTGTAGCCAGATTTAGGTGGGGAAATAAAATGGGATTATTTGGAGAACAGTGACAGACTTGTGGATGTGTAGAGTTGACGTAGTTTAGCTACGTAGTGTTAAAAGGAACGTGCTACTAGTTTAAGGGACGACGTGGGAGCACGAGTTAGTTAGGGGATGTAGTTAGGAGGATGGCAGAGTTCAGTGGTGTGTGTGTTGAAGAGTTGGTGAGTGAAGTGGAAGCATGTGCTTGGTGAGTGAGTGAGGCCAGCGGGTCTGTGTGTGTGGAGCGAATGGGGAATGCATGGTGCGATGAGTGATTGGGGGGAGGAGTGACTCCCGCCCAAGGGACCCCGGGGTCAGTATAAAGTAAGTTAGCTGGGTTAGTTAAATTGAAAAATGGAGGTCGTTTTGTTGTTGGTGGGAAAGTAGGCTCGAGACCCATTTGGAGGGGTGCAGGAGCCCTGTTGACGGGCTTGGGAGCGTGGCTGCGAAAGGTGAGTATCGCTGAGTGGGTACCCCGGGCACCAGGCTAGTCGGCCGCGGTAGGCCATGGGCCAATGGGGGGCCGGGATAGAGTAGTGGGCACGGGTGCGCCTGCTTGGTGCGGGGGCCCGGGGCGCCATTATCCGCGTGGGCAGTGTTGTGGGCACGGGTGACCCTCGGAAAGGGGCCCGGGAGGCCGGCCTGCCACGTGTGCGTTTCAGGGGAGGTGCCATGGGGGGCACTCCCCGGTGTTAGGGAGCTGGTAGGCTCGGAGGCAGTGTAGTGCCCGGGGGTGCCATCGTCGGAGATTCGGCAGAGGGTCGTGCCTGCCAAAGGGAGCCACGTGTCCCAGCCAGGAGACCGTGTGAGGGCACGGAGAGAAAATTGGGGGGGCGAGGCCCGAAATTGTGAGGACACCAACACAGGCGACGGGAATCTGGGTTGTTAGAACCAATAGTTTAAGCGAGAGGCGCTTGTTGAAAGCCCCGGGGTAGTTTAACTGTTAAATGGATAGGGTAGATTAGGAGATGTACCCCTCCGCACCATCCACCCCCTCGCTGTCGTTGTGGGCCGCTGGACCCACTTGGTGTTAAGATCGCCGAACTCTGGGGAGGCCATTCTGAGGCTTCGTTGGGCCTCAACACAGGACGTTAGCTCTCCCTTATTCCCCTCCGGGAAGGGAACGTAGGGTTTGGGAGTAGGCTAGGTGACAGAATAGGTTAGCCGAACAAGGACGATAAAGGGGGTTAGGGGACGATTTATAGTGGGGAAGTAAAAATAAAAACAACAAAAAAATAAGTTGGGGCTAAATTGGGGTTTGACAAATTAAGGGAGTGGGTATGTACAGTGACAGGCAAAGGCGATAGGTTGGGAGGGAGACAGGTAGGTAGGTCCGAGCCCGCCTTCCAAGTGGCCAGCACCACCGCACTCCCTCCACCAACCTCCACTGAACGGCAAAGGCTGGCCAACTTCATCGGCTGGCCGTGTTTTGCTTCAAGGCGGAGGCCGGCCAACTTCATCGGCAGCTGTTGTTTTGCTGCAAGGCCTGTGCCATCAGCTGGCCGTGTTTTGCTTCAAGGCCTGTGCCGGCCAGTTCATCTGCAGCTGTGGTACTTCAAGGCCTGTGCCGGCCAGTTCATCTGCCGGCTGTGTTTGCCTGCGGCGGCCTTCTTCTGCGGGCTGTGTTTGCCTGCTCACCTTTGCCATGCCATGCCCACTGCCCATGTTCACCAGCCCCGTTCAATTTTGCTTTGCCCCCCCCCCCCTGTTCATTTCCATGTGCGCCAGGATCCGCAAAGCAACAGTTTGCAAGCTGCGAGAACTGCCCTGTTGGCAGCTACAACACGGGCCTGCAGTGGCGGCCCGTGCACCGTGTTTGTGTTCAGCCATCTATTCGTTGTGCTCATTGCGTGTGCCACTTGAGCTGGCACGGAGACTACGTTTGTGCAGCCCATGCACCGTTGTGGTTCACTGCATTCAATTCATCCATCCATTCGTTGTGTTCATTGCATGTGCCACTTGAGCTGGCACGGAGACTGCGTTTGTGCAGCCCATGCACCGTTGTGGTTCACTGCGTTCAGTTCAAAAGGGAAGGCCTTGGACTGCGTGTGAGCAGCCAGCCACGTTCCCTGTCACCTGCATTGTTTGAGCCAGAGACTGCATGTGGGCAGCCTGGCTCCCTGCTAACTGCTTTCTTTTGCAGAGTTCATTGATCCTGGGCCATGGTTTAGTGTAAAATTTGTAAGTTAAGGTTAAGATGTACTGTAAATATGAGTGCGCCCCCGGCATGTCTGTCTAGCGCCGGCAATTTTATTTAAGTCGTCCGTGTGAGTGAGTTTGTTTAGGTAGTTACGCAGCCCTCAGGTTATTTATTTTGGGGACACGAATACCATGAATGTCGCACTCAGGGATCCGTAGGTAAAATGTACTAGGGGAAAACTACACATGATGGCACACGAAAATTTGACGACTCGGGACGAGTCTGTAAAAAGGGGAGGGGGTAGTGTTGTGGTTACCAAATTCGCAAACCACCATTCAGGTCCCTTAGGTGAGGTATCTCGGTAAGTACATGTGTAGTTAGGCCCAAACCCGTTGTCTAGTGGGAATACATGTCATTTATGCGTGCTGCGACTCTTCACGATAGCCGTTTTTCTTTTACTATCTTTAATTTGGACCAACCGCCATTGTTACCACCACCAACCACCGCTTCACCACAACCGCCACGACCTTCACGTCACACCTCGCCACCGTAGCATCGCCACCGTTCTTGCCCCGCTGTGGGTACCGGTGTTGGACTCGTGCAGGGCGCGCGCCGAACAGCGTGTACAAAATCACGGATTTTGTGCTTCAAAAACGGATCAAAAAGCCTTCACGCCCACTTTTTCTCGGGCCAATGGGGAGCGAGGTGAAAGGTCGAAGGGAGGGGGTCAAAGATGAGAGGGCGAAGCTACGGGGCTGATAAAAGGACCGTGTTCGTCAGTCAGGAGAGTAGGAGAGTAGGAGAGTAGGAGAGTAGGAGAGTCGAGAGGGAACAGAGAGTCAAGACTTCGCGGGCGGTGGAGTTGGCAAGAAGGAGCTGGTCGTCGTGTGCGTTGGAGTCGGAACGGAGGGGACGGAGCTGTGGAGAGGCGGCGAGGGCAGACGAGGGGGTGCTCGCGTCGTGCAGGGAGCTGCACCCCAGGGAGGCCGACAGCGTGACCTGGCCGAGGTGGAGACGCTCGTCGCGGGATAATAAAAATCCTCTATACCCCGAGCATCAGCAACCCCCTCCTGTTTCCCCCCGCGCTGAGATAGTGCGACCAAGGGGGCCCCTTTCCCACCCCCTACCAGACACTGTCCGCGGGGCCCGCGGAGTTGAGGCGCCATCGCCGCTCCTCGTCTCATCACCAGACGGGTAGGCCGACCCGGTCTCGGCCTCAGGCCCGCCTCATCCTTGAGGGTATTTCTTTTCCTTGGTTTTGGGTATGTGTTGTCGGCGCCGTCTGTGAAGTAGAATTGTATAAGTGTTGCCGTGTGCTCGGTAGTCGGTATTAGCTCTGCATTGCGTTTTCGCTTTTATATTTGCTTTTTGTGTAAATTGAATTGTGTTTTTCTTTTCTGTGTGCATTTGGTGGAATTGAATATGTGTGCTTCCCGTGTGCCGCGAATAAATGTGCTTTGTGTTGAACTGTTTCCCGCTTCGCTTCGTCATTTCTCCCATTGAATCCTCATCTTGCTTCACGTAAAGGGTTGGTAGTGGGCTGAATACACCCGATAATTAATCGAACCGTCGAGGTCGACGATAACACCGCTCGGTTATTCTGATAGTACGGAACGGGTCGCTTCAGTGGCCCATGTCCGAAGTCGACCTGCGGCGAGGTGCGATCGCCCGGTCTACCCTCCGCGTGGGTACTTAGGTAGGTCGAATTAGGCGAGCAACCCTATCCCACACGGGGGCTGATTGGCTCGATCGCGGTGAGACCGAAAGGTCCACCCATGACTGGTTCCCGGCGTTAGTCCGAGAGGGTCACGACTGGATTGTCCGTCCGGTGGGCGACGTGCCGCGATTCGAGTTACGTGGCCGTCAGCACGCCGGCGGGCGCGAATCCGCAACAATATATATATATATATATATATATATATATATATATATATATATATATATATATATATATATATATATATATATATATATATATAGATATATAGATATATAGATATATAGATATATAGATATATATATATATATATATATATATATATATATATATATATATATATATATATATATATATATATATATAGTTGTGGTTCTGTAACACAGGCACTCCTCCGAGACAATGGCACCCAACACATCGCGATCCTAAGACAGTTATCTCATTAGTATTCCTTTAGTTAGCCCTTTCCATATGTCTCGTGGGGAAATGGAAAAGAAGCGTTGCGTAGGGCTTTCAGTTTGGTCTTCAGTCCTTTATTCTTTCATCTCTTTACTTCCCTTTATTTCACACACAAAACCCTGCCACACAAGCATGCATGCCAGATCAATGACGCTACCAGGGGCGCCAGGAAGAACGGCCCCACGACAGCTCATTTGTATACGCGCACCATTATCCAACCGATTCCTCACCTCAGACCCTTACTATGCGACAACGCTCACCATAATCACTCCAAACACCTTCTAAAAATCCCCACAACAACCTACGCCCGACCTTTTCACCACAAACGCCATCACCACGACAAACCACCTCAGTCTCCTCACTATGAATGCTTCAACGACGCCTTAACCACAATTCCACAGCTGTCTCCATCCAAACTCGCCCACCTTCACCGCTCCGAACACCACAACCATGACGTCTCAACCACCACCACCTTTCGGGACCAGCGGGACGTGGAGTTGCGCTCATAGTCGGGGGCGCATGATGGGGTACCCTGCCCCATGTTACTCCCCGAGTTCCGTTGCGTGGAAAAGCACGAAGCAAATGGGGCCATTTCCGGTGGAAAACCCTCGCTGGGCAGGGCCAACACAATGGTTCGAGTTCGAGCACCAATTAGGGTGTGGGAAAATACCCATCGCTCCGTCTATTTCGCTCTCAAGCGCCGCCCCCGCTGGGGAGGTACAAAAGGGAGCAATGCAGGCTTAGTCAGTCAGTCGTCCAGGATCTCAGCTTCGTCCAGTGTCCGAGCAGAATCTCTTTACGAGCAACTGAGCAATGTGAGCGGGGGTGGAGCGAACTGTTGCCAGGACGAGCCAGGGTCATCGCCGCTCGGCTTCAGCTACATTCCACAGGCAATATTCACACTTACAGACCTCTCTCACATCTCCGTTAAGTCTTTTTCTCACGCATCTTTTTCTCCCATCTATGTTTCGTCCACTGCGGACACACAAGATAAAAAAAAGCATCACTGACTCGCACCTCTCACACCTTCCTCTTGCATCACGCTGCATGACATGCTGCACTGCATTTGCACCTCACACTCCCACACCACCAGTTTTCCTTCCTCCTTCCCCTTCCTAAGCGATTGGGTTGCGTGGGTCCATCGCCCTCAACTCTCTCTCCTCTTTCTGAGCTACCTCTAATTTCCTCGGGTGTGTGCGATGGCGCCTGTTATGTGTATCATAAGTTCGGATTGTACAAGTTTATTCGGGGTAACTCTGCACTGTGTCTTCTTTTGTGAATATTGCATTTTTTTTGCTGCACCGACAAATTCCTTACTTTTCTCTGCTGTAAATAATTTGTGAATAAACCCTATTAATGTGCCACATAATTTTCCTCACCTTGTTATAAATGTACCCTTTGTTTTAAATGTACTTTGATATAAATGTACCTAAATGTTATCAATGTGTTTTTCTTCATTGGTCCAGCATGGTCCGCACATTAGCCGAGCCGGGAAGTTATAACCTAAGAATCTGCTTGTTCGCCGGTACGTACTTAGCACCTCCGCACGGCTGCACCTGATACGGTAAAAGTTTAACACAAGCACAAAAACATGCATTTTATGGCACAGTGGGCCATAAAAAAGGTAAATGAAAAAAAAATGAACAGAACGGTACTAGTATAGCACATACCGATGCCAGGCCGAACAGTTTACATTTTGTATCCCACTGATAGGCCGGATCTGCATCCGGACCTTAACCAAAATCTAATCGGCTTGTTCTTGTCACCTACCTAACTCATCTTAACAAGTTTTGCTATCACCAATCTACAACCTTTTGAAACATCATACTATATATCTTTGTTGACCCTATCACTCAATGGTGAAGCATCACTTAAATTTTTATTTTTAATTCTCGTTTCCAGATTCAGATCTTCACCAAAATCGAATCAATTCGTCCTTGTTAACCAAACAACCTGTCCACCAAGTTTCGCCCAAATCCGTCCATAAATTTTTTGAGATATCCTGCTCACAGACAGACAGAAACAGACAATGACAAACAGGGGTGAAAACATAATGTACGTCCACCTTCGGTGGTGGAGGTTAAGACTGCAAAACCAGTGACTTGATATGAAATATTTCTACAATCCTCAGGTTTCAATACTTACAGCAAGTGCTCAATACAACCTACTCTCTGTTCTATACATTTTCCTACACACAGCAACAGGTTACGCATCATGTTCTGAAGTGTGTGTGTGCGTGTGCGTGTGCGTGTGCGTGTGCGTGTGCGTGTGCGTGTGCGTGTGCGTGTGCGTGTGCGTGTGCGTGTGCGTGTGCGTGTGCGTGTGCGTGTGCGTGTGCGTGTGCGTGTGCGTGTGCGTGTGCGTGTGCGTGTGCGTGTGTGTGTTGCGTACCTCCCAAAATAATCTGAACAACTGCATCTTTCAAATCAGCAATTGTAATTACTTTAAACTGAACCACTTTCCGTTTGAATGACTTGTCCCAATAAAATAGAATCCAGCGGTGACAAGAAGGGGATCTGGGGGGGGGGGGGAGGAGAGGGCATGGGAATTTAGTTCTGTGACCAATAAGGCGATTAGGAAATTTTTCCCTCAGCCAAATGAGTCATTTGTTGGAGGTGTGGCTGCATTTGTTGAAACCACAGATTTCCATTTTTCTCAACCTGTTTCATAGATAGGTCTCCAGCATGTGAAGATCATGATCTGACGTCACAGTCACTGCCGTTTTGGTATAAGGGTCTTCAACAAAATAGGGACCATAGATTCGTGACAAACTCGATCCATACCATATGGTGGTGGTGGTCGTATGGCAGCTTAGCTGCCGGGGTAGCTATCATTTCTTGAAGCGCGACGATGTCGCTGATGCAGTGCCCCTCTACCAGTACACACACTGGAACTGGTACTCATTTCGTCGACCTCGGAAGGATGACAGTCGAGTCAACCCCACCTGGTGTATTAATTCAGCAGCCGACAGGGCTTGAACTCAGTACCCCAGGATCCCAAGCCGCCATCCTAACCACTGAGTCAACACCAGGCTCCCATACCATATGGTGATTTTCGGAGAGTGAAGTGATTATATATATATATATATATATATATATATATATATATATATATATATATATATATATATATATATGCACACACATCTCTCAAATGTGCTTACTGACCATGGGAACAAGCACCGCACGGTGGCTTATTCTGAAGGATCACAACAGGTGCTTCCAGCTAAACTCCTGCCAAAAGCGACCACAGCAGAGCCCATGAAGTGATGGCGAACCTCCTGTCGAGACACCTTCTCTCCTTTGCAAAGAGATTGTATGAAAGAACATGTTCACCATTATGAAAGAACATTCGACATTCCTCTTCATGGAAAAAATAACTGCAATTCCGTGTCAGCATGACTGTCCTAAATGCTCCAAGCGTAAGATATATCCACCACAAGCCATCCGCTGCAAAGTCATTTTCTAATTTCGTACCCCCTCATGCTCCCTCTCCACCCTGACCCTCATTTTGCTTTTCCTCATTTTCATTCTCATACTTGCTTTCCCGATTCGAAAGACGTACCATCGCCAGCACACAATACGGAGCAGCAATGTTGCTGCTTTGTTGTCTTGAACAGGTTTGGAACACTTCAACCAACATTTACTGGATCTGCAGAACGGAATGACGTAGCATTCACCTTGCATTCAAAACACACACACACATCTCTATCAAACACTTGCCCCCCCAGTGAAGACTAAATTGAGAATCGACAGAATGGCATTCAACCGAGTGCTATGGAGAGCAGCAAATCAAGTGCTTTGCTGTTGTGAAGGAATGCATTTTATTAAAAATTGACAAGACTTGGTTAACTGCACCTGCTAAACGAGGTGCGGCTGACATACTGAGAATTCACCTTTCGTCAGAGCAAAAAGGCTTTTGCTTCCTCGTTGTACTCTAAAAGGTCTTTTCTTCTGATGGACGGGCAACCTTTGAACCGACAGCCACCATCGACTCCCAGTTCACAAAATCCATCGTTTATCTTGTCCACCGGAGAGCGAGCCTTCAGAGGTGAGCATTCTACTGTGTCGCAACTCAAATGATAAACCAGAATGGCCCAGTTTAGACTTGTAAGCAACATTAGATGTTGGCAAAGGTCAGTTCTTGCAGAAGAATCATTCAAAATGAACCAAAATACATCCAAACACGATTTATCCTGGAATGATGCAAAAGGATGCAAAACATTTTAACTAAACATTGCCTTGGCAAAGGTTGCAGCATGCAACAAAGTAGTGCACAAACTCAAACTCAAACAACTTGTGTGCATGAAGGAAGGAAAACTGAACAGCTATTCCAAATTCATCGAGCAAAATGTTTTTCAAGAAAACAACACTTAGGAAATGGAATGCCTGAAAGCAAAATAAAAGGCAATACAAGCCCAACAACTGCAAGGAAGGCAAAGTGCAAATTCCAAAAGAGAATGCCAACAAATATAGGAGTGCGGGGAGGGAGGACGACAGGAAGAAATTGGACAAGACAGGAATAGATAAAGTCTCGCCGGAACATCTAAATAGAGGGTAGCTGACCTGGGATGAAGAAAGTCAAAATAAATGCATGGGATTAGGAACAATGGCAGGGCTGAGACAAAAGGAGAAGTGCAGGTTCTGCAAAGTCACCATCACATTTCCTTAGGATGCAAAACGCTGGCAGAAGGATATGCACAAACTCATGAGAACGTGTGCAGAGTAATCTGCAAACACCTCTGTATTTAAAGTGCCTGAAACTTCTGATTGGTAGTGTAGCGGGGTGGTGGGCGAAGCTTGGAAAGGTCAACTCACGAACCTGGTCATTCCATCAAGTGTGAACATTGAGATCAAGACATTGTCCTTAGATATATCTATAAAAATTTACTGAAAAATATAAAAATAAATCACCGAGGTTGCTAACCTAAGCACTAGTACCGGATGATTCAGGAATAAGAGTGATAGGGTACGCGATGACCTCGAACATGATAGAAATAAAACCTGGAATGTGAGGAGGATCCAAATCATACTCGTGATAGTCGGAGAAGCTACAGTGATAAAAGAAACTTGTAGAAAAGTCATTAAAAAAAAATATCAGAAAACGTCGCAACAAACTAAATTACTAAATTGGAAGCTATCCGAGGTTGCGTGAACCTCCTTGAAAGAGCCCTTGGAATGAAGATAGGATTGAAAGCACCTGGAAATGTTACCGAGTTTAAACAAGAAAAACACCACAACTCTTATGGTCTTCGAAAGGTAACCCAAAAAAAGAAATCCAGGTGGATACTTTGGACCTTGCGAGGGCCTCCTCCTGCCTTTTACCCATAAGCAATTAATTGTCGATTGGTGGATACAGATGAATGAAGGCCAGATGGCGTTTCAAAGTAAAGACGACTAAAACGGCACGTGGTAGAGCGCATAACTCTGCCAGGCTGAACAGTTTAGGTTTTGTATCCCACTGATAGGCCGGACCTGCATTGGGACCTCAACCAAAATCGAATCTGCTTGTTCTTGTCACCTACCAACTCATCCACCTCGTTTTGTCATAGTCCGTCCATATCTTTTTGAGATATTGTGCAGTTTTCTCGTTTTTTACCCGATCTCTTAATGGTGAGGAATCACTGGGAAGATGCTCGTATCCGGACCCACATCCTGATCTTCACCAAAATCTAATCAATTAGTCCTTGCTAAACACCCAACCTGTCAACCAAGTTTTGTCCGAATCCATTCACAGCTTTCCGAGTTATCCTGCTCACAAACAAACAGACAAAAAGGGTGGGGGGTGAGGGGGGGTGGAAGACATAACCTCCGTTCACCTTCGCTCACAGAGGTAAATACTGTATATCCAGATGAAGGAATAGCCGAATGCTGCATTCAAAGCAAAGGCTTGGGCCCAAGCCTAATCACTTGGCACAACCTTTATATCAAGTCATTGCAACAATTTGGGGGCGCGAAGCAAGGATAGGCAAGAAAAGTGTCAAATCTTAAATATCACCACCACCACCACCACCACCACCACCACCACAACCACCAATCATCCTCCAATTTGAGTGTAGTCGATGCAATTTGGAATCACGTGAATGTACACAGGTTGTGTGAACACTTTCCTACCCATTCACCATTCTAGTCTTTATCGATGGATACACAAAGAAGTCCGATGTAGGAGGAAGCCATCCGGCCAATCATGCCAACTGCCAATGCCTTTCCGCCAATATTAAATCCATACTAGCTGGGAGGTGACGATGGTTCGCGGGCATTATTGAGGAAGCCCTACCGTAAAAACCTATCTCTTCCATCAAAATTGACCAAATGAAATCAGATTTTTTTTCTATGTTGTACTTATGGACATTACGCACAGCTTCTAGGAAATGAAATTGGGAGAAAAAATAAAAATAAATAAAAAGTTCAAGTAGGCGCGACTCCGCCCACAAGGGGCGTGGGACACCCCTCACACAAAAAGACACAACAAGACAATGATATCTAGTTTGTGTCCAAGTTTCATCAAGACCGCATCAAACGTCACGGAGCTATGCTCTGTTGAGAGTCACAAACAGACAGACAGACAGACAGACAGACAGACAGACAGACAGACAGACAGACAGACAGACAGACAGACAGAACGAAAATAGTGGTCACTGCTGGCGCCCACGAACCAATAACCCACCATCCTTAAGACATCCAGGGTGTCTATGCAACTCCAGTTTCAACGCTTCCACCGTTCGTTTGAGTTGCCACCACTACTCCGTGGAGAGAATTCCCTTCAGTAACTACCATCTGCATGAGAGAGCCTTCATGTCATCCCAACTCTTCTTCACTCTCAAGCTATTGCCCCTGGTACCGTCGTCGACTGTCGATTCTGCTGAAAACTTTTCTGCACCGACTGCTTCGATTTCCTGTCATCATCTTAAACATCTCCATGAGATCCATTTGTAATCGCCTTTTTTGTAATATATGAAGTCTCATCTCCTTCCAGCCCTTCCTCATCGCTAAGTCTAGCTAACTCAGGAATCGATCTAATTACTCTGCAACGGATTCTTTCCCTGGCAGCTACATCCTTCCTCAGAAGTGGTGACCAAAACAGAACACAATATTCTCAATGAGACCTCACTAGGTTCTTGTACAGTGTTTACACTACCTCTTTCAATTCATCATTTACCCCCCCCCCCTACAAATACAACCTCAGACCCGATACCTATGTATAGCTACCTGGCACTGTGCTGTCTGTTTACCTCCCGCACCGATTGCCATACCTGATCCTCCTCCTCCTCCTGGATGGTATATGCTCCAATATTGCCCCTTGCATTATATAATTCCTATTTTCATCATTATTACCCAATCCCATCACATTATATTTACTTGGGTTAAATTGCATCTCCAAATCTTTTGCCCAATCAATCAATCAATCAGAGTATATTTCAGCTTTTCCGAATCACATTACCCCCCCCCCCCTCTCTGCTGTCGATCTTACCTCCAAGCTTAGTGTCAACAGTAAATTTGGATAGCTTATTCCAAACCCCATTGTCTAAATCTACGTAGTTTATGAATAATAATGGTCCTACAACTTATCCTTTAGGTACCCCAGTATTTATACGTCCTCCCAGCTGGACATGCTCTCACTCACAGCCACTCTTTGTTTCCCATCACTCTGCCAACAACTTTACAAGCCCTCACCTTAACCAACAACCTCCTTTGTGGTGCCTTAACAAATGTCTTCTGAAAGTTTTCGAAATACTACATCCACTGCGCTTCCATCAAGCCAGACAGAAACTACCTCATAGAACTCGAATACATTTGTTAAACATGACCTCACTCCAATCAATCCATTCTGACTACCTTTAATAAGCAATTTGAAATCATTCAAATGGTTCTCAATCTGTTCCTCACTTTCCAACGCCTTCCTCATAACCAAAGTCAAGTCAACAGATCTATAGTTCCCCAATTCTTCTCTGGAACTTCTCTTCAATCATGGTTATAATTGCTACCTTCCAATCCTCTGGTACCTGCCCTGACTCCCGACTCAACCGATATCATTAACAGCTCGATGAACATAGTGTTCATCTGCTCTGCCACCTCCCTCAATATACTCTTCGATGCACATTATCCGGCCCTGGAACTGTATTTCCTAGCGGTTCTTTTCACTACATCTACTCGTACATGGAGTGCTCTTCGAGAAGCCCTTGCTCACCCCCGATTATAGATACTCGCTGCTATTGAAGGGTCCCCCAACTATTCCCGTGTAAATGTAGAAGCAAAAAACGATTTAATAACCCGGCCATGTCACCCTCATCGTCCACCAGCTCTCCTGTGCTAATCCCCAACAGGCCCACACTCCTCTTAACCCAACCCTGACATCAAATATACTTAAAGAATATCTTTCTGTTATGTTTTATATTCTTGGCCATTTCCTTTTCATATTCTTTTGGCCTGCCGAGTTATTTTCGGAACTCGTCTCAGTTTCCTCCGATAATGATGTGTCGGATTCGAGCCCTGGTATTTTGGACTTAATACCTTCTGTTTATTGTTTTAATTACACGGTATACCTCCCTGCTCAAACACCTTGGTCCCTTTCAGTCTCGCCCTTTCAACCTCGCTGGAATACTGGATGTCTACTCTGCACCGTACACATTTATTCCTTGAAGGTTACCCATTTCCACGATAAAGACCGCCCACTCATCAACCTTACCGAATCTAAAGGTCCCAAATCACTTCCCATACCCTCCAGTTTGCCGTCCTAAAATCCAATCGTCTTGCACCACTATACTGAACCTCACATCTCAACGAGAGAGTAGCGCTTACTACATTTTGGCTGCTTGCCCCAACTCCGCAACCCCCTCCTTCCCCAGAGGTTCTCCCACCTCCACCTCATGAGGATCATTATATAAAAGCATGTCCAACACTGTACTCCTCCTGGGGGGATTTTCTACAAACTGGGTTAAAAAGCAATCTTGGAGAAGAGATCTGCCGTTCCTCTGTTCCTGGACCCAACCGATCACTGGCACCTTAAAATCCCCCATAATCAATACTCTTCCTTTATCTGTCCTGTTGCTGCTGTCCTGTCTGTGCCTGTTTGTGGCGAGTATGTTGAGGTCATGGAGAGATTCACTTACCTTGGCAGTGATATTCATGTCTCTGCTGGCTGTGAGTCAGAGGTCAATAGACGTCTGTGTCGGGCCTGGGGAGTCATGGATTCACTGGATAATGGGGTGTGGTGCTGCCGGTACCTGTGCGGGAGGACGAAAGTCTGAGTCTTCAGGTCCTTGGTGCTTCCAGTCTTGCTCTATGGAGACTTGGACTTTGACCAAGGATCTGAGACCGAGACGTAATTCCTTTGATACCAGGTCTCTTCGGAGAATCCTTAGCTATCGCTGGTCGGACTTTGTGTCCAACGAGCGGTTGCTGAGAGAGACTCAAATGAGATTTGTTACCTGCATAGTCCGTGAGCGTCAGCTGCAGCTGTATGGACATGTGGCTCGTTTTCCTGATGCTGATCCTGCTCACCAGATTCTCTCAGCGAGGGAGTCTCGTGAGCGGAGGAGGCCAATGGGCCGACCACGTGTCACGTGGTTGCAGCAGGTTGATCGGCATCTCAAGGAGATGGGGATGGGCCAGGCATCTTCCTGGGGGATGGCCAGACGGAGGCCCTTGGAGTACCGGCGGAAAGTGGACGCAGTGACACGCTGCTCTGGCGCATGCTCCCATACCTGACCTGACCTTCCTTTATCATATGCCTGAATTCTTCATGTAGCCTACCCCTATTTCCTACCATTCCCTCACACCAGGAACCCTATAAAAGGATCACACAAGTATATCTTACTATTCTTGCAAACTCTAATCTCTATCCACACAGAATCTTCTCGATCAATTCCCTCCTTAATGTAATGTCTTTCTCTCCATGCAATACTCTCATTCACACAGATCACACACCTTTTCCCCTATTCTCTTTCCTATCACACATACACACCTTGTAGCCTTTAATTCCTGTCCTCCAGTTGGCTTGCTCACAAAACCATTTCTCGCCTCACTTAAATCACTATGTCGTACCCCTCGCCATCCATCCTAGCTTCCAACTCTTCCATTGCATTCACATAAAATACCTTCAATAATTCCCTTCCATTAACCATCCCTTGCTGCCACCACCCTCTCACCACATCTTGTAGTCTAAAAAAGGCCCCAATCTCTTTCTCAACAACTACCACAATCTCACTGCCCCATTCTTTCAGCATCCTGCCTCTTGTCTGGATACACTCACGATGACAATGCAGGGATTCCCCAACACATTCACAAACCAATCTCCCCCTCCACATACATTCCTCTACAACCACTGGTTAGCATCTGTCGCTCTACTACATAAATCTACACTGATTTCCCAGCAATGGTAAAATCCTTCAAAAAATAAAAAAAAATAAAAAAAAAACATTTCACACCACAAATCCTTCAAATTTTTCCCCAAAAAAGCAATACCTCTTCTTCAAAGGTTACGAACAGACCCTCCCCCATTGTTAACCCCCGCACGCACCACCAATGTTCCCAGCCAACAACCTGACAAAACATCATGCAACATTTCATCAATATCCGCCACCCCATTCCTCTAAAACAACACAAACAAAATATTTTTCATATCTTTCTGACAAAATGGAGTCCACTTGTTCAATACCCTAATTCATGATAAAAACTCCCTGGCCACCCTCCCTCTCCTCTTCACCCGGCATCCACCAATGCATATACCTGCCCCACCACCCCTATCATACGCACTACAATCATCGTGCACACTCACAGCATGCCCATCACTTCCTGCATCCGCAGCACTCCCAACATAGGCCACACCAACAACCCCCTCTCCCCATTTGAAACCCCCTCCACCACAGTACCCCACTCACACGGCCACCCCACCTACACACACACCTTCACCCGCTGAGCCTGGCGACCTCACCCATCACACAGTCGTTGGCCCACCCCCTCACTTACTGCACAACACACAATACACAGTTTATAACCTTCATGCATTTGTCCCCAGCCTTGTCTAATCATCCTCATCCTCCTCATCTTCCTTCTATTTCTTCTCCTTCTTCAGGCTTCGACCCCTTTGTGCCACCATCGGTAGACAGCCAATCACCATGATGCTCAGTATATTAGACACTCGAGTGATCCATCTCTCCAATGTAGAGGTACGGCATATTGAGAGGCTGGTTGCATAACTCCCAACTAGTTCGTGAGCAGGCGCAATTTGCAGACGTATGGCCACGGCCCATTGTTGGACCGCGAACTGGTGTAGCAAAGCAGCCAGCTGTAATCGAAAGGGTGTCTGAATGACCCACTAATGCCACCGTACATCACCCACGACAATCGACTCCAGGTAACACAATCCTTCAGCTGCTGAATGTAAAGGCCAGTGTGGCGACAAAGGGAATTTTCTTCGTACAGAACACCACTGGTAACAAATTTCACAAGGATGGTGCGATGCAAGAATGTACCAACATATTCGGTCAGAATTGTAAATAAGGGCATATTCCGAAATGCAGCAACGGTGGGGGTCATCTGTTATGGTGCAGTGCTGTGCCATTCATACATTTCACACCTTGATCGTTGTAGAGGGAACGGCTCTTTTGTACAGTGAGTATGCACGAATGTCTGAGTATAATGTGCATCGTTACCTCCGCCACCGAAGGTGGATGGAGGTTATGTTTTCACCCCCGTGTCTGTCTTTGTCTGTAAACAAAATTTCTCAAAAAGTTGTGGACAAATTTGGACAAAATTTTGTGGAGGGCTTGGGGCATGTGACAAGGACAAAATTAGATTCTGCTGATGATCCGAATCCGGATCCAAGAATTTTTAAAGTGATTCTTCGCCATCGAGTGATCAGGTTAAAACGATATTTCAAAAAGTTGTGGACCGATTTGGAAAAACTTGGTGGATGAGTTTGTTCGGTGACGAGAACACAGCAATTAGATTTTAGTTCAAGTCCGAATCCAGATCCGGCCTAAGAGTGGGATACAAAACGAAAACGAATCAGCCTGACGGAGGTATGCGCTCCACCAAGTGTGCCCTTCTAGTTTTATATTTAATAATCATTCACCTACAATTTGTCAGCTTGAAATGGGCCTGATATTGTCAGATCTCAGAAGCCAATTCGAGTCGAGTCAGGTTCATACTTGGATAGGAGACCTCCATGGAAGGCTGGATGTTGTAAAGTGAAGTCATGAGTTTGCCTCAGAGCTATCCAAGTGCTGGATTTTCTCACCTGTGGATGACAATCCAAGTAAAGCTACAGTTCAGGTGCAGTACCAGCAGGGGGAACTGTATCTTGAACAGTGAGATAGTGGGCAAAATAAATAAATAAACCAATCAAGACCTGCTAGCCAAAATGCATTTAGGCCCCAATAATGTTCTTTTAAATTATTTCTTAAAGAGGCCCAAAATCACTAGAAAAGAGCAGGCCATTGCATGCCAGAAACCTGGCTTAACAATTCGCAATTTCATTTTAAAAGCATGTGAATGTCAAGCAAGATGAAGTTCACGGTAACAATGGAGTTGAGCAAAAAGAGTAAATCATCTCAGATTACAAGAATGTGCAAGGCTGCCGTGGACCTCATGGACGACAGATTGCTTCCACTTCGAGCTTGTTGAAACAACAACCACGGGCAACGGGATTAACAACCATTGTAGTAGCTGTGCCGATAGCAGGGTGGAAACACGAGTTTGTCAGCACCATTGCAACCCGGAGCTTCAAAAATAGCGCTCCTGCTCTGGGGCTGTAATTAACGCAAAATGCCAGGCTGTGCAGCATGCCAAGCTGCATTCTGTAATGCTGATGCACAAGCAATGGTGTTTTGCAGCCACATGCTGCTGTTTTGCAAGGACCAATTAGCCAAGTTCTCCGGCCAGTGTACTTGGCACAACGTGACGTCCACAGCCGGATATGTGCCCCTAACGAGAAGTGTGCAGGGTGAGATTTAACAAAGCAGCACTGATCAATGTCAACTTAAAATTTCACCTGTAACGTGTGTACCTGATGCACACCTCCAATTTATATCGATTCAAAATTGCAACGTGGTAAAGAAAGCAACTAAGTAATGCAGCAACACATCACGTTACCATAAACGCATAAAGGGAAGTCATCTTTCTCACTGAAAATAAAGACTTTGTAAATGCTTCAGAATCATCCAGGACAGCCAAATACACTGGGAGCAAAATAGATGCTGATTTTAACAATGGTATCAATCACTTCACGCACTTCATGGAAACGCACGCAAACGAGCAGGGACCCGTGGAAATTCTGCGACATGTCAAATGTGGCTTCAAGTCCTCAACCCCGAATCCTCAAACACCTCTCCAACCGAACCCCACATTTTCAGCCCCCTCTCCCTCTACCCCAAGTCCTCAACCCCCCCCCCAACTAAACCAACTCTGTCCCCTCTGTGCACCCCCACCCCAACTCTTTGTCCTCTTCTCACCCTTTCAAGTCATCAAAGCTCCCACCTCCACCATGTCATCAAATCACATCCCGCTCCAAGTCCTCAACCCTGCCTCTCCCATCTCGGCCCCCACCCAAACCCCAAGTCCTCAATACCACCCCACCCATCACAACTCTCTGCCCTCACCTCCCAATTCAGTCCTCCCCTCCCCTTTTTCACAATGGTCGCTTCATTTTAGAACAAGCTCAAAATGAAATAACGACGGAACAACATTTAATTCACAATCTTGTGAATTATTCAGTAAAAACAGCAGTTAAGTAA
The DNA here is from genome assembly GCF_056783735.1 of Eptatretus burgeri. Lineage (NCBI taxonomy): Eukaryota > Metazoa > Chordata > Myxini > Myxiniformes > Myxinidae > Eptatretus > Eptatretus burgeri. Next base: position 13,555,028 of record NC_140965.1, on the reverse strand, counting down.
GCTCAATGATAAAAAAAAACAAACAGATCATTGGTAATGGAAAAATTAACACACACACACACACACACACACACACACACACACACACACACACACACACACACACCGTACAACCGGACAAAGATCTTTATAATGATATGGATTGTATGGTCCCAAGTCGAGTAGTTTCAGAGAAAATCGATGGATAGAGAGAAACAAACAAACAGAACAAGGCTTTACTACACAAGAAGATATATTCCTTTCTGCCATAAGTAACTGCACATCTCAGGTGCAACTATGCTGCCTCGTAGAGAAATGGCAGCCTCGATGAAATCCAAAGTCCTTCACCAAAAATAAAAAATAAAAATAAACAAGCTTAACAAAAGAGTTCATTACATCAGGGCGTGCGTCTGTCCAGCAGTTGCTTCTATCTACAATATCAAAGGAGCTCAGTCTCGGCGTGCATGCGTCCGTCCAGCCGGAAACAATTGTCTTAGAGGAGATACCACTAATCAAGCCCAATCTGCAAACCGTACAATCTAGTTGAGTAAGGTGACGATAGATGGACCAGTTTCAATTTTCATTAAAACAAAATTTCTTCCTCCTTCATCTTCTTCTTCACTTATAATGACAAGAAGCACCCGCTCCCTACGGGAGCCGTCAAGGAGGTCATGTTATTATATTTACGCCTATTTTACTCCAAGGGGTCCCAGGATTACACATCCAAAAAATGGTTGCGATCGGTTCAGCCGTTTTTGCGGTACCTGGAAACAGACAGACGGACAGACGGTGAAATACAGTAAACGATGGTGAGTCTCATTCAATCCTGTTTCTCATGTCGATTCGATTCAGAAAACACTTACTACATTCAATCCTTTTTTACCTTCAACATTTCCATACAACAGTAATATAAACCACCCTATCAAACAGTATGTCCGATTATACACCACTTTTCACTCTACTTGCAACAACAAAGGTGACAAAAAGGACACAAAAAAGCAGCTGATATTTCAATAATTTATTCGCACAATTCTTAAAGGGTGAAAGTTAATTTTTTTACCGGGTACCACTTCTAAGTTATCATGAAAACCTGAGGACAATTGTCCACAACATACAGCACTAAATGACATCCTCAACCATCTCTTCTTCACGATCATCGATACCCTCTGATGGCTGACATTGTAGCAGCTTAACAAAATGACTGACTGCCCTTGCTAGTGGCACCTGCTAAGTAAGTGTGTCACTTTCGTTGCTGTTCTCAGACCTTTGAGACGCTGCTTTCCTAACCTCTGCCCGTACTGTTGGCAGTTGTGCTGCAGGGATCACATATCACATCACAAGATCAACTTGGTTTTTCATTGTATTGTGGAGTAACAGACAGTGCAGAGTGATTTTTCCATGTATCGCCATGGCTTGCAAACAGACATCCAAGCAGCTTGTAGAGTTCTCGCCAAGTGGCTAAAGCACTCAAGGAAGCACTCCAATGAAACGGTTGATAAAGAATGGCTGGCTTGGTAAGTAATTACCAATCGCCGTTTGATCATATTAAACACCTCCCGGAGATGCCTGGAGTGTCAAACAATGTCGGAAATGGACAAATTAACTATGTCCGAATTGATCGATTCTGGAGCTTAAATTTTGTAATTCACCTTAATTAAAGAGATATTCATGGTGATCACATGTGTGGAAATGAACTAAAGCAATGAACACTGACAGCTACGAATTGCTGGGTTCATTGCAATGCTTAAAAACGCTGGAGATATGATGAACAGGCATTCGATAATTAATGAGTGAGGAAAGTAAAAAAAAAACCTTATCGTTAAGAAATCGTTGCAGCCTGTTCCAAGTCAAGGAAAGGTAGGGTATGGTTGAGCAGGCCCAATCGAACCCTATCCTATCAATTGGCAAACCCTATCAATAATTATCCAAACAAAGACCTTGCCCGGCACTGAGAACGTCGTCACCCCTCGGCAGTTGCTGCAGTCCTGGAGATCACCCTTCATTTACCACAGAGGGACAACAAGGCCCCTCTTCCAGTCAGTTGGGATGTTGCCTGTGTTCCAGGCAGAGCACAGAACTACGTGCAACGACACGAGTACAGCAGTTCCACCAGCCTTGAGAGGTTCAGCATGGATGCCACAGATCCCAGGAGCTTTACCCCATTAAAACCAGTTCATCACAGCCTGTGCTTCCACAAACTAAGGTGGATCACAATTGATGGGAGGGTCAGAAATGGGAATAGCAACACCCCCAGCATCCAACTGGACAGCTGGTGGATCAGCCTGGTGCAGCCGCTCAAAGTAACCAGCCCAGCGTGCCTTGTTTTCGACTCCTCCGTCAAGAGCCTACCACCCTCCGCTCTAACTGCAGTACACTGAGGAATGGGCTTGGACGAACGCGATGTGTGAATTCCCCTGTAAGCGGGATGAGAATCATTTCACCACAGATGATGCTCTACCCCCTCACACATAGGCCTCCTTATCCACCCTTAGCGCACGGACAGTTTTAGGCCTCAGCTCTCTGAACATCTCAGCTCTGCCATTCAGCCTGGCCCTGTGACTCTGGTCAATGGTATGCAATGTCCCTTGAGACAAAATTATTCTTCGCTCCATGGTGATTTCCAAGACATCTGCCAGCAACATTAAGGTTGGTGGCACTCCACAACTCTTCAGGATTCTCCAAAGCACTCGGACCACCCCACCAAATCTCCAGTTAGGCTGTTCGCAAATTCCTCAGCTACCCTCTCTTCCTTGAGCTTGCCAACATCCAGCCGAGGCTGGGATGGTGCCATTCTCCCAGATTTAAGCTGCAACTTCAGAGTTGCTACAACAAGCCTGTGGTCGGTATTGAGGTACTGAGCACTCCGGTAGACCCTGCAGTTCTGGACCATCCTCCAGTGACCATCAAGGAGCACATGGTCAATCTCCTTTGCCGCACCACCAGTGTTGGAATACAAAGTCCAGCGATGAGCCTGAGGGCACTGAATCCATGAACCAGCCACCCTAAGTCCATCACTTCTTGCAAAGTCAAGGAACTTAGTGCTATTCTGGTTCACAGTTTCAGACCCATGGGGACAAACACATGTCTTATAACCATCCCTTTCAGTTCTAGTCAATGCATTGAAATCCCCCAAGACCAGAAGTGTATCTCGCCTGGGGCACTGATCAACCACAGACTTAAGCGTGGCATTGAATGCATCCTTCACAGTGCGATGACTCGCCTCAGTCGGTGCATCGACAGAGACCAGGGAAATGACAGCCAAGGAGTGACGAATCCTTCGTCTCATAATAAGCTCGTTGAACAGTGTTACTTCAGTTATCTTTGGAGTCAGCTTGTTGGACACAGCGACAGCAACTCTTTGGACAAAGTAACCATCAGAGTGACCAGGCCAATCGTAGGTGTAACCACCCACCATGATCTCACCACTATCCCGTCTCTGAACCTCAGAGAGTGCTACAATCCCAATGTCCAAATGCTTGAGGTCAGATGATAACAGACAGGTGATCATCCTCTCTTAGGGATAGGACATTCCAGGCACCCACCCGAAGGGACCACCTCAGGTTAACCTAAGGAGCCCACCCTCTGGTGCATGACACCTCAGTATCACCCCGACACACTACCGCAATCTGGCCTGGAAAGGTTACCCCGTGGTTTTCCTCCCATCAAAGAGTGGGCGTCCTGAAGGCTTTGCCCCAATCCCGTCATAATGGGAGCTACCCTCCGGAGGGCAGCTGCACAGGAGGTACTCCCACGGAGTGGGTTTTCAGATTTATTTGTCGTAGGATTTGCAGAATAAAGCGTTTTATGGTGGCCAGAGTGTAAATCCTGCCAGAACATCCTTACAAAAACAAGCTCATACGAGCTAAGATCCTCGTCCTGTAAATGATGACGTCATAAAAACGAATATGACGTCATTGTGATGTATCAGGTTTGCGATAAATTATCTGTGCTAATGCCCGGCTGGATTCCCAGAAACAAAATTCAAACAGCTTGCCTAGTTTCGGAGATCATTTTTTAGGCGATTTCCATTAGCGGAGATATTTTGACGTCATAACTTTTTTTCTCGCAGGAATTTTCAAAATCGGAGATGGTTACTGTCTGCGCAGAGTATTTCTACATATATATATATGCCAAGTTTCAGGAAGTTTCGATGAAAACTGGAGGCTGTGAAACAAAAAAGTCCACAAGGAGCAGATGAAGAACAACAACGTGAGTAAGACTTAGAGATCCTCCACGAGGATCTAAGAAGTTACCCAACTGCAGGAGGATGTCCACAGACAGTTTGGCACTGGATATGGATGGCCGTTTGCTCACAAGGAGCTCCTCCTCCCTTTGACAGGTTTTGCTTTTAATCCTGCTGTGTGTCTATATCCACACACCGTCCTCACCAAGAAACCTGGTGGGGGAGATGGTTTCGGCGCCGACAACCCGACCATGAAACAGATTAGTACAGGTTTACACTGCTTGTGGTACACTTTACAAATAGGCCACAATTGTGTGAAAAACATATCATTATACACACAACTCGTCATGCGGCTTAGCCTGGTCGCTAAACAAGCAGGGCACATGGGATTTGCAAAGGTTTTGTTGCAAGGCTGGGAGTTACCTTGATGCTGGTCAAAAGCCACAAAATTAAAAAATTTAACATTTCCTTGAAATAATTATTTGTGCTTTTTCATTTTTCGACAGTGTGAAAGATGCTTGAAGGAGCTTATACATGTAAATCAGGCTGGCAGGATGGCCTGGAGGTCCGCACACTCACCTCTAAGCTGTCCAGCCTGGGTTTGAATCCCAACCCAGGTATTAAGTCACCCGGTGTTTCACAGGCAGGGCGATTCATAAATGTGCGTTCCGCCCCTCGGATGGACCTCTCTCTTTTTTGAATACAGCCTTATGGCTGCTGGTTGCATCATTGGTTCGGGACACGGCTATGCCGCTGATGCAGTTCCCCCGTTACCAGTACACTGGCACTCATTTTGCCAACCTCGTAAGGTTGACAGGCTGAGTCAACCCCACGTGGCATTAATTCAGCGGCCAACGGGGCTCGAACTCAGGACCCTAGGATCCCAAGTCGGCCACCCTAACCACGAAGCCAACACCAGGCTTGGACGGACCTTAAAAACGGGAGTCCCTTTTGCCAGCATTAGTTGGTGGAGGTTAAAGACCCTACGGTATCCTTTGTGAAGAGTAGGCGAGCGATCGCCAGCACCATGAACAAATTCCTGCCCTAACTACTGCTGGGAAGGCCATGGCAAACTATCAGGTATAACTCTTGCTCAGGAAGCCGTATCAGCAGCACCGACGCTCGATGAAGAGTATGGTATATCAGAGAGAGCGAGAGCGAGAAACAACACATACAGGACAAGAATGTCGGTGTATTTTTACATGGGTTTACATAACATGGACATTGGTATATAACCGATAAATTAACAGTGCATGTGATTTGAACCCGGTTTCCCAGCATTATGAGCCATGTAAATGGATGGGAAAGCCAAGCAAGCATGGCCACGGTGATATAAGCCATAAATATTTTCAATTGAGGATCCGTATCTGCACTTTGTAACAGATCAATGAACTGCTCACCGTTAAAAAAAAAATAAAAAAATAAGGCTTTGTACAAATGTTTCAAAACACGAGGCCCATTTGACAGACAGCAATCTGCATACAGTCAAACAAACATCCATACTTCTTCAATTGACAACAAGTCTTTTTGTTTCGGCCAGCAAACAAGTCAATGTGCGATAAATCGGAGACGTGACGTCACTTTATGAAAAGCAGCAAATCTGAGACGCACACAAACAATTGGATTTTTATGACATGATAGAAGACACTGACTTGTACGGAAAGGGCCACATGCCTCAGGAAGATAAACCTTGTGCAGTTTGTACAGATATTATATTGAGGTTCAGCAACCATTTGATTTGCAGGCAGAGATTATGCGATTGCTGAATTATGCAGTTGGCGATGTGATCATTCCTATTACATCCTTGGATCGCCGATTCAGGCAAAACAGTGCGGTGTACAATTGAGCAAACTATGATGGCAAGCTCGCTGTGCAGACGAATTATAACAAAACCGGTTATCACGGGAACAATCATGGTTTTGCTTTCGAAATGCACAGCATTTCATGCACATGTTGCACAGCTTGGGTTGACAGGTTGACACAGCCTGTAAACGTGCTGCATCCAGAAGTGGACCAATAAGTTCATCCCTACTGTTTTGCCTCTTCCTATTGCTTTAGGTAGGTAAATGTCTGCTGCGTTTTGTACAGACGGACGCATCAACAAACTAGAACGGCACTCAGGAGAGGGCATACATCCATCAGGCTGAACACTTTAACTTTTGTATCCCAATGATAGGCTGGATCTGCATCTGGACCTGAACAAAAATCAAATCGGCTTGGTCATGTCAAACACCCAACCCGTCCACTACGTTTCGTCCGAATCAGTCCACAACGTTTTGAGACACCATGCTATATATCGTTTTCGGCCCTATCTCTCAATGGTGAAGAAAAACTTGAAACATTCTCGTATCTGGATCTGGATCGTCACGAAAATCAAATCAATTTGTCCTTGTCATACACCCAACCTGTCCACCAAGTTTTGTCCAAACCCATCAATAACGTTTTGAGATATCCTGCTCACGGACAGACAGACAGACAGACAGACAGAGAAACAGCGATGAACGCATAACGTCTGTTCACCTTTGGTGACGGAGGAAATAACAGCCCTCGTTCGCGCCAAAGAAAGGAGGGGTTAGTACATTTATATTCAGAAGAAGAAGAATGAAGGATAAAAAAAAAAATAAAGGCAAAAAACCTCTCTATTAGTTTGGCGGCTGTGGATTCCAATTATCTATTTTTTTAACACAAGATTCTGTTGAAAAATATGAAATAACAGTGGGAAGCCACATGAAACATGACGGCAAGACCGGCTCTGCTATGAATGAACGGGACTGAAGATGGAGTCCCGACGTATTAGCAAGGAGCCAGAAAAGAGATGTCTGCACGGAGATAATGGAATGAGAAACCTGCAGTAAAAGCTAATTAAATTGCCACGAAACACGGATATTACCACAAACCCAGATGGTCCGCACACACTGGCAGAGAGTGCTATGGACACTGAAAATACCCAGCACGTTCTGGAAGAGCCATCTTCGTCAACAAAAGAGACGGACTCCAAATTAGATTTTGCAAATCCATACAGACATAGGACACCAGAGGCAATCCGACTTTACACATTTACAACTTCCACCTGTCGTAAGCACTCCCCCCTTCCCCCTCCGCCCTCCAACACCTCTGCACAACAGTGGTCATCCCGTCACAGTTGGACAAGGCCGGCACATCTTTAAATGGCTGAGCCAACTTGTACATGCCCCAGATAAAAGGTCATTGGCTCGATGGGTTTCAAAAAGCGTCACGTGGAGTTCTCTCTTCCAGTCGCGACAGGGTGTGCCAGAGTCATGCTGGCAAAGGCAGCAGGGTGTACAGAAGTAAAGGTGCAAGAGACTGAGGGTGAAGGAATCACAGTCTTGAGGCCAATGGTCAATGCCCCATTTACACACATATAGGAAACTGGCCCATCATTTACTTACCTCCCCTTAAAGAGGCACTGTGATCTAATTTTCAGGAATTTAATCTGCTTGTTCAATGGGAATAAAGGTTCTATAATCCATCTGCGGTGAATCTGCATCACTGAGTTTGCAGATAATGACAGAAGTGGTGGTGTTGGTGGTCACCCACACTCTTTCCAGACGATCAGGGCAGTCACCACGATAAATCGAACATCTCTGTGGCCAAGAAAGAATCCTGGTCAGGTCGCCACCCTGTCACAGGGTGTCGGAATTTCTGCTGAGCAGCCATAGGAATTTGACCCACAGCAGTGAATGACATGTCGAGTAATTTCATGAAAATAAGGATAAGCACAATTTTGTGAATGGGTTGATGGTTGAAGTGGCTAAAAGCTTAACATTGCCCTCACAGTTGTGCATTGGAGTCTCATGGATGCTCAGCAAAATCTCGACACCCTGCGACAGAGTGGACACCTGTCATGGATTAATTTGAGCCACGGAAATGTTCACAACTTGTTGTGAGCAACCCAAAGCTCTGCAAAGAGGATGGGCTCGACAACTGCCCCCCCCCCAATCACCACAATTTTACTAACATGTTGTGTGGTTTGTCTGATTATTTGTGAGGGTGAGAGGGTAGAGGGTAGAGGGTAGTGATACGAGACCTCACCTCAATGAGAAAGTCACCGGTCTTAAGTCCAGCTTGTGCGGCCACCCCACCATCATCCACTGCCTCCAAATACTGCAGTGCAGGGAAGGCGGGTGTGGGGCTGAACTCCTCAATGGGAAGGTCGGCTGTGAACATTGGTCAAGGAGGGTGGGAAAGCAGAGAGAAAAAGAAAGGTGAGATCAAGAAGCTGTGGCCAAAACTGTTATGAGAAAGGACGAGTCTTTATAAGGATTGAATCTGCATTGGTGAAACAATAAGGACGAGTTTTAATGGAATGTTGATGGAGTTATCCCAACTGCAACGTTTTGGGCGTGAGCCATTCTTCAAAGTGAGTGCGGCTTTGTTCAACACTTCTGCTTTGAAGGTGGGCTTGCACCTCAAACGTTGAGCTCTACATTTCATTTCTCATGGATAGAATACCTCCGTCGCTGGTTAAGAACAATTGTGATGACAATGAGCTGGTGGTGGAGTACACAGGAACCATAATGTTCTCTGGATATTTGCAGTAGTTCAACCAACATTTTGCTCTTCCACACAGGACATGTCCTTTTCCCGACATTTTCGACAACACATGGCCCTTAATTGCATGTTCCCTGAAGTTTAAAGGACGGTTGTTCAAACACTTCGACCCATCATTTGTTGTCTTTCAGATTCAGACAATCAACATTTAACCAATCCAACACCACGGAGCGATACTACGCCACACAAGGAAGCAGAACACCATCGCTCATTTTCAAATAAAGCCTGGTGTTGGCTTAAAAGTTAGGGTGGCTGGATTAAGATATTAGGGTCTTGAGTTTGAGCCCCTATCATTCCGTTAAATAACACTAGGTGGTTTGACTCAGCCTGCCATCCTTCCGAGGTCAGCAAAATGAGTACCAGCTTACTGGAAACAGGGGGCACTGCATTATCGACGCAGCCATGCTCCCAGCAATGATGCAACCAGCAGCCATAGGCTGCATACAAAATAATAATGATTTGCAAATAAACAGAGTTTGGGCCTGTGATGAATATGAAAGAGAGCAAAGGGCAACAAGTATGCAAAGAATATTCTTACAACCTAATCAACTCAGCTCAAGATGACATCTCATCTCATGTTCTGCTGGTAATCAGAGTAAAAGGTTTGAAAGGTTATGAAGCCAAAGTTGGTGGAATCCAACTGAAACAATCTCACAACTGGGCTTGCTCCTCCTGCCTCTCTTACCTCTGCCCTCTTCATACCACCACAGGTCACACTCAAACCTAAAACACCTTTTTCAGACGTGCTCACCCATGCACACTCACAATATCTTCTTTTTTCATCAATTACGTTCCTCTCCAGGACATTGTGACTAATTCTTGTTATTCCTTAATGTATATGTCTACCAACCATCCAGCCACCCCCCGCCCCCGGTACCCTTTGATACTGTGTGAACCTGCTGTCCTTGGTCGTTTAGCTCCTCCATGAGCCTGTATCCATGCATAGAAAAGGTGAAAGAGCAGACCGTGTGGTTTTTCTATAAAAAAAATTAAATATCGAAAAACAGTTGAACATAAATAGCAAGATTTGCCTCCGTTTTCTTATCTCTGATCAAAGGGTGTGTGATGCTGGGACTCGAGATTCAAGTCCCATCTAATATCATGATTTGTCTACGACACCAATGTCCTTGTAATTTATGAAGCAATACAATGATATTTTAATATTCCTATCAATCACATGACACACATACAAGCTCCTCGAAAGAAAAATCGGTTGTGGAACTCAAACGTGCAAAAATCCAAATACCACAATGACAGATCTAAGAGCATGATGGCAACGGTATAAGCTACAGGCAGCAAAATTGACAAGTAGAGCATAGAGGTGTTGAACACACCAGATATGTCCAGAAAGACTGCTATGATCCCTTGTTAAGAGACTTAGGGTCAGCGTCCACTGATGAGAGTGCAGCAGCAGCATGTCCAGAGTTGAGTGACTAGAATGGAATCCAAACTAATGGTCAGGGATCAGACTTGATGTGAGTAGCAATGATGGATTCAATGACTCCTTGAAATTGGAAGCAAGTTTTCTGGTCTAGAGTCGAGAGGATGTTTTTCTTTTGTGAATGGGAGCGATGTCAATGGATTTCCAGGAATATGGGAGTTGGCCAAGGAAGAAGGGAAGGCCGACGAGCGCAGACAGAGGGAAACTAAGAGCAGCGGTGTAGGATTGTAGAACATGAGCAACGATGCCATCTGGGCCCACAGATAAAGCAGTGTTGAGGCCGCACAGAACTTTTGTGTTGCTCATCTAGCTATTATTCTACCACAGAGGTGCCGGGTGGAAAAATATCAACGCATCCCTTGGAACCTTAGCTTCTTCTTCTTATTTTCTCGTTCCATTATATCAGAAAGATGTTGTCATGCTATGTTATGTTTAGTCCGGCAAAGCATAAACGAGCAAGTTCCGAAACAGTAACCCGATGGACACAGCTCAGCAATGCCACACAAAGCCATTTTGTAATTTATTTTACTTTACAGGAGAAGCTCATGGGAAAGTAAGGTAGAACTGAGAGTGAAATAAAACATTGAAGGAATGAACAGTCAATAGGAGAGGGAGGAGGAGGGGGAGGAGGAGGAGGAGGAGGAGGAGGAGGAGGAGGAGGAGGAGGAGGAGGAGAAAACACTGAAACTAACAAGTAAGATGGTTGGGGTTAGGAGAGGTTAATGGGGGAGGGGGGGGGAGAAAGATCAAGGGTCAGGATGGGGCATGACACAAGGTGGCGGTGCACTGCTTGCTTGAAGTCTTCGAGGAAAGAGTGAGACACAGGACAGCCTTTGGAAGGTGGTATGATAGACGGGAGATGTGAGGAATAAGAGTTGAGGTATGCAGACAGTCTAGATCTCAACGATACTGCACTCGTAAAATTTTCAAAAAGACAGCTTCTTCTTCTTCTTCTTGCTATCATTTTGCATCAGGGAGCTATCATTTTGTTGGGGGTGCAACTACACCGCTGATGCTGTGCACTCGTACTCATTTTGCTGACCTCGGAAGGATGATAGGCTGAGTCAACCCCACCTGGTGTTAATTCAGCGGATAACGGGGCTCAAACTCAGGACCTTAAGATCCCAAGCCAGCCACCCCAACCAGTAAGTCAACACCAGGTTTCATAAAGACAGTGTCACCCGTTTATGTAAAGATACTGTTCGAATGAGTCACCGCAAATGATAATTTTAGTTAATAAGGATTATCCTCGGTGAGAATACATCGGTGCATCGGTTTGCTTCTGCTGGGGTTGTGTTTGACCCGAAGGCCATGCTACGTGATATGCGGTCACAGGATGTGAGAGAAACCGTTGCAATGCAATATGATGGCACAAATTTACATCGTGCTCTTCTTTTGAATAGATTGCAACAAAAGACACAGGATTTTTTTTTAATCATATTCTAGATGTGAGCAATTGGTTTACACACACAATTAGGTTTTTTTCTTCTTTCTCCTCTCTTCCCCTCATAAGGGTGAAGCTGAATGGCACCAAGCTTCTGCCCTGCCTTGACCACAATACTCCTCCACCGCCCTCTGTCCTCAGCCAACTCTCTCCATTCTCCAACCACCCCCACCTTACTGATAACCCTTCTCACACAATCCTCCCATCTCAACTATGGTCCACCTCTTTTCCTCCTACATCGGTCCCTCAATTATTATCCGCTCTCTTTCCCATTCTCTCTTCCTCCATCCGCACCACATGTCCAGCCCACTTTCACCAATCTCCCTATCAAGCTGATCTGCACACCAATTTCCTCTCTCAGTTCATCCATCCTCCTTATATCCACCCTCTTCACTCCCACAATCCTCCTGGCCCAGTTGTTCTTGCAGACCTGTAGCCTGTGTTGTAATTTTTCTGTCAGTGCCAGACTCCAGACAGTAAAGGTAGGGTGGTATTACATAAGACACCAGCACCTTCCCTTTCAATTCCCTTAATATTTTGCTGTCTGCCATCAATCATGTGCATTGACACTGTATCTTCCTCCACATTTATCCAATTATACATTTACGTATATTCAATTGCAATGATTTAAAAGATCGATTTCATATTTTGAACCAGAAACAGCACAAGAATGTTGAAAGCTTTTTGATCCCAGCACCTTGACAAGAAAAAAAAAACTGAGAAAAAGCCTCCTGGTGAGGGAAGTCAACCTGGTGGCCCTTGAGGCTAAAACTCTGCCCCGATTGCAACGTGCTCCAAAATTAACAAGGCGTACATGGCATGAGATCAAGCCTGGTGTTGGCGCAGTGGTTAGGGCAGTGGCTTGGGACCCAAAAGGTCCTGAGTTCAAGCCCCGTTGGGACACTGAATTAATATATATATATATATATATATATATATATATATATATATATATATATATATATATATATATATATATATATATATATATATATATATATATATATATATATATATATATATAAACCAAGTCGAAAACACCAGGGGGTTGACTCAGCCTGCCATCCTTCCGAGGTCGGCGAAATGAGTACCAGTTGTACTGGGCCCGGTGTATGCCCCGGTTAGAATAGGTGTACCATATCCCTGTGTGTCGTAAGAGGCGACCAGGGTTGCGTCAGGAAGGGCATCCGGCGTAAAAACCTATGCCAAATCATTATGCGGACAACAAAACGAATTTCCATACCGGATCGGTCGAGGCCCAGGTTACCAACGACCGCCACCGGTACGGGTGGTCAGCAGGGTACCAGTGGAAATTGTGCTACTGCTGGGCGAAGGAGGAGAAGGAGAAGGGGAAGGCGAGTCCGGAGGCAGTGGGAGAGGGGGAAGGGTAGAAGTGTGGAGGTGAGAGTTGGAACTCTGAATGTTGGGACGATGACTGGCAAAGGGCGAGAGTTGGCTGATATGATGGAGAGAAGAAAGGTGGACATACTGTGTGCACAAGAGACCAAGTGGATGGGGAGTAAGGCTCGGAGCATTGGAGGTGGTTTCAAACTGTTCTACCATGGTGTGGATGGGAGGAGAAATGGTGTCGGGATAATCCTGAAGGAAGATTATGTCAAGAGGGTATTGGAGGTGAGGAGAGTGTCTGACCGAGTGATGAGTGTGAAGTTGGAAATTGAAGGAGTGATGATGAATGTCATCAGTGCATATGCCCCACATCTGAGGTGTGAGATGGAGTATAAAGAAGATTTCTGGAGTGAGTTAGATGAAGTGGTGGAGAGTGTATCCAAGGATGAAAGAGTGGTGATTGGAGCAGATTTCAATGGGCATGTTGGGGAAGGGAATAAAGAGGATGAGGAGGTGATGGGTAGGTACAGTCTCAACAACAGAAATGTGGAAGGGCAAATGGTGGTAGAGTTTGCAAAAAGAATGGAAATGGCAGTGGTAAATACGTATTTCAAGAAGAAGGAGGAACACAGGGTGACATACAAGAGTGGAGGAAAGTGCACACAGGTGGATTACATCTTAAGTAGGAGATGCAACCTGAAAGAGATTAGTGACTGTAAGGTTGTGGCAGGGGAGAGTGTAGCTCGACAGCATCGATTGGTGGTCTGTAGGATGACTTTAGAGGTGAGGTTGAGGAAGAGAGTGAGGGCTGAACCAAGGACCAGATGGTGGAAGCTGAAGGAGGAAGACTGTTGCATGAAATTTAGGGAGGAGGTGAGACAGGCGTTGGATGGTGGTAAAGATGGGTGGGATGATTGGGCAACGACAGCAGAAGTTGTGAGGGAGATAGCTAGGAAGGTACTTGGTGTGACATCTGGACAAAGGAAGGAAGATAAGGAGACTTGGTGGTGGAATGAGGAAGTACAGGAAAGTATAAGGCAGAAGGGGTTGGCTAAAAAAGAAGTGGGATAGTCAGAGAGATGAAGAAAGTAGGCAGGAGTACAAGGAGTGGCAGCGAAAGGCAAAAAGAGAGGTGGCAAAGGCCAAGGAAAAGGCATATGACGAGCTGTATGAGAAGTTGGATACAAAAGAAGGGGAAAAGGATTTATACCGATTGGCAAGACAGAGGGACCGAGCTGGGAAGGATGTGCTGCAGGTAAGGGTGATAAAGGACGCAAATGGGAATGTGCTGACGAGCGAGGAGAGTGTGTTGAGAAGGTGGATGGAGTACTTTGAGGAGCTGATGAATGAAGAAAATGAGAGAGAGAGAAGGTTGGAAGAGATGGAGATAGTGAATCTGGAAGTGGGGTGGATCAGTAAGGATGAAGTGAGGACTGCTATGAAGAAGATGAAAAGTGGAAAGGCGGTTGGCCCAGATGGTATACCAGTGGAGGCATGGAAGTGCTTCGGAGAGATGGCAGTGGGGTTGTTAACCAGATTGTTTAATAAAGTCTTGGAAAGTGAGAGGATGCCAGAGCAGTGGAGATCAAGTTTACTGGTTCCGATTTTCAAGAATAAGGGTGATGTGCAGAGCTGTGGAAATTACAGAGGGATAAAGTTGTTAAGCCACACCATGAAGTTGTGGGAAAGAGTAGTGGAAGCTAGGTTGAGAGGAGAGGTGACGATCTGTGAGCAGCAATATGGGTTTATGCCAGGAAAGAGCACCACTGATGCAATGTTTGCTTTGAGAATGTTGATGGAGAAGTATAGGGAAGGCCAGAAGGAGTTACATTGTGTGTTTGTGGATTTCGAGAAAGCTTATGATAGGGTGCCAAGAGAGGAGTTGTGGCATTGTATGAGGAAGTCGGGAGTGGTGGAGAAGTACGTGAGGATCGTGCATGATATGTATGAGGACAGCGTGACAGCGGTGAGGTGTGCGGTAGGAATGACGGACCGGTTTCAGGTAAGAGTGGGATTGCACCAAGGATCCACTCTGAGCCCTTTCCTGTTTGCAATGGTGATGGACAGGTTGACAGACGAGATCAGACTGGAGTCCCCATGGACTATGATGTTCGCGGATGACATCATGATCTGTAGGGAGAGTAGGGAGCAGGCTGAGGCGAGCCTCGAGCGGTGGAGGTACGCACTGGAGAGAAGGGGAATGTTAGTCAGTAGGAGTAAGACGGAGTACATGTGCGTAAATGAGAGGGAGGGTGGTGGTATGGTGCGGTTGCAAGGAGTTGAGGTGGGGAAGGTGGATGGGTTTAAATACTCAGGATCAACTGTCCAAAGTAACGGATAGTGTGGGAGAGAAGTGAAAAAGAGAGTGCAGGCAGGATGGAGAAGGTGGAGAAGAGTTGCAGGAGTGATTTGTGACAGAAGGGTAGCTGCAAGAGTAAAGGGGAAAGTATATAAGACGGTAGTGAGACCAGCTATGTTGTATGGTTTGGAGGCGGTGGCACTAACAAAAAGACAGGAAGCGGAGCTGGAGGTGGCAGAGTTAAAGATGCTGCGATTTTCATTGGGAGTGACGAGGATGGATAGGATAAGATAAGAAATGAGTATATTAGAGGGACAGCGCAGGTAGGACGGTTTGGAGATAAAGTGAGAGAGGCGAGATTGAGATGGTTTGGACATGTGCACAGGAGGGAAGCGGAGTATATCGGGAGAAGGATGTTGAAGATGGAGCCGCCAGGCAGGAGGAGAAGAGGAAGGCCAAATAAGAGGTTCATGGATACAGTGAGGGCGGACATGCTGGTGGTTGGAGTGTCAATGGAAGATGTGGAGGATAGAGCGAAATGGAGACGGTTGATCCGCTGTGGCGACCCCTAACGGGAGCGAGCCGAAAGAGGAAGAAGATATGGCATGAGATCAGAAAGAGATGAAACATTTACCCCACTTTATTTTACATTGGGAGCATTAGTAACCAAAGTTCATTGGAAGGTCACGTTACTGCAACGAACCTCTGGGGCAATGCAAAAACAGCATGGCTTCAATTATAACAAAATGCGATGGGAAGGAAACAGAATTGAAGATGAAGCTTTTGATGAGGAATGGCATGCATAAGGCAAACATACGGTATATATATATATATATATATATATATATATATATATATATATATATATATATATATATATATATATATATATATATATATATATATATATATATATATATATATATATATATATATATATATATATATATATACGCACATATATACATACTTACGGTTGTGGGGGTAGATGGAATAATTTAATAGGGAACTTAGCATTGTGTAGAACTGCTTGGTCCGTGGACGAGTAGAAATCATCTCGATGTTACTAAGTTAGGGAATCTGTGAGCTGAAGTGTTACGTGTCACCACACGAGGGGTGGTGCGGTGTTAATTAGCCTCGGGAGTAAGAATAAGTTCCCCAGTATGTGATTGCCCTCTGTGGTTTTCCATGTTTCTATATTTCAAGCCAGGCAATAAAGGTGGGAAACATATCCCTAAAACCACAACAAACGGGCAGAAAGCCCTGCCTTCCCGGGTTTGGTGCGTGCAGGCCATACACACACCTCCACACCCTGGAGGCAGAGGATTGCGAGACGCGAGATGAAAGACGCCTGAAGAAGAAGAGGGCGTGGGAGACTTCCGACTGCATGGGACGGGAGAGCGGCAGAGCGCACACATGCACGAGGCAGCTGGAGATTTTTGAAGAGGATTGGAGTTGGCTTGCGCACTCTTGGAAAGAGGAAGGCTGGCACATTTTGAGAGGCATCGGACTCAGTAGGCTTGTGCATTTTTAGCCGTGATTAGAGTGGAGGCACGAGGTGCAGTCACGACAAATGGACCACGAGCCTCGTGTATATCATAAGCCGTTACACTGGGGCTTTGAGCCTTTATGTGGAGTGCTGCTCGTGGATTGTCTGGCGTATGTCTGCCCAGCTATGAGAGAAGTGACGGCGCCATTTGCGCGCGACTGCATGTGCGAATAAAAGCGCCTCCATTCCAAGTTCCACAAGGATCGGCTCTGGGCCAAGCAGAGTAAAGCAAAATAGTTTGTAAGTACGGTTTTTCTTTATATTTTGTTTCCCTGTTGTCCATATTTGAGTCTGTGTGCGAGGCCTCGACTGTAGGATATATTTATTTCACAATATTATCATTTCCTTTTGAATTATCGGTGTTTGTAAATATTTGTTATATTTTCATTAAATGTGTTCATTTTGAAGAAACTGTATTCGTGTAATTGTAGTGGGTTTGAGCATAAACCTGCTGTGCATCCGTTTCATTCCCCGTGCTCCTCCACCCATACGCCATTGCTCTCTGCCATGCCTTTCGAGCACATGTTAAAATCTCCGAGGATCAACGTGTCCGCCTCCTATTAATAAGGAACTGCTCGGCCGCCGAGGGCTGTCGGTGTTAACCGTCCATCATCACAAATTGAGTCGGGGGTAACCTGGGCCGGCCACCCCCGCGACAATATCTACATATATGTATGTATATATATATACACATATATATATATATATATATATATATATATATATACATATATATATATATATATATATATATATATATATATATATATATATATATATATATATATATATATATATATATATATATATATATATATATATATACACACACGTATATGGTAATGTGTGTGTGTATATATATGTATATGTCAGTGTGACTTCTCCATAACTCCGAAACGATAAAACCGAACAGCCTGAAACTATGTATGCATACTAAGAAAACTCCAAGGAAGTGCGAGAGTGAAAATTGGGTGTTTGGGTTAATTAAAACACCCCTTTTGAAGATAATTTAGGGGGTGCTCATAACAAAAAAGAACAACAAAATAAGCCTTACCAAGGTGGTGGCACATCATCTTGGTCAGCCCCTTTGTGGTTGCTGGAGTCTTCGCTGCCATTTTGTTCGGCCTATTCAAGCACGCCTCGATTTGGAAACACGATCTACCCTCACGGACTGATTAAAGTATATAATCGAAATATGTCAGATTTGAGAATGGGATCTGGTGAACAAAATAAGTGTCGAAATCTGGAATGAAATCCAAAAATTTTAACAAATTAGAGATTTTTTACAACTTTGTGCATTTATTTAAGCATTCGGTGCTTAACTTTTTCTCCTGTTCGGACGATTATATCGAGTAAAGAAAAAAATATGGAATGTGCAGCAAGTGTAAAATAATTGAGTGAAATGCCGTGCTTCATAACCTACTTTTGCAATCCATGAGGGCACAGTCCATGGAGGTCCTTTTTTTTCCGGCAATTACATAATGCAGTTTGCCGTTTAGGTTTTGGGCGATTTGCTAACATTACAAAATATTAACACAAATCTATACTAATAAAAGGTAGTGTGTGTGTGCGTGTGCGTGTCACCCTCCCTCCCACAGTGAATAGCAATGTTTGGTGAGGTGTCACTCTCCCCACCTCACCCGACTGTCTGTCTGCTCGCCCGTCCCTCCCTCTCTCTCTCGTGAAGCGATGGGGTGTGTGTGTGTGTGTGTGTGTGTGTGTGTGTGTGTGTGTGTGTGTGTGTGTGTGTGTGTGTGTGTATGTATATATATATATATATATATATATATATATATATATATATATATATATATATATACATACAGGGGGCTGCAAAAGTAGGTATACAGTAAGGAATGTACTTTTCATTACTGTATACCTACTTTTGCAGCCCCTGTATGTATATATATATATATATATATATATATATATATATGTATATATATATATATATATGTATATATATATATATGTATATATGTATATATATATATATATATATATATATATATATATATATATATATATATATATATATATATTGTACATGTACATGGAATTTGAGAAGTGTCTGAGAGTCTGTGCATTCCTAAACTTCTGGATGGAGTGTAGAAATCTTATGGTTGTATTAGGGGCGTGCACGAGAAGCTTTCAGATTCTTTTTTTCATAGCCGGCAGCGTCTGAAGGAAGGGGATGTCAATGTGTATCAGATAGTGCTACTCCTGGTGTGAGGGGGTATTACAAGTCAAACTGGAACAGCAATCTGTGGAGCACATACCTCAACCAGGCTGAACATTATACGTTTTGTATCCCACTGATAGGCCGGATCTGGATCTGAATCAAAATCAAATCGGCTTGTTCGAGTCACCTTACCAACGAATCCACCAATTTTTGTCATAACACATTCACAACCTTTTGAGATATCGTGCTATATATCATTTTTGGACCGATCTCTCAATTGTGAAGAATCACTTAATTATCCAGCTGGAGATATCCTGCTCACAGACAAACAGACAGGTGTGAAAACGTAACCTCCGTTCAACTTCGATGTCAGAGGTAATAAAATATCCCTGATCCATTGGATGAAAAATGGAAATCATAGAAGTGGGGGCGTTATCATACTAAATATGTTCGACTTCTATGCACAACTGAATTGGTGGACAGAACGAGTTCAAAACTGCTGGTCGTACTCGGGGTGCAGTGCAGCTAAAAATAAAGAAATAAATCTTAATTCTCAGGGGTTCAGGGTGGGAGGAGGACCCAAATTTTCTCAATGTAAATGTGTATATTCTCATACCATCTGGTGGAAGGATTCTTAGAAATCAAATCATAAAAGTTTTGGCATTAACAAGTCTAATCCTGGGGAAATTGTCCCATCCTTACGGACGTGTTCTTTGCTGGTAATAAAATAATTTCAGTATAGATCCAGAAGATACTTTCACCATCTTCTCCGTGATGTGGAGTCCACCAGTCACCCTCGACGTTTGAGCTGCATTAGTTCAAATCATCACAAGCAATCACAGAATGACATCAATGGAACGTTTGATCAAGTTGTACGGTGGTCCAGGACATGGTCCTGGCATAGTCATTTCAGAAAAATCCTCAACTCATTTCCAGAAAGCCAGTAACTAAAGTGATGTTGATGAAATGTTAGGGGTGGATTAAGAATATATTTCATGACCAATGCTCATCTGGTGAGTACCCTCCTAAGAGGCAAATGCTGTTTTATATGAAAAACAAGAAAAAGAGCAATCAGAGATTTCAGACCCTCACCAGGACTTGTTTTGTGTGGTGTAATGTGTGTGGTGCTTGTGTACTGGTGTGTTATGAAATTAGTAAGAGGCATAACTAGAACTACCACTTTATAACTGCTGGCAGTGATAACTGGGCAGCAAGACGTCCCGCTTTGATTGGACACTTGAACCTGACCCACGATGTACATTATTCAATTGAATTTAGAATGGGATTAAAATTAATTCAATTCAAATCAAGTGGAAGATAAAATAGGTACAGTCCTGCATTGGAGTCATCAGAAGAAACCCAACCAAGCATAAAAGCAAAGATGAAGTAATCAGGAAGAACCTGGATAAGATTCACATTTCAGCTGCTACTCCTCTACCATCCAACCCATCCAAGCACAGCCAAGTGAGCCTTTTTTCAAAAAAACACAAAACAAGAAATCAAAAAGAACCCAGATCAATTTTTTTTAAATAATCATGGTTGCCAGATCATGTGTCTGATCAGGTTGAAATTTAAAACATGTATTCTCCATCACTGCAAGATCATAATTGTGGAGTTTCACATCGATAGATAAAGTGGTTCAAGAGAAACATTTTCTTTGAGATTTTTGCTCAATCCAATACGGCTGACAGACCATGTGACATCAAATATTCGTGAATACCCTGGTATCCACATGGCTTGGGGAATATTTGCGTGAAATTTCCCCTCGATCTGTCCAGCTGTTCCGGAGAAGATTTTTCATGGGTTTTAGGGCAAATCCAAGACAGCTGCCAAACCATGTGACCCATGATGTGGTGATACGTGTAAAGTTTCGCCTCGATCTGTTCAGCCACTTCTGAGGTTTTTGAAGGGCTTTTTTTTGTTTTTTTTTAAAGCAATATGGCTGCAGAACCATGTGGCTGATGGCGTCAACAATTTTTTTCTGTGGACCATTTGATCCCAAGATGAACCTCAAAAATTTTCACACTGATCAGATGGAGCATTCTACTTATGCAATTATTTCATAATTAAGGCATCTATGACCTCATTAAAAAAAAAAAATCACACTTATTCCCCGTGAGGAGTACTTTATATGTGCCAAGTTTCAATTTTTTTTTCCTTGGTGCGGTTTCAGAGATACAGAGGTACAAAGTTTTTCCGTTTTTCCAACATGGCCCCCACACCACATGATGTATGATGTTAAAATTACCAATAAAACATTCCCATGAGTAGTCGCTCCCTTGGTGAAAATTTCGTCTAAATCCGACAAGCGGTTGAGGAGAAAAAACACTAAAGTTCTGTGCGGACAAACATAAAAATAAACCAATGTCACCCGCAGGGTGACCCGTATCTTGCCAAAAGGTGACCACGTGTGACTTCTTTCAGGTCACACTGAGGTGAACAGAGCTGCTATCCACCAGGAGCGACTCCTTGAGGAATGTCTGCCTACGAGAGATTCCGATGAGAATCGTTCCACAGAGTAACCATGAAAAATATGCGTTTGACTCATAACGTCACCAAATGACATCATAATGTCTCAAGCTTGACATATCTAGAAAGCACTCATCGAGGTGTTCAATTTGAGGTACTACACGATATGGTTCCTAAAACTTGAAAATTTGACCTTGGGGTCAAATATGTTTGACCTTAGGCACTAACCATGAAGGTCAAGGCCAATCGCCACCAAAAATTAATCAGCTGAGCGCCAGACCATGAACTATATTCCCATGAAGTTTGAAGACGATCCGATCAAAATTACTCAAAAAATAAGGGTTTCGTTGACTCCCCTGATTTGCGACAAAGTGATCTTGACCTTTGACCATGACCTTCAAAATTTTATGCGCTGAAAGGGACCTCTCTAGGCCTCTGATATGCGAAGTTACAAAAATTTCCAATGATAACTGTGCTCTGCAGAATTTTTTTTATACGTGATTACAGACAAACAAACAAACAAACAAACAAAAAAAAAATACAAGCTGACTAACATATCTTGCAAAAACTTCGTTTTGGCAAGATAACAAGACAAATGGAGCCCAAATACAAATAACTGGAAGGGCACTCGGTCGAGTTCCACACAATGGTGCCATACCTTCACCACGTAATGCCTGATCCACGAGAACATAATCGGGCCCAATACATTTTAAAATATGCGACATATCATTTTTGGCCCTATCTCTCAATGGTGAAGAATCACTTTGAAAATTAAATAATTCTCGTATCCAAATCCAGATTTGGATCTTCACCAAAATCGAATACATTCTTCCTTGTGACACACTCAACGTGTCCACCAAGTTTCATCCAAATCCGTCGACAACTTTTTGAGATATTGTGCTATATATTGTTTTTGGCCCCACCATCTCTCAATGGTGAAGAATCACTTAAAAAAAAAATTTATTAGCCAGATCCAGAATTGGATCGACACCAAAACCTAATCAGTTCATTCTTGTCACACACCCAGCCTGTCCACAAAATTTCATCTGGATACGTCCACAACTTTTTTGAGATATCCTGTGCACAAACAAACAGACAAAAAACCAGATAAACAGACAGAAAGGGGTGAAAACATAACCTCCTTCACCTTCGGTGGCGGAGGTAAAGATGAAGAAAGTAAAAAAGAATCAGATTATTCGACGCGTGCTATAAATTTGAAATGACGTACAATACCACACAAACCTCCCACTTCTTGCCCTGAAAAACCTAGACCCACACTTTATATTGGGTTGGTGAATGTGGTGCAAGCCAGATGAGCAGACTTGTTCCTTGTATAGTGGCCACCTGAACATGGCAAAACACCGATTTAATGCAACCACATACACTGCATCGATTTGCAAATGGACAGCATAATTCAAATTACAAATGAATGACAAAAAGTAGTTAAAGCAACTTTGGTTGTGGTGCATTTGTGCATGAAGTCTTGCTCTGGCCTATTGCTTCCCAGAACAAGCGGGCATGACTGTACGTGCTTCTCAATATTGGCACAGATCCACCAGTTACATGAGGGCCTCAATGATCTGTGAGCAGGAATTACTACGAGCCATTAGAGATGAAAACACCTCCCAACAACTGACCGCCATCACAGGTTAAAAACTAGAATGACACACGGTAGAGCGCATGCTTCCGCCAGGTTGCACAACAGTTCAGATTTTGTATCCCACTGATGGGCTGGATTTCGTCCAAACTTTAAACAAAAACCTAATGAGCTTGTTCTTATCACCTATCCAACTCATTCAAGTTTTGTAATCATCCATCTATAACTTTTGAAATATCGTGCGATATATCGTTGTTAACCCCATTTCTCAATGTTGAAGAATCACTTAAAAATTCTCGTATCTGGATTTGGATCTTCACCAAAACCGAATCAATTCGGCCTTTTCACACACCCAACGTGTCCACCAAATTTCATCCGACTCCCTCCTTAACTTTTTGAGATATCTTGCTCAGATAAATAGGGGTGAAAACGTAACCTCCGTCCACCCTCAGTGGTGGAGGTAAAATGAGACAGGAAATGTCGGGGTTTGAAAACTAAATATCCAACTGCGAAATGAAGTTTGGTAAGAGCAAGCTCGCCAAGGGTATACAAAAATCAAACAGGCAAGCTTCATTTACATGCAACACATGAATAGTGATAAAGGCACCTTTGGCTCCGCGAAGGATGAATCCGAAACCTTCGTTGTCCTTTTTCTGGAGCACCACACTCTTCTCCTCCACCAGGTAATCACTGGAAAATGACGACAGGCAGCGATTTACTGGAGAACATTCCAGACACTGTGAAGGCACTTGGTACTGCCATCAACGTTTCAATTTACCGATCACTTATCATGAACAAAAATAAATAAATAAATGAATCGTGAAAAGAACCTTCCAGAAATCGTTCATTCAGTAACTCGTGTTTATAATGTCATTTCTCAATTGGTTAGCAAGTTTGATAAGAGCTGCAGCCTGCAGTGATCAATGTAAGATCCTCATGACTGGATTCTTCGTCAGCCGTGTGGGATCCTTTAAGTCAGGGGTCTCCAACCTTTTTGGGTGGAGGGCCACAAAACCAAAGTGGTGAGCAAAACCAAGGCTAAATTCTGAAAAAAAAAAAAAAATATATATATATATATATATATATATATATATATATATATATATATATAATTAATATGTGGAAATTTCAACAAAATTAATGCTGAATATATTTTTCTTGCCAACGAATATGATAAATGAATAATCGTGTTAAAAACACATGTAATATGAATCAAAATCATAATAAAAATTACAGAACGCTTTGATCATTGACCTGACAAATTGGCAGTATCGCGGGCCGCATTGTAATGTAAACTTAATATGGCACCGCGGGCTGCATAAATCCGTCTAAGGGGCCGCATGTGGCCCGCGGGCCGCAGGTTGGAGACCCCCTGCTTTAAGTTGTGGTGTCCTCCAGTCGGATTTTTTACTTATCTGCACCGAAAATAACAGGTCATCTGTACCAATGAGCACCACAATTAAACGAGGAAGCAAATGTTGACTTAAAGTACAACAGAGTCAGACATTCTATCCTTAGCATGTTCACCAAACTGACAATTTTAGGAATCGAGCATTGACGCGCTAAATCTGGACGAGATCAATCTGCATGAGCGAATGGCAGTCACATTATACAGGGTGTTTCAAAAGTCCGGAATGATAGGAAATGTATTTTATTTATTTAATTTTGAAATGATGCCTTTAAGGTGGATAGGATGTCATGGACCGAAAGAATGCCCCCCACCCCCCGCTCCTTACGTAGTCCGGAGTTGACGCCACTTAACTTTTTCTTTGGGACACCTGAAAGCAGTGGTTTATACCATGAGACCACGCACTATTGAAGATCTAGAGTTGATATGTGTGTGCATATCAGTGGCTCACAATTTTAGCAATTATTATAACAAAAATAAAATAAAATAAATATCACGATGATTCGGGCCTTTTGAAGCACGCTGCCCATCTAGCGAGAACACCTCAAGTCCAAAATGACCGACAAAGGCTCCATGAAGTGTCAGGCCCTTCCATGACGGTGACAGGGGTAAGAATCAGCACAAGGTGACAGCAAACAGAGAAACAAGCTCAAATATTTTTGGCCTGACAATCCACTATCTGGACATACACAAACTCCTGAAAAATATTCCCCCTGCGGCATTGCACCACCGCTTATCTTCCTTCTCTTACATGAAACGTGCCCCGTCACAGGCCTCGGTACAAGCAATGCCCACAATTGGCTTGTCTGGTCGGCTGGTCCGAGTACACAACTCTAGACTCTGGCATCCCAGGTTCAAATCCAAACATTGTGCTGGTTTGTCAACAGTTTATATATTATGATGTCATGGAGAATGACTACGGAAACTTAATCCTACTGCTATTACTATTACTTCTTCAATGGGTCCAACTATTCTCGTCTTGTGGGGTCGGCCGGAGGTGTTTGGGCCAAGACTTTCACAGACAGACGGGCCAAGAGCAACGTTTGACCAAAGGTGAATTGGACAGGAATTTGGAATTCGTTCCGGGTACCATTGAAAACTCTCCTATTGCTCTCCAAGGATGCCGTGGGATCTTTAACATCCACCAATTAACGAGCGCAGATGAGTCACCCGACCACTAAGCGGGAGAAAAGTTGTCCCAATGTTCGTATTTGTCTGCATGATCACCGTTGTACTAAATGTACATTTCAAAATGTATCCATCCTCTTCGGGACAGATTCAAAGGATTTTGAGCAGGATGTCGCTGAAAGCTCGGGTAACAAAATCCTCGAGGTCCTGCATCATTAGGGTGCATACCAGTGTCGAGAAACTTACGGTCAGTCAACCACAAAACATGATCATAAAGATCCGGACAACGGGTCATCCGTGGCATTGCAGAACCACTCCCAATCAATCGATCCAGCAATTCATTGTCAAGGTATCCCTTCACATTCACCACTGACCATCGTAGATAAGCTCCGCCAAGAGCCTTTCACAGTTTAAAATATAAAATAAATAGGTCAGGTCAGGTATGGGAGCATGCGCCAGAGCAGCGCGTCACTGAGTCCACTTTCCACCGGAACTCCAGGGGCCTCCGTCTGGCCATCCCCCAGGCAAATGCCTGGCCAATCCCCATCTCCTTGAGATGCTGATCAACCTGCTGCAACCACAAGGCACGTGGTAGGTCCATTGGCCTCCTCCACTCAGGAGACTCCCTCGCTGAGCGAATCTGGTGAGCAGGATCAGAATCAGGAAAACGAGCCACATGTCCATACAGCCGCAGCTGATGCTCACGGACTATGCAGGTAACAAATCTCATTTGAGTCTCTCTCAGCAACCGCTCGTTGGACACAAAGTCCGACCAGCGAGAGCCAAGGATTCTCCGAAGAGACATGGTACCAAAGGAAATACGTCTCCGTCTCAGATCCTTGGTCAGAGTCTATGTCTCACATCCATAGAGCAAGACTGGAAGCACCAAGGACCTGAAGACTCGGACTTTTGTCCTCCCACACAGCTACCGGCAGCGCCACACCCCATGATCCAGTGAATCCATGACTCTCCAGGCCCGACCCAGACGTCTATTGACCTCTGACTCACAGCCAGCAGAGACATGAATATCACTGCCAATGCAAGTGAATCTCTCCACAACCTCAACATACTCACCACAAACAGGCAAATACAAGACAGCAGCATCCAAGATGTCATTGAAAGCCTGGATCTTAGTTTTGACCCAGGAAACCCATAATCCCAGCGGCTCAGACTCCTCATTTAGCACCTCAAAGACCCCGAAAGTATATCCAGTCTCCGCAAAGATGACTGCATCATCTGCGAAATCAAGGTCAGAGATCTTGACATTCCCAAACGATGCACCTCAGCTTGATCTCTCCGACATCCTCCCTAGAATCCAGTCCATACAAGTGCTGAAAAGTGTGGGTGCCAGTACACATCCCTGACAAACTCCAGTAACAACTGGAAACAAGTCGGAGATGTCACCACCACATCTCACAGCACTGTCAGTACCAGAGTAGAGTTCAGACATCAGATCGATCAGTTTTGGTGGCACCACACGAAGACCAAGAATCCTCCAGAGGGCATCCCGATTCACTGAATCGAACGCTTTACAGAGATCAACATAGGCTGTAAGCAGCCCCTGCTAAAACTCTCGTCTGCGTTCGGTGAGGACCCGAAAGGCAGGGATACGGTCAATCGTTGACCTCTTTGGTGTAAAGCCTGACTGCTCTGGACGCTGGTGCTCAAGCAGATGGTGGCGAAACCCATGAAGAATTATCCAATCAAAGACCTTGCCCGGCACTGAGAGCAGTGCCACCCCTCGGTAGTTGTTGCAATCTTGGCGATCACCCTTCCCTTTCCAGAGAGGGACAACAAGGCCCCGCTTCCAGTCAGTTGGGATGATGCCTGTGTTCCAGGCAGAGCACAAACTTCATGCAACGACATGACTGCAGCATTTCGACCAGCGTTGAGAAGTTCAGCATGGATGCCACAGATCCCTGGAGCTTTACCCATTTCAACCGGTTCACCGCAGCCTGTGTTTCCACAAGTGAAAGTGGACCACAGTTGATTCGAGGGTCTGCAACAGGGATTGCAACACACCTGACATCCAACTCGACAGCTGGTGGATCAGCCTGGTACAACCGCTCAAATAACCGGCCCAGCGGGCCTTCACTTCAGACTCCTCTGTCAAGAGCCTACCACCCTCTGCTCTAACTGCAGTACACCGAGGGACGGGCTTGGAGGAACGCAATGCACAAATTCCCTTGTAAGCAGGACGAGAATCACTTGACCACAGGTGATGCTATACCCCCTCACAGATTCCTCGCACATAGACCTCCTTGTCCACCCTTAGCGCACGTACAGTTTTACGCCTCAGCTCCCTGAACAGCTCAGCTCTGCAGGGCCAGGCTGGATGCGTATCTAGAAGCGTATCTCGTCTGGGGCACTGAACAACCACAGACTCGAGCGTGGCGTAGAATGAGTCTTTCACAGTGAGGTCACTTGCCTCAGTTGGTGCATAAACAGAGACCAGGGAAATGACACCGAAGAAGTGACGAATCCTTAGTCTCATAATACGCTTGATTATCAATGGAGTCAGTCATGTTGAGGTTGTTACCTCAATTATTATCAATGGAGTCAGCTTATTGGATACAGCTACAGCAACTCCTTGGGAATGGTAAGCATCAGAGCGACCAGACAAATAGTAGGTGTCACCACCCACCATGATCTCGCCGCAATCCGGTCTCAGAACCTCAGAGAGAGCTGCAATACCGATGTCCAAACGCTTGAGCTCAGATGATAACAGACAGGTTATCATCCTCTCTTAGGGATAGGACATTCCAGGCACCCACCCAAAGGGACTGCCTCAGGTTAACCCAAGGAGACTGCCGTCTGGTGGACGACCCCTCAGCACCACTCCGACACACTCTCCCACAATCTGACCTGGGATTGTTACCCCGTGGTTTAACTTCTGTCAAAGTTTGGGGGTCCTGAAGGCTTTGCCCGAATCCCGTCATCCGGTGAGCTGCCCTGCGAAGGGAAGCTGCACAGGACATACTCCCACGGAGTGGGTTTTCAGATTTCTTTGCATTTTTGTGTTTTGCGGAATGAAGGGTTTTACGGTGGCCAGAGTGGAAATCCTGCCACCAACCTCCGAATAAGAAGTGACCCAACTGCAGGAGGACGTCTGCAGACACAGTTGGGCACTAGTTATGGATGGCCGTTGGCTCACAACGAGCTCCTCCGCCCTTTGACAGGTTTTGTTTTTAATCCTGCTGAGTATCCATATCCAAACACCCTCCTCACCAAAAAACCTGGTGGGGGAGACGGTTTAGTTGCTGACAACCCGACCATGGAACAGGTTAGTACAGGTTTACATGATACCTGTAGCAGGTCACATATAATCTGGCCTGACTAAAAATAAATCGACATAGCCATTGTATAAAATTATTTATATTATTTATAACATAAATAGACACTGTAAAATGTATTCGGCATGATATTTCAAGGCGGTACGCACACTTGCATCCAAGTGATCTAACCGAGGTGCAAATCCCAATCCAGCTACAAACTTCCATCGTGGTGTTTGACAGGCGGGGCGACATCATCATCATCATCAAGGTCTGTGCCATTCCTCGGACGGACGTCAAATGGGCGTACCGTGTACCGGCGTTCATTGCTCGACGTCAAAGATCCCACGGTGTCCTTCATGAAGAGTAGGTGAGCCATCGCAGGCACCCTCAACAAAATTACAAATTCCTCCCTGACCACTGCTGGGAAGGCAACGGCAAACCAACCAGTGCAAGCCTTGCCTTGCCTTCGGCAGCACTGAACCGGCCTTCGGGCACAACACCAGAATACGAAAAATATGAATCGTCAAGCAATTCATTCGAAATGCATAAATTATGCTCGGGTTATTACCCTCGCCGGAGGACAGGGTATTATCAATTTGGGTCCGTTTGTCTGCACAGAATGTGACGATGTCTATCAACACGTACGACTGGAATGCGAGTATGTCTATCAATTACGTACCGTTCAATTTAGCATGTGAGTGCATCTATAAAAACTATGTGGATTAAGAATGCGAGTGTCTATAAAATACGTACTATAAAAATTTGTACACGTCATTAAAATACGTGGATCCATAAAGTACATACGATTGGGGCGTGGATCGACACAATAGAACCCAAAAAGGTGTTTGTCCGCTGTATGATCATCAACCCAAGTGGTCAATGCATCGTCGCCACGACACACACACACACACACACACACACACACACACACACACACACACACACACACACACACACACACACACACACACACACACACACACACACACACACACACACACACACACAACAGTCCTGATGAGGGTCTGCAATCTCCGATTGATCTTTCCCGTTGTGCGTGGATTACAAACGGGAAAAGAAAGTCATTCTAATAACTGTTGAGCACAACCGAGCAACAAACATCACCAAGCTCGTACCAGCCTGGACGTTTGAAAGTCCCTTCCTAATCGAAAAACTGTTTGAAAAGTCACAACTTGAAGGTTTTCTCTCCTCTTTGCCATTCATTCATTCCTCGCCATGCCGTTGTCCGTCCACTTGTCACCCCACGACCAGGCTGTCGTCTTGTCGCCTAGCTCTTCCAAGAGCCTCGATCTTGTCTTGTACGAAACTGCAAGGTGCAGAATTTGAATCAGCAACTTGAGGGCTCTCAAACGTAACATGCAAACACACTCAATCATTACGGAATCATATTAAATGAAAAAATAAATAATATTAACAAGTGGCTGCGTTGTAGGCGGAGCAACCACAGGAGGGGGCAACCACAGGAGGGGGGGGGGCAACCAATCGAGCACATGGAAAGTACGTGGATGGGGTTATGGGGTAACATTTCCACCTTTAACACATGGCTGTTGCTGCACCCCAAGTTAGTGTAGATTTTTCTGTTTAATAAATATTTGGGGTCGTAATCACGTCTGGCGTACATGTCGGACGATAGGACATGAAATAAAAACAAAGGACAACAACAGACAAGAAACAGCTGTCGGACACAGCAGCTGTATAACTGGTGTCCGAAACGCAGAGACAGAGTCGGACCATTCAATGAATCAATGGGATTCCGTGGTTAAGCACACAAACACAAGAGGACGTGCAGGACGAACAGGGACCACCAAGGGGGGGGGGAGGGAGGACAAACAGGGACCACCAAGGGGGGGAGGGGGAAGGGGAGGGGGACGAACAGGGACCACCAAGGGGAGGGGAGGGGGAGGGAGGATGAACAGGGACCACCAAGGGGAGGGGAGGGGGAGGGAGGACGAACAGGGACCACCAAGGGGAGGGGAGGGGGAGGGAGGACGCGCGATTTAAAGAACGACCTTTTGCATCCTTTATGAAACTTGCTCGTCCATTTCACATTGAGATTCATCGGCGCGTCGCTCAGAGGGCGACGTGTCGCGGGGCGGACTCCGGGTCTCATCCGCGGCCGACGGGACGGACCCGGGCCACGGTCCCGGTCCAGCGCCAGAGTCCGCCCAGCCGGTCCTTGCGCAATTTTCCTCAATATTCCAGCCTTGTTGGTCTCCGGCCTCCGGGGCCTCGATCAAAAACATCCGGGACTTTGGGTCCGCTGTCCATGGTCCGCAGAACGTGTTTCACGTGTCCGAGGGACGAACGGACCAGATGGAGGAGGGGATCGTGGCTCCGGGAGAGGGCAGGAGGAGCGAGCGAGTCCCAAATCGACCCCCCCCCTTCCTACCCCCTCCCCAGGGTGTTTACAAGCCTCGCGAAAGGTCGATGGTCCTCGTCACCGTCACCGGTGGCAGGTGCAGATCTCGCGTCAGAATCCAGGGCCGGAACTCGGAGGTCCTGCCATTGGCCCAAGGTCCCTCAGGTCCCTCAGTCACGAGAGAGATGGGCGGAGAGCGGCGACGATGGAGCAGTTCGTATTTTTGGAAACGCGTGGAGAAGGGGCGGAGGAGGGAGGGGGAGGGCGGAGGGCGGAGGAGGAGAGGAGAGGGAGGACGACACAGGCAGGAAATGAGAGAAAAATAAAAACAAATTAATCAAGAGGGGAATGTTGAAGAGAAAAGACGTCGGAAGATCGTGGATTTGAGGAGCGAGGACGAGAGATGAACGTGGGGGGGGAAAGCAATAAGGTACGGTGGGGGTATGTGGGCGAGCTCGATGGGGGGAGAGCAGGAGGAGACAGGATGTGGGAGGGGACAGTGAATGTTGGAGAAGGGGGCGGAGTTAATGCGGGAATTGATGCGTGAGGGACAGGAAGAGAAGCGATATGGGAAGGGGAGCAGGAGGAGGTTGAGGTAGAAATACGTTCACGGGAAAGATTTTTGAGCGCGATGCGCGTGCGGTCATTGCACGTGCGGTACCGTGCGCGTGCACAATGTGCGCACGTGCCGACAGGCGAGAGGGCGCGCGTGTGTGCACCGCGAGTCTCGGTGACGCGCGCGCACCTGTTCGGCACGTGTGCGTCGGAATGTGCCGGCCGTGAAATGCACGCGTATCTTTGTCTGCCGTGTACACAGCTGGTGGGTAGCACGTGCAGGTGTTGTATTGCCGATACGCGAAAGCTCGGCCCGTGGGTGTGCAAATGCACGTGATCGCGTGAACCTGCATTCCGACTCCACGTGCAAACGGTCCGTGACGTCACAGCCCGGGCCTCTCGAACTCTCCCCAGCCCCAATTAAAGCCATTTTCAAACACTGCACTCAGAATTCCTTGATTTGTTGTACTCCGTTGTTGGGTCTTCTCCCATCCAAAAATACCTACAAAGCCAATTCAGAAATTACATCACACGTATTGCCAAATTTAAACCGATAACCAAGCAATTCGTCACTCAAAGTTGAACAAAATGTCCTCCTGTTGCTAAAAAAAAAAAAAAAAAAAAGAAACCCGCGGAAGGTACATTCACAGAATGTTGCAAAGTAATGATTGTCCTCAGTCCTCCCAAAGGAAAAAAAAAATCAATGACGTCACGTCCGGGCTGTGTTAAGACGTCTTCTGATTGGCCAATGGTAATCATAATCAATGAGGACGGGCGGTTCGCCCAGACAATGTAATGGATTCATAGGCAGCATCAGGTCAGGAGGCACGAACATTAAAATCGTGATGATGCCATCACAGATATGGAAGCTGCTCGTTTAACAGGCTTTTAATTGTTAAGCCGTTAGGTTTTATGCCTGGTGTTGGCTTCATAGTTTGGGTGATGGGCTTGGGGATCCAAGGTTCCCGAGTTCAAATCCAACTTGGCTGTGCAATTAATACCAGGTGGGATTGACTCAGGCTGTCATCCTTCTGAGGTTGGCAAAATGAGGACCTGTTTGCTGGGATGATGGAGCCATTCCGAGTATCCTGTGTCGGAGTGGTGACCCGTCCAGGATTGTGCCCAATAGCCCAGGAGACTGCTTTGGCAGCACCAAAGCTCTGTACAGAGTATGGTCCCAATGGGTGGATGGATTTAGGTTTTATAACAATTTGTTAAAATATTGCTTAGCATGGTGGGCATGGTGCAATAGCTACGCGGCAATCTGGTCTGTTTTATTGCTTACCGTCACACAGGGAGTCTTCTCTGACTGCTTACCGACGCAAGGGCCTCTGAACATTTACAGTACTGTGACACACAGGTTCCTCTCTGACCACTTACAGTACTGTGACACACAGGTTCCCCTCTGACCACTTATAGTACTGTGACACACAGGTTCCCCTCTGACCACTTACAGTACTGTGACACACAGGTTCCCCTCTGACCACTTACAGTACTGTGACACACAGGTTCCCCTCTGACCACTTACAGTACTGTGACACAAAGGTTCCCCTCTGACCACTTACAGTACTGTGACACAGGTTCCCCTCTGACCACTTACAGTACTGTGACACAGGTTCCCCTCTGACCACTTACAGTACTGTGACACAGGTTCCCCTCTGACCACTTACAGTACTGTGACACACAGGTTCCCCTCTGACCACTTATAGTACTGTGACACACAGGTTCCCCTCTGACCACTTACAGTACTGTGACACACAGGTTCCCCTCTGACCACTTACAGTACTGTGACACACAGGTTCCCCTCTGACCACTTACAGTACTGTGACACAAAGGTTCCCCTCTGACCACTTACAGTACTGTGACACAGGTTCCCCTCTGACCACTTACAGTACTGTGACACAGGTTCCCCTCTGACCACTTACAGTACTGTGACACAGGTTCCCCTCTGACCACTTACAGTACTGTGACACACAGGTTCCCCTCTGACCACTTATAGTACTGTGACACACAGGTTCCCCTCTGACCACTTACAGTACTGTGACACACAGGTTCCCCTCTGACCACTTACAGTACTGTGACACACAGGTTCCCCTCTGACCACTTACAGTACTGTGACACAAAGGTTCCCCTCTGACCACTTACAGTACTGTGACACAGGTTCCCCTCTGACTACTTACAGTACTGTGACACAGGTTCCCCTCTGACCACTTACAGTACTGTGACACACAGGTTCCCCTCTGACCACTTATAGTACTGTGACACACAGGTTCCCCTCTGACCACTTACAGTACTGTGACACACAGGTTCCCCTCTGACCACTTACAGTACTGTGACACACAGGTTCCCCTCTGACCACTTACAGTACTGTGACACAAAGGTTCCCCTCTGACCACTTACAGTACTGTGACACAGGTTCCCCTCTGACCACTTACAGTACTATGACACACAGGTTCTCCTCTGACCACTTACTCCAGTACCTGATCTTATCATTCACCTAATGCAAAGTGGAACTTTTACTGCTTAAGGTCACGAATCAGTCCCTCTTAAGCCTTGGGCCACACCAACCTATTTGGATTTGTAGTCATAGAAAATCGTTTGGTGTGGTCATCCTCATGGAAAGTCATGTTGCATCACCTCGAGTCAAGCCCTGTCGGACCAATTGAACATGATCAATCTTAGTTCATGGTCGTTGGTATTTTTGATTGGTGCAGACACGCTCAGGATGTGACTGGCTCAGCTGAGGCACGTTCCCCAAATCAGAGAGCAACACTTTCTCTTCCTGAACTAAAAAGTGACCAACTCGACTGAAGAACATGAGGATAGGCCGATTCAGGTAATCTCAGGATAAACCGACTTTGTATGAAAGCACGTTGAAAGTTTATGGGAATCGTATTTCTAAAACTAGGGCCTTTAAGCCACACAAGGCATTGCTGGATCCATAACTTCCCCTTATTAATCCGACGTAATCACATTCAGGTCAGGTCAGCTATGGGAGCATGCGCCACAGCAGTGCGTCATTGCATCAACTTTCCGCCGATACTTCAGGCGCCTACGTCTGGCCATCCCCCAGGCAGATGCCTGGCCCATCCCCATCTCCTTGAGATGCCGATCAACCTGCTGCAACCAGGAGGCATGGGGTCAGCCCATTGGCCCCCTCCACTCACGAGGATCCCTCGCTGAGAGAATCTGGTGAGCAGGATCAGTGTTAGAAAAACGAGCCACATGTCCATACAGCCACAACTGATGTTCACAGACTATGCAGGCAACAAATCTCATTTGAGTCTCCCTCAGCAATCGCTCGTTGGACACAAAGTCTGACCAGCGATAGCCAAGGATTCTCCGAAGAGACTTGGTACCAAAGGAATTAAGTCTCCCTCTCAGATCTCTGGTCAGAGTCCAAGTCTCACATCCAGAGAGCAAGACTGGAATCACTGAGGAACTGAAGACTCGGACTTTCATCCTCCCACACAGGTTCTGGCAACGCCACACCCCATGATCCAGTGAATCCATGATTCCTCAGGCCCGACCCAGATGTCCGTTGACCTCTGGCTCAGTCAGCAGAGACATGAATATCACTGCCAAGGTAAGTGAATCTCTCCATAACCCCAACATCCTCACCACAAACAGGTACAGACAGGATAGCAACATCCAAGGTGTCATTGAAAGCCTGGATATTAGTTTTGACCAAGGAAACCCGTAATCCCAGGTCTCGACCCGTCTCCAACTCCTCATTCCGCACCTCGAGGGCCCCCAAAAGGATATCTAGAGTCTTCACAAAGATGAGCGCATAATTATCTGCGAAATCAAGATCAGATATCTTGACGTGAGACCCAAACGATGGACCGCAGCTTGATCTCTCTGGCATCCTCCCCAGAATCCAGTCCATACAAGTGCTGAAAAGTGTGGGGGCAGTTCACACCCCTGATGGACTTCAGTAACAACTGCAAATAAGTTGGAGATGGCATCACCACATCTCACAGCACTCTCAATGCCAGAGTATAGTTCAGACATCACATTGATCAGTTTCAGTGGCACCCCACGAAGACCAACAATCCTCCAGAGGGCATCCCGATTCACTGAATCAAAGACTTTATAGAGATCAACATCGGCTGCAAGCAGCCCCTGCCGAAACTCTCGTTTGCGTTTGGTGATGACCCGAAGAGCAAGGATATGGTCAATCGTTGACCTCTTTGGTGTAAAGCCTGACTGCTCTGGACGCTGGTGCTCAAGCAGATGGTGTCGAATCCTATCAAGAATTATCCGAGCAAAGACCTTGCCCGGCAATGAGAGCAGCTTCACCCCTCGGTAGTTGCTGCAGTCATGACGATCACCCTTCCTTTTCCAGAGAGGGACAGCAAGGTCCCTCTTCCAGTCAGTTGGGATGAAGCCTGTATTCCAGGCAGAGCACAGCACTGCATGCAACGACATGAGTACAGCATTTCCACCAGCCTTGAGAAGCTCAAAGTCACCGGCCCAGCGGACCTTCACTTAGGACTCCTCTGTCAAGAGCCTACCACACTCTGTTCGAACTGCAGTACACTGAGGGATGGGCTTTGGGGAACGCAATGCGCGAATTCCCCTGGAAGCAGGACGAGAATCACTTGACCACAGGTGATGCTCTACCCCCCTCAAAGATTCCTTGCACATCGGCCTCCTTGTCCACCCTTGGTGCATGTACAGTTTTACACCTCAACTTCACAAACAGCTCAGCTCTGCCATTCAGCCTGGCCATGCGACGCTGGTCAACGGTATCCAGTGTCCCTCGAGAGACAAAATTCTTCTTCGCCCTTCCGTGAGTTCCAAGTGATCTACAGGCAACATCAAGGACGGTGATCTTGAAGGCCCCCCACAACTCTTCAGGATCCTCCAAAGCACCCAGGCCCCCCAAATCGCCACTCACACTTTGCAAACTCCTCAGCTGCCCTATCATCCTCGAGCTTGCTAACATCCATCCTAGACTGCGATGGTACCATTCTCCTGGATTTATGCTGCCACATCAGAGTTGCTACAACAAGCCGGTGGTCAGTATTGAGGAACCGAGCACTCCGGTAGACCCTGCAGTTCTGGACCATCCTCCAGTGACCATCAACGAGCACATGGTCAATCTCCTTTGCCACACCACCAGTGTTGGAATACAAAGTCCAGCGATGAGCCCGAGGGCACTGAATCCATGAACCAGCCACCCGAAGTCCATGACTTCTTGCAAAGCCAAGGAACTTGGTGCTATTCAGATTCACAGTTCCAGATCCATGGGGACCAAGACATGTCTCATAACCATCCCTATCAGTTCCAGTCGATGCATTGAAATCCCCCAAGACGAGAAGAGTATCTCGCCTGGGGCACTGATCAACCACAGACTTGAGCGTGATGTAGAATGCGTCTTTCACGGTGAGATCACTCACCTCAGTTGGAGCATATACAGCGAACAGGGAAACGACACCCCAAGGAGTAACAAATCCTTCATCTCATGATTTGCTCGTTGACTGGGGTTCCCTCAATTATCTTTGGAGTAAACTTATTGGACACAGCTACAGCAACTCCTTGGGCATGGTAACCATCAGAGCGAATAGATCAATAGTAGGAGTAACCACCTGCCATGATCTCACCAAAATCCTGTCTCCGAACCAGAGAGAGTGCTGCAATACAAATGTCCAAACACTTGAGCTCAGACGATAACAGAAACAGGTGATCATCCTCTTTTCGAGATAGGACATTCCAGGCACACACCCGAAGGGACTGCCTCAGGTTAACCTAAGGAGACCGCCGT
Organism: Eptatretus burgeri; assembly: GCF_056783735.1. NCBI lineage: Eukaryota > Metazoa > Chordata > Myxini > Myxiniformes > Myxinidae > Eptatretus > Eptatretus burgeri. The sequence continues at coordinate 13,517,450 of NC_140965.1, read as the reverse complement.
CAGGTGGACGACATTTCAACACCTCCCCGACACACACTACCGCAATCTGACCCAGCAAGGTTACCCCGTGGTTCCCCTCCTATCAAAGGTTGGGGGTCCCAAAGGCTTTGCCGCAATCCCGTCATCCGGTGAGCTGCCCTGTGAAGGGCAGCTGCACAGGAGGTACTCACATGGAGTCGGTTTTCAGATTTTTGTCATGCTTTTAGTATGTTTTGAGGAATGAAGGCTTTTACGGTGGCCGGAGTTCAAATCCTGCTACCAACCTCCTAATAAAAAAAAAGTTACCCAACTGCAGGAGGACGTCCGCAGACACAGTTGGGCACTAGATATGGATGGCTGTTGGCTCACAAGGAGCTCCTCCACCTTTAGACAGGTTTTGTTTTTCATCCTGCTGGGGTTCCATATCATACACCTTCCTCACCAAGAAACTTCGTGGGGGAGACGGTTTAGCCACCGAAAACCCGACCATGGAACAGGTTAGTGCAGGTCTACATGGTTCCTGTGGCAAGTCACAGATCTAATATGACCTGACCTGACAAAAACCTTCAACTGACTATCTTCACTTTCACATGACTAGCAAAACCCACAAAATTGCGAGAAGCTTCTTCCACAGATTTTTCGCGCATGCAATTTTGTTCTTCTCCAGTTACTGTACTATTGAGGCATGCCAGAGGGGCAAATCATTGCTCGCCTTCTTGGTTTTCACAGCAGAACCTACGACGGTGTTGTTGTGTCGGTGTTGTCTGGTGCATCACAGCCGCTGCAACTTTCCACGATTCCCTACGACTATCCCATGACCGTCAAGTTGCATCACGTTGGAAGAAATTGGTTTGCTGTGGCCTCGGCTTTAATTTCTTGCCGCTTTCCAACCACACAGCACTACCTTAGTCTCTTACGGCTTAATGATCACACAGCGGTACTGTACCTCAAAAGCCTAGGTCATGCCAACCTGAAACTCCTCCCACTGCCATGGGAGGCTAACCCACAGACTGTGCATGCTATATTCTCTAAATACTGACTGTCAAGCGAGGAAGCAACGGGTGTAATTTTTATACTCATTGGATATGACTCGCCCAGTTTTAAACTGTCAACCGTGTTTCACATACAAGGCAATTTCTCACGTATAAGGAAAAGACCTCTGACCCTTCGGAATTCATGTCAACCCTTTCTTCGCCACACCATGAACTCCTTTTTCTCCCACTCATCACTTTCGGTTGCCACCGGTATTGGAAACGCAATGTCCAACATATTTACATGTTACCACAAGGCAAAATGATGCCGTGACAGTACTTTTCCTCCTAATGCATTAATCAAAGTAAAGGGACAAACAAAATAATAGGTGTTGCTTGTCCATGTAAAACACACGATAAAAGTCACAGCCAAGATAAGAACTGGTCGACAGCAAATTGTACTCATAAATATCGTGCCGGGAAGTGTACATGGTGCTCAAGGTGAGTTGTATAGGATGGTAAGGGTATCGTTGTCATGGGCATTGAACCACTAGTCAGGGGGAGGGTAGGCTCTGGTGCTGCATCAGGAAAAGCTGGCTTCAAGCGATCTCTGAAGACCGTCTTCTGAGTACCGTAATATCGCGTATAAAGGTCTTCTCAGAGCGTTGCTAACCCTTGTAAGGTCCATCATATGGTTGTTGCAAGGGTCTACGGATAGCATAATTCCACACAAATACGTGTGTGCACGTTGAAAACTCCTGGGGAATAAAATGCAGGCGTGCCGAAGGCATATATGGTGGTGTCTTCTGGAGGCCCTGCATGGCCATACAAAGTTGGTTGGAATAGTTGCTGGCATCGGGAAAGGTGTCATCAGACACTGAAAATAATTCTCCTGGGAGATGAAGCATTGCACCGTACACTAGCTCTGCAGTGGAGCATCCAAGGTCATCTTTCAGAGCAGCTTAGCAAGACAATAGGTACGACATCCGTCCAGTGTGTGGAGTTGTCAAGTGTTTTCAGGGAAGACTTGAGTTGGTGGTGGAAATGCTCCACCATGCCATTCGCTGCTGGATGGCAAGCAGTGGTTTGCATATGGTCAATACCCAGAAGTCTCGTAAGCTCACGAAACAGAGCTGATTCAAACTGGCTACCACAATCTGTAGTGATGGTTGATGGAACACCAAAATATGCGATCCAGGTGTGGACAAAAGCCCTTGTGATGGTAGGTGTGATGATGTGAGCTATCAGTGTAGCCTCCGGCCAACGGGTGAAACGGTCAATGCAAGTAAGCAAATAGCAGTGCGCATTTGATGGTGGTAGGAGACCGACAATATCGGTCCGCATGCTCCGCAGGGACCCTGTCTAAACACCTATCTGGTGTTGAAAAACTACCAAGTGGTGCGACAGAATGACGTTGGATCTTGGAGCATTGGCATTGAAGACATTTCTTGGCCCAACAGCGCACCTCAGCATTGATGCGGGGCCAGACGTGGCGTGTGGAGATGAGTTGCTGGGTCGCTCAAATGCCCGGGTGAGGGAGTAAATGAAGAGTGTCAAAGACTGTATGATGGAATGCCGCAGGTGAGAAAAGGTGGGATTGTCCTGTCAATGTATCACATTCGAGGGTAATGTCTTTGATGTAATGTGACCATTCCTTTGATGTACCAGATTTTGGTGGTGAATTGCGAGTTATAACCGAGTTGGTGAAGTGTGCAAGGAAAGTGAGAGTCCGAATGGTTGGATGGAGCGAAAGTTAAAGGTTTGTGGTCAGTCAAGCCAAAGAATTGTCTGGCCTCAAATAAGTGGTGGAAATACTTGATGGAGAGGTACACAGCAAGGAATTCCTCATTGAAGGCACTGTACTTGCACTCTGATGGCTTCAGTGTTTTTGACAAAAAGGCCAATGGACACCAGTCAGCATCAATGAACCAGTGAAGGGCCGCACCCACCACAACCTCAGACACATCTATCATCAGCCATGTTGGTACCTCTGGCCTTGGATGAATCAGGAGTGAGGCATTGGCCAATGTGTCTTTGACAGTGTGGATGGCTGACAAGATGGGCTCCACTCATCAGAGCACTTCAGGGTGCTTACCAGTTATGAGTAACTTGTGCAGCAGCTGCAGTGTCGTCGCTGCATTTGGAATACAATCGGTAGTAAAGGTTGATGAGGCCCAAAAGCTCTTGCAGTTTGCATTAAGATGAAGGCAATGGAAAATCCCGAATAATCTGCACCTTCTCCTCGAGCGGAAGTGGACGGAAGCCTGATCGGTTAACATAATGACCGAGGAAATTCAGCTCTGGGACACCGAATATGTACTTTGTGGGATGGTAACCGTTGCAAAAACAACTCACGAAGGAGTGACTGGTCGAAGGTAGAATGTCGGTCACCGAGAAGCTGTTGCAAATGCTGCAGTAGCTGTGTAGGTCTTCGATGTCCAAAATCCTCAGATGTAAGGAGTTGAAGGTGGCGATGCTCAGAGGGGGTCATGCGCTTTATAAACATGCCCTTCAAAATTGTGTAAGGGTTGTTCGTCAGAGGTTGCAGCAAAATGCCTCTCACCTCCGTCACATATTCTGTTGATAAGGATCCCACAATGCAATTGAACCATGTTGACTCAGCAGAAATGCTCAGGGTGTCGAATTGCACTTCGACCTGTGTAAACCACAACTGGGGGTCGTTCAGTAAAAATGGTGGCAGTTTTAATGAAACCGCTTCCACGGATGAAGCTGGTTGAAACCAGGAAAAGCGTGGCTGCTTGGCAGTTCCTGGCGAATGGTTGGTCGTTTGTACCTCCTTTTCCGTCCATTGCATCACGTCGGGGTCATCAATTTAGCCTTTAAGGAAAAGACGTCCGAGCCTTTGGAACCTGTGTCAATCCTTTCTTCATCACAACATGAACTCCTTTTTCTCCCGCATGTCACTTCCAGATGCCACCGGTACCAGAAACCCGAGATCCAACATATTCACATACTAGTAGTAAAGCCCGGCGTTGCTCGGGCTCGCAATAAAGCCTGGCGTTGCCCGGGATTTCTTGCAAATTTCCTGAATAGCTGTTAGGGGTTAGGGGTTAGGGGTTAGCAGTTAGCGGGTAGCGGTTAGGGTTACCTGTTAGGGTTAGGGTTAGCTGTTAGTGTTAGTGTTAGGGTAGCTAACCCTAACCCTAACCCTAACACTAACACCAACCCAAACCCTAACCCTAACCCTAACAGCTTGGCGTAGCGGAGGTAAACAGTGCCCGGGGCAGAGTGTAAATTTGTGTCGCCCGTTGGCCTTAAACTTGAGTGGATTTGAATGGAAAATCCCATAAGGGATATCGTTTTATCGATTTTTTCGAATATCGGAAGTGTTATGGAAAAAATTTATGGCCAATGACCTAAGTTGGACCAAAAGCCATAATCGTACCGAGTTTAAATGGAATCGGTTGGAGTTTGTGAAAATGCATCAAAACGAATTTTGAGGGGCCTCTTAAGGAAGACAATAATATCATTAGTATATGTGCCAAATCTTGTTTCATTTCATGCAGTAACAAAAATCTGATGGTGGAACAAAGAAAGGGGCGTGCCGAAATATTAATATAGATTACCACAAGAAAGGCAAAATGATGCTGTGACAAATTCATCAGTGTGTGTGTGCCAACAGTCGGACGGATGTTAAGAGGCCATCCCGTTCAGAGTTAGGATTAAGGTAAGACAAACAAATGTCTGCCGGCATTAGTTGGTGGACGTTAAAGAAAGATCCCACGGTGTCCTTCACGAAAAGGAAGCAAGCAATCACCAGCATCATGGCCAAAAATTCCAAATTCCTGCCCTCACCTCGCATTCCCAATGTCCCAAGGGAGGAGGAGGAGATTGGGACCATACTCTGTGTAGAGTGTTGGTGCTGCTTAAGCAGTCTCCTTGGCTATTGGGCGCAATCCTGGACGGGTCACCACTCCGACACAGTATACTAGCATGCTGGCACTCATTTTGCCACCCTCGGAAGGATGACAGACAGGCCGAGTTAACCCCACCTGGGATTAATTCAACAGCTGAGCGGGATTTGAACTCTGGGCCCCAGGATCCAAAGCCCGCCACCCTAACAATGAAGCCAACACCAGGCAGAGCCCAGCTCGGTGGGGTGTTTCCAAGGGAACAAAGTCCAAAAAAGGTCAATCCCCCATGGGGTTGACTCTGCCCCTTCGCTGGACATATGGATTAGTAGGAGTAGTAGTAACAGTGGTATGAGTAGTGGTATGACCAGGATCAGAATAGAATGGCTGACCTCCCAGACTCGGAGCAGATACTCGAGCTCTAACCAGAATGTCACCAAGCCTGGTCATAATGCCACTTTATGTCAAGGCAGAAAGAAAGTCAAGAAATGAAGGCAAGTGTCTCCTTAGTTATTGTTTAACAATAATTTTCACTTTTGAGCCACAAAGGGCAGGATCACCTAAAAATAATCTTGATGGGGGAATTTCAAATTTAAATAAAAAACAAGGAAGAGGTCAAATTTATCTTGGATAACCTTAGATATTACACACACAAAATAATGCAGATGAGCTGTTTCAACTGCCTTTCCTGACTGCAGTTTTAGTGTTTTAACCATGCGTTGTCAGGAAATGTGACAGCTCAATGAATACTGAGAGGGAATAACGTGACAGCATCGGCTTACTTCGACATATTCTCAATCAAACAGGCAATCGTACACATTCGATCTGAGCAATCTGTCTTCGGCATCATCCAACAACAGGAAATTGGTATAGTTTGAGTTGTCATGTCACAATTATAGTCGTCAAGCAAACGGTCGCGATTCAGTTTATATGCCTCCACTGACAAAGTTGCCGGTGGCATTATGTTTGCAGGTTGTCCGTCCATACGTCCGTCCATACGTCCGTCCGTCCATCCGTGCTAATTTTCTCTGTTTTCTCTGCAGCCGCTTATCCGATAGAAACAAATTTTCACCAAAGGTGCGACTACTCATGTGGAATGTTTTAATGATAATTATGACATCAACTGTCACGTGGTTTGGTAGCTATGTTGGAAAAAAGGAAAAATTCGGACCTCTATCTCTGAAACCGCTCCATGGAAAAAATTGAAACTTAGCACACATAAGTGTGACTTTTTGATGACGTCATAGGTGGCTTCGTTATGGCATCATAATTG
>NC_140965.1:13436355-13506355 GCF_056783735.1 Eptatretus burgeri | reverse complement strand
ACAATTTTGGCAACATTTGAGTCCCCACCCGCACTACAAGCTTCCTTAAGATACATGTCTCTGTTCTTCCTTCCCTTGTTTTTACTCATCAGTCATATCTCCTCTCATCAATCCTCTTTCCCTTCTCTACATGTCCCACCCCCCCCACCCCCATTTCTCTTTCTTATAAATGCTTCCTTTCTCTATTTTAATTTTGTTAATATAGCTCCACCACAACCCCCAATCTGGTAAATAAGCATTTAAAAAATAGCTCCTCATTGGATTAAAGCACAACAAGCTGGGAGGCGACGATGGTTCATGGGAATTATTGAACAATGCCACGATAGGTACAATTGAGTTAGTGGAAGTTTTTGAGGAAGTCCTACCGTAAAAACCTATCTATTCCGTCAAAATTGACCAAATGAAATCGGATTTTTTACATGTTGTACCTATGGACATTATGCACAGCTTCTAGGAAATGAAATTTGCGAGAAAAAAAATCGAGAAAAAATTTAGTTAAAGTGGGCGTGGCTCCGCCCACAAGGGGCATGGGACGCCCCTAATACAAAAAGACACAACTAGACCATGATATCGAGCTTGTGTACAAGTTTCATCAAGATCGCATCAAACGTCACGGAGCTATGCTTTGGAGAGAGTCACAAGCAGACAGACACACACACAGACAGAACGTAAATACTGGTCACTGCTGGCGCCCGCGAACCAATTAAACCCAGAGCTTTTACGCAAGGCCATGTGCAGAAAAACACATTTCAGGCATATGGCTGGATGTGTCAATGAGAGAGAAAAGTAGAGTAAAAGCTATTCCAGATCCCAAATGCGGATAAATGTTCAGAGAAGAGAGAGTTAGCAATGAAATGGCTTCACAATATGGTAACTGGTCATACTGTTGACAAATAATCTTTTGAAAGGCACAAAATAGTTTGCAAAGACCACTTTGAGCCTTGTTGTTTTCAAACGAAGTGAAAAAGATGGGCCGATTTATTGGGATACGACGCAAAACAGAAAATGTTGGTAGAAGATGCGTATCCAACCATTTTTCAACATAAAGCTCCGAAAACTGACAAGAGCAGAGAGGTAAGAGGTATTAAATGTGACATGAAAGAGGTAAACAGTCCTACCGCAGATGTGACTATTGGACGTTCTGCATACATGTATGTTCAGCCATTTGGCTGCCATAGGTTTATCCTGGGATTTGTCACCGTTACTTTTCCCTGACTAGTAGTTGACTATGGAAGCCATGGCAGTAAATAATCACAAACTATAAATAAATAATCACACATTGTAACTATCAAGTTCATAGAACACCTTTCCCTGCACAGTCTTGAGAAAAGAGGACATAGGTTGGGTTTGCAAGCAGAAAATTTGATTGGTCGAAATGACATAAAATGCTGTGATATTTTGTCCAAGTACTACTAAATGGAAGGGTTTTGAAAGTGCCAAGAAGGTGATTTGTGTTCTACAGTGGTCAAATATATAATTAAATTGAAATAGAAGAAAGATTTTAAGGGTTGTAGAAAAATAATGGTGAAGTTTAGCGCCGTTGATGTGGCATCTTTTACACCACCTTATTTAACACGTTACATTAGTTATTGTTTGTGCCCTTGATGACGTCGCTAAAAATAGTGAGTTTCCTTTCTGGAATTTTCTATTTTGTTTGACTGACATTAAAAAAAAAAACAATCTACCTTACTCCTTCCTTTCTGTACATGCGCGATTGGGCCGAGATTCTGTACAATTTGTCAAATTCAAAGCCAAAGTTCTGTTCAAGAGCAAGTTTGTTTTCCCATTCATGTTCTGATCTGTGTTCCCAATATAACATTGAATTGAAATGAAGTGGTTCCTTGATCATAAATTGACGTTTGTAGATAGACAGACAGAAAGACAGAGAGTGAACCAATTGCTTAAGCTCGCTTTTTGCTTTGTGCGTGCGGGGTAACTAAACAAAAAGGTGATGTTAGATTAATGTTTATTTTTGGCTGTGACCTTCCCATTCATGACAGCTAAGTTTCACCTCCATTGCAAAACTAACGTTTCCCAAGGTTCCAGCCTTCGTCCATGCACTAACTACCACACGCCAGATAATTAACAATTACAGATGAGTTTTTACAAGTCTTGGCTTTACTGATGACTCAAGTATCAATGTTAAGAGAAGAAACAATACGTATTCTGCAAAGTGTCAGGCGACAACTCGCCTGAACCCTTCCACATCGAGAAATTAATTAAAAGAGCAATTAAAATGTCTGGATTCACCATATTCTTGACCCCAAGAAATAGTTACAAAAGAACAGTTATTTTCATTCATTTTATCCTCGAGTAAATCCCAATCCTGGTGAAAACATGCGTTCCTGCGCTGTCGGCATCTCATCACAATGTCCGTATTTGCACCTGACGAAACCTTCCCTGCCCACGTTCTTCTCCACACTGTCACTATCACTGTCGCTTTCACTTTTTTCTTCTGAAGTAAATGCAGTTTGACCATTCTTTAGCTCTGCTTCATTGTATTTGTGTTCCAATGTGGCGGCTCAGTAACACTCGACTGGCCCTGTGACGTCACTTCCACTGCAAATGGCATTACACATGATCTCTCGGAAAAGGAACTTTATGTCGAAATTTCTGTTCTACTCGACACATTGTCAAAAATCTTTCGTAAGTGTTTGGATAAAATATATTTAAATATCCAATTTAAGATCGTATTTATTATTGGGTTTAATTGCGCTCCTATGCTCATCTTTAAATTATTAATTTTTAAAGTTTTTTTTTTTGTATACATTGCCGAGGCTTGTATAAGAGCTACCACACAGAACATACAACAAGGGGACAGGAGTTACCGCTTTAACCCTTTGAACAATGAGCTCCTTGGACTTTCGGCTCCCCCATCCTGGGCTCCCTGGAGAAAAATTCCACCACTCGGGTATATGGAGGTTTGAATAGCAGCTGGTAAACTGGCTGCTCAGGGATATGGAGGTTTGAATAGTGGTTGGTAAAATGGCCTCTCGGGTATATGGAGGTTTGAATAGTGGTTGGTAAAATGGCCTCTCGGGTATATGGAGGTTTGAATAGCGGCTGGTAAACCGGCTGCTCAGGTTTATGGAGGTTTGAATAGTGGTTGGTAAAATGGCCTCTCGGGTATATGGAGGTTTGAATAGTGGTTGGTAAAATGGCCTCTCGGGTATATGGAGGTTTGAATAGCGGCTGGTAAACCGGCTGCTCAGGTTTATGGAGGTTTGAATAGTGGTTGGTAAAATGGCCTCTCGGGTATATGGAGGTTTGAATAGTGGTTGGTAAAATGGCCTCTCGGGTATATGGAGGTTTGAATAGCGGCTGGTAAACTGGCTGCTCGGGTATATGGAGGTATGAATAGTGGTTGGTAAAATGGCCTCTCGGTTATATGGAGGTTTGAATAGCGGCTGGTAAACTGGCCGCTCGGGTATATGGAGGTATGAATCGTGGTTGGTAAACTGGCCTCTCGGGTATATGGAGATTTGAATAGTGGTTGGTAAAATGGCCTCTCGGTTATATGGAGGTTTGAATAGCGGCTGGTAAACTGGCCGCTCGGGTATATGGAGGTATGAATCGTGGTTGGTAAAATGGCCGCTAGGGTTCAAAGGGTTAAGTGGCTTTGTTGGTTCATCTTCCAGAAGAGACATTTTTCGGTCCGACTTTTGGCAGACTCAGATACTAGTATCTATACTAGGAAATGTCATTGTGTGTGTGTGTGTGTGTGTGTGTGTGTGTGTGTGTGTGTGTGTGTGTGTGTGTGTGTGTGTGTGTGTTTGTGTGTGTTTGTTTTGTTACCTTCGCAAACTTCGTTTGACGAGGGTATTGTATTGACCCCTGTGTATTTATTTATTGGTAAATATGTGTGTGGACAACATTGCGCAAAAACTGCATGACCGATTTGCATGAAATTTTCAGAGATGATGTGCAGTTACTCAAGGATGCCAGGCGAAGCTTTTGGGAGCAATTGGATTAAAGGTCAAAGTCACGGTCACGAAAAGGTCAGAATCGTGTTTTCGTCATAACGCGGTCAATTTTTATCCGAACGAGATAAAACCAACACCAAAATGTTCATTACTCAATTCTACATTCTAGGCTATGCCACATGAAAGTGTGGCGTAATTACCCTAGGTCGCGGTTGGGGGTCAAAGGTCAAGGGGGTCACCACAAAGCATTTTTCATTGGGCAGCGTCGTGGACAACATTACGCAAAAACCACTTAGCAGATTGTCATGAAATTTTGTGGACTTGTTTGACATCATGAGAGGACAAATCGATGAGATTTTGTGAGCAATCGGATCAAAGGTCAAGGTCAAGGTCACAAAAAGGTCAAAATCGTTTTTTTACGATTAAAGTGTCAATTTTGTTCCAATTTACATCAAATTAAGTCCAAAATGTCCAGTATTCAAATCCTGATCCACTGATATAGCGTATGGTATAGTGTTTTCAACCCTAGTTAGTCTGTGGAAGTCAGAGGTCAAGGGGGTCACCAAAATGGAGTTTTTGATTGGGAAGCGTTGTGGACATTACACAAAAACCACTTCGCAGATTGTCATGAAATTTTGTGGATGTGTTTGGCATCACGAGAGGACAAATCGATTAGATTTTGGGAGCGATTGGATCAAAGGTTAAGGTCAAGGTCACAAAAAGGTCAAAATCGTTTTTTCGCGATTAAATTGTCAATTTTGTTTTGATTTACAGCAAATGAACTCCAAAATGTTCAAAATTAAATTCCCCATCCTCTAATATGACACATGGTATAGTACTTTTGTCACCCAAGGCAGCGGTTGGGGGTCAAAGGTCAAGGGGGTCACACAAATTCACATTTATATCGGAAAGCGTTGTGGACAAGTTAACGCAAAAAACAAAACGCAGAGGCTTTAATTGTTTTGGATTTGTTTGGCATCATGAAAGGACAAATCCATTAGATTTTGGGAGCGATCGGATCAAAGGTCAATGTCACAAAAAGGTCAACATCGTTTTTTCATGATGAAAACGGTTAATATGTTTCCGATTTACATCAAATTAACTCCAAATTATTCAGTGTTCAATTCCCCATCTTCTGAAATGACACAAGGTATAGTACTATTGTCACCCTAGGTAGCGGTTGTGGGCCAAAGGTCATGGGGGTCACGAAATGCATATTTGTATTGAGATGCATTGTGGACAACTTAATATAAAGGTAATAACTAGAATATATCTCTGTCTCTAAACTGTGTGTCTGTTGATGCAACAAGGGCCATAAGGGCCCGACCAAACTTAGTTACTAAGTAAAATACAACAAATTTTCATTAAGGAGACTTGGCATAGTTGATATGCACATAGCTTCGCTCATGGTTTAGTAAAAGGAGTTTTACTTTCTTGTTTAATTAGACGCCAATTAAAATGACGTTTTTGTCCTCGCTCGGATTTGAAAACATGATCTACTTGATCCAGGTCGTGTCTGCGTGGTCAGTGACATTCGACCGAATCCGACCCTACATGCTACAGAATTCGGCACTCGGGACAACGAATCACCTAAAATTGTCATAATCGTAATAGTTCTAATCACAAAATCCTTTCACAAAATCCGGATCATGGACTTTAAATTTGCGAAATTCCCAAGCAGATTTAGTGGAATTTTAGTTCCTCATTTCACTCTCATGCCATGTTCAAACTAGTGGCTGCGGCGAAGGTATGCGCTCTACGAGTGCCCGTTCTAGTTTATAAAGCATAACATATTCTCTCTGTCAACTCCCCTATCCCCACCTCTCTCTCTGTCTCTCTCTTTCTATGTCCCATCTTTGCTCCACCCCCCCACCCCACCCCCAATACACTGTCGCAAGGAAAGATAGAAATTCTGTAATGCATGCAAATTCATTGTCATGTGAATTCATATTGTAGACATGTGACATGTCAGATGTTCCACTGCACAGCAACTACTGACCAACCATGATAGGAATATGGAGGATCTTGGCAACTTGGAAATGGCTACCTATGTGTATATTTAGTATATCAACAATGACTGCACTCAGCAACATATCAGCAAAGGTAAGTCTCCCAGGTGTTTTTGAAATGATGAAGACTACCGACCACCTCCAGAATGCAAAAATCCAATAATTAGTAGACCGAGAGAAATCGGGCCCAGACATGCATCACTTAATACAGTAGATGTTTAGCAGTATCCTGCCAAACAGAAAGCTTCAGGAATGTACAACACACCAACATTGCACTCAAACGATGCACAAGGAGCTACACAATGTGACCTTTGGGAACAGGTAGCTCGTATGTACACCTTTCATAAGTGCAAGAATATTCTATTGTATAATAAAGAAAAACAGGAATTGGAGATTGCAGAGCCTTGCCAGGACTTTTGTGTGGTGTTAGTGTAGTTTTGTGTGGTGTATTTGCCATGGCGTTTATGTACTGGTGTTACATAATTAATAAGAGACATAATTAGAACTGCTACTCTATTAATGCTGGCAGTGATGACCGGATACCAATACGTCCTGCTTTGATTGGACACCTGACCCTGACCCATGATTTTTTTTTAAATTATTATTCAAATGAATTTAGAATGGGATAAAAATGAATTCAATTCAAATCAAATCAAATGGAAGACCAAATAGGAACAGTCCTGCATTGGAGTAATCAGAAAGAACCCAAACAAGCAAAAAGCAAAGATGAAGTCATCAGGAGGAACCTGGATAGGATTCACATTTCAGATGCTACTCGTCTACCCTCAAACCCATCCAGGCACAGCCAAGTGAGCCTTAATCAAAAAAAAAAAAATAACCCAAATCAAAAAAAGTAAATAATTCTGGCTGCCAGACGATGTGTCCGATCAAGTTGAAATTTAAAACATACATTCCACATCACCACTAGATCATAAATGAGAAGTTTCACATCGATTGATTATGTGGTTCCAGAGAAAATATTATTTAATAGTTAATACATACATATACATATATATACATACATATACATATATATACATACATATATATATATATATATATATATATATATATATATATATATATATATATATATACACATAATTACGGTTCTGTAAAAATGCATGCCACCAAGGAAATGGCACACAACATACAGTAATCCCAAGGCAGTTATTTCAATAGGATGTGTATTAGTTAAGCCTGTATCTCACTGGGCTGCGACAGCTCGCGACTAGTTGGAGACACAAAATTGTGATAAAATAGCGATAATTTTCACTTGGAATCACACTGAATTTATTTTTGCATATGTCTCACGAATATCTCACATTTGCGTATGTCTCATTTTCAACACCACCTGAGGTCATCTTCAAGGTCAAAAGGTCATATTTCAAGGTCAAATTACTGAATTTTGGTATTTTTTGCCCGTTTTTGTGTCTAACTCATAGAGGAAAACTTTTGTAAAGTCTATGACAAAACATGACATTGTGCACCTAGTGCACCTACTTGCTGATTTCTATCATCGTTAACTAATGTATGTTTTGTTTGTTTCTCTTTCAGAAACTGTCCAGCTGGTGATCTCACAGGATCTTTGTGTTGTTTCCTGCTTTGGTGACAATATGCCATGTCGTTGCAGCTGCTTTGGTTGTGGAGGAAACTATGATGGGACGCCTAAGGTAAAGGTCATATCCTTCCCAAAAGATCCTGAGGAGAGGGAGAGATGGATATTGGCAATGCCAAATGAGAAAGAAAGCTTGAGGTGCTTAAAGGAGATATATATATATATATATATATATATATATATATATATATATATATATATATATATATATATATATATATATATATATATATATATATATATATATTTGCGAGACACATTTCAATTGTGATTGGGTGTCAGTTAGGGGTGGCAAACGACCCAAAGAACCCCCATCAATATTTCCTGGAGTACCGAAATCAACTTTGAAGCAGGTGACCTCAGCCCCACGCCCAACATCATCTTCTACGTCAGAATCAAGAGATAAGAAGATGCAGGCAGCTGATGAGGCTGCAGACAATATCCAACATTTCGATCACTTCTGTGCTAAAATCAGCTCCTATTTTCCTGGCTTTAACGTCATAAAAGACCAGGAAAACCTTTACCTATCAAGAACTGATGCTGCTGGACAAAGTGTCAAGCAGTTCTTTCATTTCCAACAAGTTCACTCACATTTTGGATTTCTATTCTTGAATAGAGTTGAGAAAGATGGCATTGAGGTGCCCAAACGACTTTTTCCTTTGCAGAGAACAGCCTGCTCTCAAAATGGTCCCAGATTAGATCCATAACTGACCAGGTAAACATCTATGAATGCACAAGCAAGGAAATTCTTCAGCTTATAATAAGCCAGCTGTTGGATGACTGAGGCACACGAGCTTCCTCATTTCACCTTCCTTCTGTCGCAGCTGCATCTTATGTTCAAACCTCTTGATCGTCGCCGATTTGATACTGATACTATGATTTTCGCAATGCAGCTTCACAACATATCACCCAGTGCATACAAAATGATTCGTCGATCCGGCTTAATCATTCTACCATCAACGAAAAAGGTAAAACAGATGCTTGCTAGTAGTCAGCAGGACTCCAACCTCAAAACCTTGTTCGATCAGCTTAAACCACAGCAGCGTTTGGTCAATTTAATGTTTGACGAGGTAAAGCTGGTCGAGACATTGCGATTTTCTGGAGGGCATGTTGTAGGATATGCTCAAAATGCAGCAGCGGGTGGTGAACGCGAAATGGTTCCTTCACATGCTATGGTTGTTGAAGTTGCCTGCCATTTTGGTGGTCCACGCTATATTCTACGCATTTTGCCCTGCAAAAAAGTAACTGCCGATCAGCTGAAGGAACTCCTTATCGAAGCTGCATCAGCTGTAGTTGGTGCTGGCGGTACTGCGATTTCTTTGATATGTGACAATTGCAATACCAACCACAGTGTTTATTCAAAACTTGGAGGACCAGGAAGTTGCCAAGTGCTGTCAATTCAAGAGCAATCTATGTTCTTAGTGTACGACTACGTGCACATCTTCAAAAATGTTCGCAACAACTGGATTACTGTTGATGGCAAGGCACTCTCATTTGTCGTAGATGGCAATGAGTACAAAGCTTACTGGAGTGATATTCAGAAGGTTTATGAGATCGACCGGGCTACTCCTATTCGCTTAACCAAGCTGACGCACACCGCTGTTTTCCCCAAGCCCCTTCAACGCCAGAGCGTACCATTTATATGCCAAGTGTTCAATGACAAGACTGTCGCTGCTTTAAATACCTTCAAGGATTCACTGGGCATCAGCGAAGGCACAATCATCCTCACCCAGATAATGAGTGAGTGGTTCAAGATGATGAATGTGAAAGACCGTTTCTCAACTATCCATCTACGCGACAAATCCAGACAGCCTTGGACAGCAGACTGTACAAGTTTCACTAGGCTGGAGCAGGCCTGCCAAATTATATCTACCTGCGCATGGCAAGGAGGTGGTGGTCGTAAGCTGAAGCTAACTCAGCAAACTGCTGAAGCCTTCACTGTGTCCACACGTAATAATGTGGATGCTGCCAAATTGCTTCTGGCAGAGAAAGACTTTGACTACGTTCTTCCTGCTATATTTGCAGATGAAGCCTTGGAAAAGTTTTTCGGCCAAGCCAGGCAAAGAAGCGGTGGAAACTTCTAGATTGACATAGTTGACATTATGGCTGCAGCTAAAATTGTAAATTTGCAAACACTCATTAAGCATGACATTATGCCCGAATCTAGTTCTCGTGTGATTGATTGCGACAAGAACTGTACAACTTCCATAAATCCAGATGAGTGAAGTGAACTCATTGACGAGATTACTCCTCAAGACACTCAGGATCTCTTGGGGTCTGACGATGCCCTTAAGCATAAAGTAGTCTATTTGGCCGGACACCTTGTTTATAAATATGGCGATAGCACTAGTATGGAGGAGATCATTGATGATCAAGATGGTAACGAGGTGTCATCTGAGTTTCTAGATAATTTGAATAGAGGTGGTTTGAGTGTGCCGACTATGTCAACCGTCTTTTTTGTACACAATGCCTATAATTTGTATGACAGGACTAAAATGCGTTGCCGATTTCATTTTGCTGAGCTGTTATCCTCTGTAGATGTACCTTTAGCTAGTAGTAATGTTGCATGTACTACTTTAGCTAACATTCTATTGAAAGCTCATGTCCTCAATGTAAGTGACAAAGAAAAAGCTTTGGGATGCCTCAGGAGGCAAGAAAAGCTCTCCGACTAGTGATAGACATAGACATAGTTGTAATAGGCATAGTGTTATGACATGCATGTAATGTTTATGTAATACGATAGATGACAATAAATATCAAAGTTTGACAGCTCTACACACTTGCATCTTATTACAATCAGCCATCTCTCACCGTTTATGAGTTAGACACAAAAACGGGCAAAAAATACCAAAATTCAGTAATTTGACCTTGAAATATGACCTTTTGACCTTGAAGATGACCTCAGGTGGTGTTGAAAATGACACTATTGAACTCGTCATCTTCAAAAACCCCTATATGGATCCCGAGATCGTGTCTCTACCCCTTCTAGAAGTCATTTTCGCCCCGGACTCAAGTTAATCCTTCAGACTCAAGTTACAAACCCGGAGCATGGGAGGTTCCAGTCCTTCTCTATAGGAGTCTATGGGGCGAATACATAACCTTCGTCAAGGTGGTGGAGGTAACAAAACAGGATGTTTTGCGTTCAGTGAAGTTCTTCAGCTTGAACTCACCGCCACTCTGAGAAGGAGCATCTGCAGTATCTTTGGTTTTATTGAAAGCAATATTGTATGCTTCACAGTGAAGGAAACCTCAGCTCGGAGGAAAACTGCAACCTAATCGCCATGTTTCGGAATAATTTGGGCCTGTCTACATTGGCTCGGCATCACTCCCGCACCTGCGGAGGAGTGGCTCACTCGCTTGAATTGAGTGAGCAGCATGAGACCATCTGAGAGGGATTCTGACGGCCAATTACTACCCTGCAGGTCTTCCGCCTGCCACCAAATTTATGCCTTCTTCACGTGCTCCTGCAGCAGGACATGTGGGTGGATCAACCAAATGACAATGAATGCCATCAATTGCTTTGCCTGCCAAAGCTGTCATCGGCATGATGAGAATTACGTACACTGTCGATATATAGGTACATATTGTGTACCATCCTATCAGCATTCACAGACACTTCTTCAAGGGGAGTGGTAAGAAGGTCGATAGATGGTCAGAGAAGCTTACGGGCTGTCATGGTAACACCATAAATGGACACGGCCAGCTGTGTGCAACAAATACGGTTAACATGGCAGCCATAGATGCTCTTAAAGACTATCCTTATCCTGAGATCGAGTTGGAAATCAGAGCGATGATAATGTGCAAGTGGCATGCCATTTCTGCCTTCCAACCTAGCTGAAGGATAATATACCTCATCAAAGCCTCGGCCTGGGAGGTAACACTATACAGTTGTGGCCAAAAGTATTGGTACCCTTGCACATTTTTCTAATAATGCACCATTTCGCCCAGAAAATTGTTGAAATCAAATCATATTTTGGTATCCACAAATGTATTTCTTTGGTTTGCAGTGGAACAAAACAAAAAAAGCTGAAAAAAAATGACTAAATCTCAGCTTATTCCACATATAAGTCCTAAAATGGCCTGAACAATATTGTTGGCACCTTTTCAAAATCGTTAGACAAAATTAGATTTCAAGCAGGTGATTCTCTTTTACTTTGGAATTGAACTCACCTGTGGCGTGTTGCAGGTGCCTGCAATAAATAAATAAAAATCACTCATTCAACCAGTTTGAGTGGAGAAAAGAAGTCATTCTGCTTTTTTGTGTCACTGTGTGTAACGTAATGAGCATGGAGAAAAGAGAGAAAAACCAGAGAACTGTCTGAGGAAGTCAGACACAAGATTGTAGACAAGCATGGACAATCTCAAGGTTAAAAGTTCATCTCCAGAGACCTTGATGTTCCTGTGTCCCCCGTACGCAATGTTATCAGGAAGTTTAAGGCCCATGGCACTGTAGCCAGCTTCCCTGGACGTGGCTGCAAGAGAAAACTTGATCGAAGATTGCAGCGAAGGATTGTTCGAATGGTGGAGAAAGCACCTCGATCAACTGCCAAACATATTCAAGCTGACCTTCAGACACAAGGTACGACAGTTTCAACTTGTGCACCATCCAATGCCAACTCGATGAAAGGGGGTTCTATGGTACACCACCCAGGAGAACCCCACTGCTGAGAGAGAGACGTAAGAAAGCCCGACTGGAGTTTGCCAAAACACACCTGAACAAGCCAAACTATTTCTGGGAGGATGTCCTCTGGACAGATGAGACCAAATTAGAGCTTTTTGGTGAAGCACATCATCTCCATGTTTACAGAAAACAAAATGAAGCCTTCAAAGAAAAGAACACCTTCCCTACAGTCAAACATGGAGGAGGTTCAGTGATGTTTTGGGGTTGCTGTGCTGCCTCTGGCACTTGGTGCCTTGGATGTGTGCATGGCATCATTAAATCAGGAGATTACCAAGGATGCATTTGGAACACAATGTTCAACCGAGTGTCAGAGAGCTGGGTTTCCATCGAAGGTCATGGGTCTTGGAGCAGGACAATGACCCCAAACACACTTCAAAAAGCACCCAGGAATGGTTCAAGACAAAAGGATGAACTGTTCTGAAGTGGCCACCAATGAGTAGAGATCTAAATCCCATTGAACACCTGTGGGGAGATCTGAAAACAGCAGTTGGGAGAAGGCACCCTTCAAATCTGGGAGAACTGGAGCAGTTTGCACAAGAAGAGTGGATCGAACTGCCAGTAGAGAGATGTAGGAAGTGCTTTCATGGCTATAGGAAGTGCTTGACTGTAGTTATTTTGTCCAAAATCTGTGATACCAAATATTAAGTAAAGGGTGTCAATAATTTTATCAATGTCATTTCTTTATATTTTCTGATTTAAAAGGATGTATCAAGTTCTGAATGAAAAACAAAGGTTCTGTAATATTAACAGTGAAATAAAGAATTGTGGAGACCAAATACTTTTGTCAATTTCAACTTATTTTTTCGAGAAAATGGTGTTATTTGAAAAAAGTGCAAGGGTGCCAATATTTTTGGCTTCGACTGTACACACACACAAACACACACACACTTTTATTAGTATAGATACACCACAATGTAGCTCTCTCGGTGAAAGGCAAATGCATTTTGCCTGATAAGGAAATAAAAATAAATAATCTATCTTTGGTTCTTATAAAGATCAATAAAACCATCGTGAAATGTTTTAAAAAAAAAAGTAAAACGCAAGCCTTGTTTATATCTCTGTTAATATTAGTCATGTTATTATTGTTCATATAGACTGTAAGGTAGGTTTGGATCATAATTTTTAAAATGTTATTGTTCTTTTGTATGTAGCCTATGGCTGATGGTTGCATCATTTTCTGGAACAACAGCTGTGTCATTGATGCAGTGCCCCATTTCCAGTACACCGGTACTCATTTTGCTTCCCTCCTCAGGTAGGCAGGCTGAATCAGCCCACCTGGTGTTGCATAACAGCAGAGACAGGGGCATGAACTCAAGAACCCTAAGATATTAAAGCAGCCACCTTATCCATTAAGCCAACACCAGGCCTATAATTAACAAGAGCGAGAATTGCTTTGCAATACATGTCCCCTACCAATGTGATATTTTCTAAGTCCAAAAAGGGTGTAACTCTGTGAAAAATTGATGAAACGCCCTGAAACTCGAACTTCTTCTGTAACTTATCATAATAAGGTCATGTACCAAGTTTCAGTTGAATATGTTCAAGGGTATGGCAAAAAGTTTGAAAAATCACAGGTGGGATGGTCGAACGGAGAGGAAACCCATAAGTCCCCGAGGGTGAAACCGGTAGGAGACTACAAAGTAGGACCAAGAGAAAGGTAAAAAAAAATTTTTTTCCATTGTTCAGGATGAGGGATGTTTAAAATTGCCATTTATGTCCAGGGCACCACAACTCCCAATGAGATGTCTACAACTTAGGATGACATACACTGGTGATGGACTGTAATGTGTTTGCCAACAGAGGCGGTCAGTAGAAAGACATACCAACACACAGCCTTGGGATAAAGGGGTCACGTTTACACTTATCTCTCTGTGTGACAGCCCCCTCGCAATGCTCCAGGAGCCATTTCGACAATTGCCTGGAGGCATTACGGAAGCACTTGACAACGTGAATATGGCATCATTACAAGAGATACGAAAAAACATTTAAATGGAAATGCAATTCCCAAGGAAGACATGAGTATTACATGCAGCACAATGAAGGTTCTATCATCTATGGGCATACGCAGCTGGAAAAGGCCTTTACACGATGTCATTTAAATCACACATTTCTGCTCCAATGGTCTGGGTAAGCGACGAATTATGGGCACAGACGGTGAACACGTGATCCAGGGACGTGGTCGTATGCGCAGACGGTCATTTGGTCATCGGTCGGAGCAGTGGGCATGGTCCATCTCTATCCAGACATCTTGTGTTGTGGCTTGTTTGCATGGAGACGCAATCATTACCCCACACACGCAGCACAAAGTGGGGGAAATGCAATTGGTTCACTCAGTCTGTTTGTCTGTGAACAGGATTTCTCAAAAAGTTATTGGATGGATTTGGACGAAATCTGGCAGACAGGTTAGGTGTGTCACAAGGATGAATCGGTTCGAATTTGGTGAAGATGTAGATCCAGATCCAGAAAAGATAACTTTTTGAATTTCAAATTGATTCTACACCATTGAGAGATCGGTCCAAAAACATTATATAGCACGATAGCTCAAAAAGTTATGCACGGATTCGGACAAAACTTGGTGGACATTTGGGTGTGTGACGAGAATGAATTGGTTCGATTTTGGTGAACATCCGGATCCAGATCCGGCCTATCAGTGCGATACAAAACCTAAACTGTTCAGCCTGGTGGAGGTATGCGCTCCACCGAGCACCGCTCTAATTTCAATCGAATTTCACATTTTGAACACTGTAGGACATGAACCGGCTTGTATGCATTTCCCAAAACCTGCAGTTTAGCAGAACTTTGGTTCCGAATTTGGCGAAATTGTACAGCATCTCGTTCAATGCACGCATACCTAAAGCAGGGTAAATATAATAATAATAATAATAATTGGAACCATACTCTACAGAGCGTGTCGGTGCTGCCAACGCAGTTTCTTGGGCTGTTGGGCACAATCCTGGACGGGTCGCCATTCCGACGCAGGATACTCGAATGGCTCAATTATCCCGGCAAGCCGATACTCAATTTGCTGACCTCGGAAGGATGACGGGCTGAGTCAACCCCCTGGTATGTATTAATTCAGCGGCCAACGGGGCTTGAACTCAGGACCCTTGGATCTCAAGCCGCTACCCTAACCACCGAGCCAACACCAGGCTTAAAGCAGGGTAAAGCAGTTGCATAAATCGATGTGTTTGTCTGTTTGTTCTGTCTGTCTGTCTGGCAGTCAAAATAAATGGAAAAAAATCATTCCAAACAGGAAACATACTGTTTTTAAGGACATCATAAAGGACACAAACAACAGGCACGAAGAACTGGTGTAAAAGACGGTGTTTCCCAAATGCATCAACAGCAGGCGGTGAACTTCCGATTCAATGTTTGTTTGTTTTTTCTACCCCTTAAACCCTCAACAACTACTCTTTCATTTCAATTAAATGACATATTCGGAACACAAATCGCCTTGTTTGTTCTTACAAAACCTTCAGTTAGCAATAACTTGTCACAATAAGACGCCATCTCGACCAATCAAATGTTCCGCTCACGCTCTCAAGATGAGGAACATCGAAATTCAGACAAAAATGGCAGCGTCCAGCGATGCCACGCCCAAGATAACTTAGTCCGCATGAAAAGGGAGGCGGTAGCCCTTCGCATGTCCTTTTTCTCAGTACTGCGAGGGACAAGGTGTTCGATGAACTCTCTCGTTATACGCGGTGATATAATGAGCTCGTGAGCAAGAAAAGCGACCTCCACTCATGGACATTATCACTTACTCACAGTAACAATCAGCTTGTCGACAGAGTCCAACACCACGTCAGTAAGATGATTCATGTTCACATTTGGAATGCAGGGATTAAATCTGTTATGCTCATTTCACAAGGCAATCACAAGGAAAGGGTAACAAACTTTGTGCTGTGTCTCCACTTGGACAAGCATTCGTGTGCACTCTTCACAAAGCCAGCGTGATGTAGTCTTACTTAAATGCAGCATTATTGCTCTATTATTAATGGACAAAACTTTTTGGAGATAAAACTGACGATGCTTCCAAGAGCCATTTGCAAATTTTTTGGACATTATAAGTTTCGTCGGAAAGTGATGAGGATTGGTGGTGGCGGATGTAAAGAGGGTATTACTTGGTCATTTTTATACCCACTGTTGAGTGTAAGCTGCTGGGAAAGGTCTTTTAGCAGGTGGCAGATGTGGGACACGACGGGAAACATGGTGCATGCTGCTAAAGGGAAAATATGATGAGGAGGGAGGCCAAACCCCGAACGGGACGTGGGGGCTAAACCCCGTCCGGATGATGTTCTGACTTGTGAAGCTAAACCCCAATCTTGGCGGTGATATTCATCCATGCCCTGGCAGTGATGCTAAATCTGCACCCCTTGGCCTGTGATGTTTATTTTTTTCTTCTTTTTCTTGTTCTATACAGGTATCAAGGCTCATGGAAGAGCAGAATGGCAGGGAACAATGGATCAACAGACAAGATGGGACAAAGGGAAAACAGTGGGGGAGTGACAAATGGATGCACCACAGCACAAATTCCATCATGTACTATGAAGCTAAAACTCTTGCCGGTGGCCATTCCCATCAGAATCATGAAATTTATCCGTGTTACAACTGCTGCTACTTGGACATGTACTTTAATCATACAAGTGAAACAAAAGACCTGCACAATGTACAAGAAAACTTGTTTGGAGGCAAAGCCTGATGTGATCATGCAGTGAAGTATCATATGAAGCATCACACCTGGTATCGATGCTGTCGTATGATCCCACCGTGTAGTGCCTGAACAGCCTCCGTGATTTCTCTTCTCTGCTCTCTAGGAAACAATGGGAAGGGATATTGAAAGCACCTCCTCAAAGATGAGGGGAAACAAAGCACGTAAGTGCCACTTGCAGTCAAAGCCAATAAGCCTTTTATGTATACTACGTGAGGGACACGAGGACGCGTGCAATCGATGGAATGAAGGTTATAGTAATCGAGCCTGTGGCAGATTGTCACAGAATTGTTTAGTGTAATATTTAAACCTGATCAAACCTGTTGCAATGAATTTATGTTTCCAAGTTGTATCACTTTACATTATAGGTGCATGAAACAATGTAAGGCCGAGCAACGATTGAAAACTACAAATTGTATTATTTGGTTCTCGTATTGAATAATTTACAAGAACCAAAACCAACCTTAATTTACACGAACATACTGTAGTTGTCAATAATTATATGATCTATCAAGGGGTTTGTGGAAAGAACCTTCAGACAATGTATGACGACTGTATGACAACACAATACGGATGACTCATACGAAGAATACATTTACAATTCCAGATGCTATTACCGTCTGCGGACATCAACGTGCTTACTCTTCCTTACAATGTCTTCTCATGCTGTGTATATAAACATGCTTATTCTTCCTTACAATGTCTTCTCATGCTGTGTACATCAAACATGCTTACTCTTCCTTACAATGTCTTCTCATACTGTGTATATAAACTTGCTTACTCTTCCTTTCAATGTCTTCTCATACTGTGGATATCAAAATGCTTACACTTCCTTACAATGTCTTCTCATACTGTGTATATAAACTTGCTTACTCTTCCTTTTAAATGTCTTCTCATACTGTGGATATCAACATGCTTACACTTCCTTACAATGTCTTCTCATACTGTGTATATAAACTTGCTTACTCTTCCTTTCAATGTCTTCTCATACTGTGTATATCAACATGCTTACTCTTCCTTACAACGTCTTCTCATACTGTGTATATAAACTTGCTTACTCTTCCTTTCAATGTCTTCTCATACTGTGGATATCAACATGCTTACACTTCCTTACAATGTCTTCTCATACTGTGTATATAAATTTGCTTACTCTTCCTTTCAATGTCTTCTCATACTGTATATATCAACATGCTTACTCTTCCTTTCAATATCTTCTCATGCTGTGTTTATCAAAATGTTTACTTTTCCTTACAATGTCTTCTCATGCTGTGTATAGCAACATGCTTACTCTTCCTTACAATGTCTTATTCCCATCCTGTGGATATCAATATGTTTACTCCTCCTTTCAATGTCTTGTTAACATCCTGTGGATATCAATATGTTTACTCTTCCTTACAATGTCTTATTCCCATCCTGTGGATATCAATATGTTTACTCTTCCTTACAATGTCTTGTTAACATCCTGTGGATATCAATATGTTTACTCTTCCTTACAATGTCTTGTTAACATCCTGTGGATATCAATATGTTTACTCTTCCTTACAATGTCTTGTTAACATCCTGTGGATATCAATATGTTTACTCTTCTTTACAATGTCTTGTTAACATCCTGTGGGTATCAATATGTTTACTCTTCCTTACAATGCTTTGCCCTCATCCTGTGGATATCAATGTGCTTACATTTTCTTACAATCTCCTGCAAAATATTCTTTGACACATATCAAACTCCCTTTCCTCACAATGTAAATCTCATTCTGCTCGTATTCGTATTTGTTGAACCATCCTGCACAAACTCGTATCCATTTTATCCTTTGAGGAACAAGCAATGAATATCCTTGCAATAGTACTTTTGGCTCAGCATCGTTTTGTAGTTTTGCACAGCGCAGGAATGATGGGCCAAATGGCCTGCTCCAGTGTCAAAGTTCCTTGTATGTGGAACAATTTGTCAAGAGAGTGAAGTGAAAGTAACGGCAATTGATGAGTTAATAAGTTTAAGGTACCTTGAGGCAAGTTCCTACCCAGATTAAACAGGTTGGGACAAAAGGGATTGTTTTGCGGTTTGTTTCTCCAGATGTCTATCATTTTACGTGGTGTCTTAGTACCATTGGTTCACACACATTTGCTGTCCCAAGCAAAAGCATCGAAAAGAAAAACCAGAATGGCGAAGCAAGAGGATGAGACAATCAGCCTTTTGTGTCATACGTTTAGCCTGACCATGTCTTTGCTTCCCCTTCCTCGTCATCTTGCCTTCCAGGTGTGCTGCATGCACACTTTCTTGACTGTGCGTGACCTGCGTCACCTGGAGGTGCTCAGGTGGCCAAATGCCTGGGCATTGGAGCCAATCTGCCTCTTCCTAATAAAGCTCCTCAGAATGGGAAGGATAAAGATAAAATTGGCTTGTTAAGTGCAAATTTCACTGTTTCATGTTTGGAATGTTTTCAGTTTTCATCCTGAAGACAAGTTCAATTTTTACTCACCATTGATGAAAGCACAGGGAGGATAGACGGTACAAATGACAAACTTATCACACTCAAGATCTAAACTTGAACTGTTGAGAGTCGCTTGCCACTAGGTGGCAAAAATGTTCAAACTATCAAGCAACATAGGAGACCGTGTGATTACACAGATTCCTCCAAACCAAAAAAACTCTTCGGAGCTTCTCATCAAATTTCTACGGAATCTTGTGAGAAGCTAGATGACATTTTATGGTCCAAGTACTGTTACAAAGGACCACGAAAAACAAGGACCAATAACAAAGCCTGTCTCATTCCATAATGACAATGAAGTGGACCGGAGAAGTCCCCTCGGATTCCTCCACTATCTGGACACAAAATTCTAGCCCATCTTCCTCGACCACAAGAAGGAAAGGAAATGTAGATTTGAAT
This sequence comes from Eptatretus burgeri, assembly GCF_056783735.1. Classification (NCBI taxonomy): domain Eukaryota; kingdom Metazoa; phylum Chordata; class Myxini; order Myxiniformes; family Myxinidae; genus Eptatretus; species Eptatretus burgeri. Next base: position 13,486,528 of record NC_140965.1, on the reverse strand, counting down.
CTCAACCCGAGCTCAGTGACATCACGATTACAGTCATTATGGAATGGAATGGAAATGCTTTATTGAAAAAAATTATTCACAGCACCCTTAAGGCTGAATTGCGAATATTTTACAAGAATACATATAAAACTTGAAGGGCACTCAGTGGAGTGCATACCTCCACCGCATAATACCTCAACCACGAGAGCATATTGGACCCAATACATTTTTGAAATATCATGCGATATATCGTTTTTGGCCCTATCTCTCAATAGTGAAGAATCACTTTTAAAATTAAAAAAAATTCTCATATCCAGATCCGGATTCGGATCTTCACCAAAACCGAATCAATTCGTCATGGTCACATGCCCAACATGTTCACCAAGTTGTATTCGAATTCGTCCACAACCTTTTGAGATATCGTGCTACATATCATTTTAGCCCTCTCTTTCAATGGTGAAGAATCACTTTAAAAATTATCAGATACGGATCCGGATTCGGATGTTCACCAAAATTGAATCAATTCTTCCTTGTCACACCCAACATGTCCACCAAGTTTAATCCAAATCCATCCACAACTTTTTGAGATATCCTGCACACAAACAGACAAACAAACAGACGGACTGGGGTGAAAACATACCTCCTTCACCTTCGGTGGCGGAGGTAAAAATAGGACCGCGGATCCTGAAGCTCACCTGGATAACCAGCAAGTCACTCAAACCCCCTGCAGACCCCCCTTGACCCTGATTTTTTTTTAATGCCATGAACAAACTTTGGTACATCATGGGTGATGAAGGTTGTGGTCAAGTTTCATCAAAACTGTGTGTGTAGTTTCACAGAAGGGTCTGGGTGGGGGGGGGGGAGGGGGGCTGAAAATACCGATTTGAGCAAATACCTAAATACCGTGTGAATCTGTCCACAACCTTTTCAGATATGCTATATATCGTTTTAGGCCTGTCACTCAGTGGCGAAGAATCACTTTAAAATTATTGGATGCAGATCCAGATTTGAATCATCACCAAAATTTAATCACCGATTTTGGGGGGAGGGGTTACCCCCCCCCCTCCATAAGCACAGATTTTGATGCAGTCAATAAACTTTGGTGCATTACGGGTGATGAAGGTTGTGGTCAAATTTCATCGAAATTGTGTGTGTAGTTTCATAGAAGAAGCAAATACATATTTCCTTGGGGGGGGGGGTTAAAATATACCCATCAGAGATGGGGAATCCCCCGCCATTGAAACATATTTTTGAAGATGGCCGCCCCGGTCGGCCATCTTGGATCCGGCCACGCCCAAAATCAATAGGGTTCTTCCTTTTCAGGTAGTACATGTGTGACCCAAATTTCAAATCGATATGGAAAACAGTTTATGAGTTATCGCACTCACAGCTATAAATGTTGATGCCCGGCCAGCCGGATGGACGGACGGACAGCCGGACGACCCGGGTGACAACAATACCTTCTGCCACGCGGCGGGGGATAAAAAACAAACCCCGTAGACCCCCTAGATGAGCGCAGATTTTTATGCGGTCAATAAACCTTCGTTTGGCATCAGATATGAAGCTTGTGGTCCAGTTTCATCAAAATCATGTGTTTGATTCAAGTGATAATGACTGAAGTGTTGATGGACTGACTGACTGACTCATCTACGACACTGCTCGATCACATAAGCTCACTGACTAAAGTCCAGGTGAGCTAAAAATGAAAGTGTAATTAAAAATTGACATGCTGAGAATAGCACATATAATATTGTTCACGGTATATAAACAGTTAAAAAATATTATATTCACCAAAGGATAAAAACAGACAACTACAAGGGCACCTGAAAGAGCGCATACCTCCGCCAGGCTGATTAGTTTATGTTTTGTATCCCACTGATTGGCCGGGTCTGGATTCGGGCCTGAATTAAAGTTTAGGTCGGCTCGTTATTGTCACCTAACCAACTCATCCACCAAGTTTCGTCTGATTCTGTCCACAACCTTTTCAGATACCATGCTACATATCGTTTTAGCCCGATCAATCAATGGCGAAGAATCACTTTTAAAATTCTTGGATAGAGATCCAGATTCGAATCTTCACCAAAATTTCATCAATTCTTCCTTGTTCCATACATAACCTGCCCACCAAGTTTCGTCCGAATCCGACCAGAACTTTTTGAGATATCCTGCTACATATCGTTTTTGGCACTCTCTCTCAATGATGCAAAATCACTTTTAAAATTCTCGGATCCAGATCCAAATCTGGATTCAGATCTTCAGCAAATATTTAATCATTTCGTCCGTGTCACATATCCAAGTTCTCCACGAAATTTCGTCCGAATTCATCCACAACTTTTTGAGATATCCTCTTCAGAAACAAACAAACAGACAGACAAGGGTGAAAACAACCTCCATCCACCTTCAGTGGTGGAGGTAATAAAAATAGTAATTCCAATACCCAGATTAGGTATCTAAGAGAATACGTACTAAGATTCATCAATAAATTAGATTCAGTGATACTTAATCCATGAATGGAACCAATAGACAATAATTGTTGACGTAAGGGAAACCACGATGAAATATATATATATATATATATATATATATATATATATATATATATATATATATATATATATATATATATATATATATATATATATTGTTGGTGATGTCATGATTTAGCAATCAGGTAAGGTATGAGATAGAGCTGTTCCGGTACCTTTCAGTACAGCATCAAATATCCACAAACCTTGGAGTGCTTAGTGTGCTACATCCATGGAATTGAATTGATGGTAACACTGAACAACAAAATTTTTTTTACTGGAGATGTGTAAAGTGATTTAGACTAATTTGGGTACGCTGATTTCAAAAATCATAACCGTTTTGCTGTATCACGTCAGGATTTTCAGTAACAGAAATATTCCCATTGCCTAGAAGTCAGGATTTCAATGAAATTTACAAAAATTCATTTATTCATTTATTTCATCATGAATGCTTCAAAATTATAGAAATTACAGAAAAACTCCACTAGAATGTAATTAAAAATGCTTTAGGCATTTGGCTTTGCGTTTGTGCTGCTCTGTGTCAGTTTCACGATGCAGGAACCAGCAGAAATCGCCCATCATGTTCGGGTTGTGCCGCCCTTGGTAACACGTCTCCATGAGTGAAATCTCTTGGTGGAATCGCTCGCCGTGCTCGTCCGAGACTGCTCCCAAGTTATCAGGGAAGAAGTTCAGGTGCTGGTGTAGGAAATGGATTTTCAGGGGCATCCTGGAGCCAAGTTTCCTGGAGGACTCCAGCAGCTGCTGCACTATTTCTTCATAGTTGTCCGCGCGCTCGTTCCCCAAGAAGTTGTCCGTCACAGCTTTGAAGCTCCTCCACGCTGCCAGCTCTTTGGGGTTTAGAGTTGTCGGAAAAGTTTCGTCCTTCATAATCTGTTGGATTTGTGGTCCAACAAAGACACCAGCCTTGATCTTGGCCTCCGACAAGGTGTTGCCAAACTTTTCCTTGAGGTATAAAAACCCACGCCCATTCAGATCCATTGCCCGTACAAAACTTTTCATCAAGCCGAGCTTTATGTGGAGTGGTGGAAGGAAAACCTTGGCTGGGTCGACAAGGGCGACATGCTTCACGTTGTGTCGACCAGGTACATGCTCTTTTCGCTCTTCCCAATCTTTCTTCGTCCAGTGATTCTTGTCGTCTCTGCTATCCCAGAGACAAAGGAAGCACATGTATTTCGTGTAGCCTGACTGCAGCCCTAACAACAGCGCCACCACTTTCAAGTCTCCGCAGATGTGCCAGTTGAAGTCATTGTACTTGATGGAATCAAGCAGCTGCCGCATAGTCTCATAGGTCTCTGTCATGCCGAACGCGTGAGCCAGTGGGACTGATGGTTTCTCGTTGCCATTGTGGAGCAAAACAGCCTTCAAGCTGTTCTTCCCCGAGTCGATGAAGAGGCGCCAGTCTGCAGGATCGTGATCACACCCGAGTTCTTTCAACAGACCGTTGATGTCACTGCAGAATGTCATCGTGTCTTCCATCTCAAAGAACTCAGCCATGTCTCTGTGATGTGCTCTGAACAAGGATATCTTGGTGTTAGGTTCAAGTAGATTCCACTGCTGCAGCCTTGATCCAAGCAGCTCTGCCTTCGCCTTTGACAGCGAGAGATCTCTTACAAGATCATTTAAGTCTCCCTGGTTCAGAAGGTGTGATTCTTGAGTGTCGGGTTCAAAAGGTTCATCATCACCATCCTCTTCACCACTGCTTACAGCTATGTTCTGATCAGCTGGAGGTGTTGGAACGGGGTTCTCGTCATCATGAGGCACAGGTTTACGAGCAGAGACGCAGTCAGCGTACTTGATGTTACCTTTATTCTTCTTGTTGAAGCCGGCGATGCTTGTGCAGCAGAAATAACAATCATCATGATGATTCTGCGGCTCACGCCATATCATGGGCACCGCAAATGGCATGCTCGCGCGCTTGCCCACCAACCACTGAGTCAAGGTTGTGTGACAGCTTGTGCAGCAGATGTGTGGTGCCCAGCTCTGTTCTTGGTCCCCCACCTTACACCCGAAGTAGTGAAAGTAGGCGGCCTTCATTTTCACTGCTGTAGATATACTTCGCTGTTGATCTTTTTTGGTATACCGACCACAGACATAACAGAAGTTGTCAGGATGATTGGTACAGGAACGCCTACTCATCTTTATCTGAAAGAAAGAAATATAACACAAGTTAACAACAATTGTACGAAATAGACATGTTAAAGACATATGTAAATTTCATTGAAATCCTGACTTCTAGGCAATGGGAATATTTCTGTTCCTGAAAATCCTGACGTGATACAGCAAAACGGTTATGATTTTTGAAATCAGCGTACCCAAATTAGTCTTAATCACTTTACACATCTCCGGTAAAAAAAATTTTTTGAAATTTGTTGTTCAGTGTAATCGGTGATGCAACTTCGAAAATGGCTCCAGTAGGGATGGTGCAAAAGAGAGGTACACATACAGGAAGTGGTGGCATCTGATACTGAGAATATCAGCGGTCAGTGTTTTGAGTCAAAATAAGCTTCATGAAAATCCCCCCACCTGGATGATTTCCGCAAGAAAAGAGTGATCATCATGGCACTAACGACGTACTCACCGAGGGATTTGCAATCGCCAGGACAGTTCAATAGGACTTCAGGTTCAGGGATTTTTTTTTCCCAAGTGTTGATCGAATCTGCCGCTTCGACCTCATTGAAGTGAAGTTTTCTGAACCAGATTCCTCATGTTTTTTTCTGTCATATCTTCCTTCGTCCCTGTGTTTCTGTTATATCCTGTCCAACATTCTGTCTTTATTCGTAACGTAATTGTGCTGTATTTGTCAAGTTCGTTTTTTGTGTTGTTTCAAGCCGGTGTCAGCTGCTCCTTGGATAGCAAATGTGAAAATTTCTGTGTCCTTCTTGTCTCCATGTTCCTCGTTTTTCTTCTTTCTTCCAAAACATTTTACTTCAACCTCCTCAACATTATCCTATTTCTGCTTCTCACTTCAAAATAATAAAAATCAAACAAAAAAACTTCCCCCCCCCCCATTCCACAACAATCTCATTCCACTGGACTTGAATTTCCTTCCGCCTGTACTTCCTGATCTCCATTCTTTTTTCTTTTTTTTCCAACTTTTTGGAAATATCTCAAAACTGAATCTTCATGGAATATAAACACTTCTTCCTTTATAAACATTAAAAAAAAAACATTGAAAAATGCTTCACTTTCCTTATTTCTCCATGAGGAGTACTCAGTTCTCCCTCCTGCTTCACAACACTTTTCTTCTTCTTTACATTCGTTTTCTTCTCCTTCTTCCGCACTAAGATTATTTTCCAAAACTGTCCGTCAGCGAAGCGCTTCGTCCAACAACTACAGCAGCACCTTTCTCTGTACCTTCAACAAAAATTCTTTGGTTTGGAGATATAGAGACGATTGGTTCATCTGATCATGTGCTTGTGAGACTCAACATGTCTGGCAATTTTCAGAGAGCCGTCTCACAACACCGGCGAGTCTGGTATTTCACGGATTGGTAGGGACTGCGAGCAGCCATCTCTCTTCAGGACTGGTCTCCCATATCTACTGCCCCTGATATTAACTCAGCCTGGGAATTCTTCTACAGAATCCTCTTTTTTTTTTTTTTCTCTTTTTCTCTTTTTCTCTTTTTCTCTTTTTCTCTCTCTCTTCTCTCTCTCTCTCTCTCTCTCTCTCTCTCTCTCTCTCTCTCTCTCTCTCTCTCTCTCTCTCTCTCTCTCTCTCTCTCTCTCTCTCTCTCTCTCTCTCTCTCTCTCTTTCTCTCTTTTTCTCTTTTTCTCTTTCTCTCTTTCTCTCTTTCTCTCTTTCTCTCTTTCTCTCTTTCTCTCTTTCTCTCTTTCTCTCTTTCTCTCTCTCTCTCTTATGCACAGATTCATCCCATCTCATCTTCAATTATCCTACCCTTTTCCCACCCATGGTAAACTGAATCATGCGGTGAGGCAGTTGCTCTGAAACAACTCGCCTTCTCTTCCTGGAAGGCTAACCTGACTGAAGGCAATCTCAACTCATTCCACAATGCCTGCAACAAGTGTGTGTCCACTCTCAGAGGAGCCAAAAAACAACATTTGTCCAATCTCAATAATTAACTTTTAGAGGAGGTAGACAACCTAAGCCACCAAAGGTGAATGGAGGTTGTGTTTTCACCCCTCTCTGTCTGCTTGTCTGTCTGTGAACAAGATATCTCAAATAGTTGTGGACAGATTTGTTTGAAATTTGGTGGAGAAGTTGGGAGTATAACAAGGCAGAATAAATTCGATTTTGGTGAAGATCTGAATCTGGATCTGGATCCGAGAGTTTTTAAAAATCTTTTTGAGTGATTCTTCGCCATTGAGAGATGGGGACAAATACGATATATAGCATGATATTTCGAAAAGTTGTGGACGAGTTATGATAAAATGAGTTGGATGAGTTGGTTAGGTTTCGATTTTCGACTTTGACAAGCCGATTCGATTTCGGTTCAGGTCCAGATCCAGATCCGGCCTATCAGTGGGATACAAAACAAACTGTTGAGACTGGCGGAGGTATGCGTTCGACCTAATGCCATTGTAGTTAAGTGTGTCTCTGGAGTCTGCTGCTCCTGCATTCCTCACATCTCTTCAAATGGTACCACAGCCGACTCCACTCGTGAAAACGTCAAATGCCTCAATTCTGTGTTTGCTTCCAAATATTGTCCCCAACCCTTTGTTCTCTGTACCCACCAGACCTCGTCACACCCAACTGATCCTGGGCCCAATTTCTTTTGCACCTGAGAAGGTGGAGAAGTTTCTGGCAACCCTTGCACCTGGACTGGACGGCATCAGCTCATGTGTCCTAAAAACCTGCTCTACTGCTCTTGAACATCTTCTTTCTGCTCTTTTTTTTTACCCTTGGAAATCAGTAAATATCACTGCAAAGATCACTGATCCAAAAAGGTGCAAAAGTCGATCCCCTTAACTGCAGACCTATCAGCATGCTTCCAATCATCAGGAAGGTCATGGAATCCATCATCACAGTTGACATAAAATCATTCCTTTTCTCCAACGGCCTCGTCTCAGATCACCAATATGGATTCAGACCACTTCACTCCACCTTGGACATGCTGCTCCTCCTCTGTGCAAAAAGTGGATGGAGGCCCTCAATGTGAGACATGAGATCAGGGCCATCTCTCTGGGCATATCTCAAGCTTTCGGCACAGTTTGGCATCCTGCCTTACTCTCCAAACTTTCTGCCTATGTCATCCAGGGCCAACTCCAGTTTGGGGTTGCTGACTTCCTCCACACATCGAGCCAATGTGTGATTTTCAACAGAATCCTTTCATCTCCTCTCTCTGTCATGGCTGGAGTGCCTCAAGGCAGTGTTCTGGGCCCAGTCCTATTCCTGATCTTCATCAATGATCTCTCTGACTCCATGGAAGATCCTCTTTATCTATTTGCTGATCACTCCACCCTCTACTGTGACATTCCTCATCCTTCAGACAGGCAGGCTGCAGCCTCTTCCCTCTCTTCAGACCTTGACAAAATCACAAAATGGTCAAACACTTGGAATGTATCTATTAATCCTGACAAATCTCACTATATCTATCTATCTATCTATCTATCTATCTATCTATCTATCTCTCTCTCTCTCTCTCTCTCTCTCTCTCTCTCTCTCTCTCTCTCTCTCTCTCTCTCTCTCTCTCTCTCTCTCTCTCTCTCTCTCTCTCTCTGAAAGGACTGTAGAGCAAAACCTACTATTACTTTCTTAAAAATAAAAAAATCCTCTTGAGGAAGTTCAGTCATTCAAACTCCTAGGTCTTACTATCAGCCATGATTGTTCTTGGGAAAACCACATTCCATAGTTGGCCTCAAGAACCAGTCATCAACTGAACATCCTGCGGAATGCAAAGTACTTCCTTGGCATACGTGAACTTCTGTTCACCCACAAGGCCTTTATCTGCAGCATGATGGAGTAATCCTCTCCCGTCTGAGCTGGCACCCCTGCCTCACACATTGCTCAGCTTGACGCCGTGGAAACCAAGGCCTTCGAGACTATTGCAATGTCCCATGATATCCAAGCTGAGTCTATCATGTTCCCATCACAGACAGGTAGGTGCTCTCTCTGTCTTTTAACACCTCCTTTCTGGTCTTGCACTCTCTGCTCTTTCTGTACTTTGCCCATTCCTCCTCCACCCCAGGTTTCTGAAGAGCACGTGCAGGATCACTGCTCACCTCCACACATTTGTTCTTTTTCTCCACCACCTGTGGAACCAACTTCTATATTCTCTTCAATCTGATTCTCTCCTCCAAATCTTCAAGACAGCAGTTCACCACCATCTCAGATCATACAAAACATGATCATCAGATCAATACAAATCTCAGATCACCATCCCCCATACAAAACCACGGTCTTACTTTTACTCCCCTTGTTAAGCCCCCCCTCCTCCTCTGCCAAGCCCATCTCCTTCCAAATTCAGTTTTTCCTTCCTTCGAGTTGGCATCTGTATCAATCTTATCCATCCCATGCGTCCTCGCTAATCCCTCATTCCTCCTCACACCAATTATTTCTCCAAGTCTCCTTATAATTTGTCTCTCAACCCTGCTGTTGGTGTCGGTCTATCTCTATCTCTATCTCTATCTCTATCTCTATCTCTATCTCTATCTCTATCTCTATCTCTATCTCTATCTCTATCTCTATCTCTATCTCTATCTCTCTCTCTCTCTCTCTCTCTCTCTCTCTCTCTCTCTCTCTCTCTCTCTCTCTCTCTCTCTCTCTCTCTCTCTCTGTTGTCCTGTTGGGTCCTGAACCATTCAAAGTTCTCACTCTTCCAAGAACCTTAACCTTGTATTCAACCCCACCCCCCCCCCCCACACACACACACACACACAAAAAAAGGTATCGCAAGCAGTCCATTGAACCAGCCAACCACTTTTACAGAAGACAAGAAGTGCTTAACGATTTCACATCACTACTGTATGTTTTCAAAATTTTGGGATTGAAAAGGAAAGACACCCAAATGACTTCAAGGTTGATGACCCCTAATACCACCTCCTTTCTTTTCTTCCAATTTGTGGACCTGTTGGCAGTCGTTAAACTGGAAATGTAGAGCTTTTGGGGCTGGGGAGATGAAATGGGTGGGGGGGGTGGGTGGATCTGTACGAGCAAGTGTCATTTCCTTTTAAAATTAATAATAATGATAATAACAAAAAGAATCAAGTAGTTAGACCGTCTCTCTTCAGCAATTTTCTAATACTCTGGCAGAGAAGAGGAGGGGCTTCCCCCCCCCAACTCTCAGAAGTTTTGCCACAGCCTGTTGGTAAACCTTCCACCCCAAATCTCTTTTCTCGATATATTGTGACTTCAACTGCAACTACGCCAGCTGGCTGGGTGTTGGAAATGCTTGATCATCTTAAGGCATTGCTGGCAAGGTTTTCCGTAAGGAATCAAAAGCTGGAAACAATCAGTAAATTTTCAAACTCGGAAATGAGTAACCTTCTCCATTAAATATGGTCATGAGCAACATTCCTACTCACCCACACCGACTCCATTGCGGCACCAATTGGCTCCTCTGATCATGGCCTCAACAATCTGGTTGGCTGAAGTCGGACGACGGCCCAATCACCAAATAATCTGGTAATTCACACAGGCTAATCGCAAGGTCTTTGATCTGCCATTGCATTCAAGGACCGGTCAAACATCTCCTCGACACCCGATATTGATTTCTCATGGGAACCTTTTCACAATCAATATCTCTCTATCTCTCTCTCTGATGCACAGGTTGTTTTGTTACTGCCTGCAGTTATCCTGCTCATCTTTTTGGCAATGGTACACAGAGGCATGATCCGAGACAGTTGCCTCCGAGCAGCTTGCTTTCTCAACTTGGAAAGCATACCCAACCGAGAGAACGTACATGTTGCTCTGCAAATCCTGCGATAAATATGTCTGTCCCCAGGCAAGTCAGAATACAATACTCATCTCAAAGCTGAACTCTCCTGACCTGTTTGCCTCTTCCAAGACCTGGTGGCAACTGGTGAAGTCATTCTCTGATGAATACTCCAGTCTAGTCACTCCATCCCCTCATTCTCTATAGATGGCTACACAGAAGACTTTGCACATGACATGGGAAAATATTTGAACTGTGCATTTCCTTCCAAGGGTAGAGTCCCTAATGTATCCCCACCCCATCGCTTTTGTCATACCTTATACACTGCCACTTGGACAGCAAGTTTTCCACTTGAGAAGTTAAAGTTGTTTCTGAATGACTATGACATCTTCATAGATTCAGGCCCTGGTGGCATCAATGCCCATGTTCTCAAAACATTCTACACCAAGAACTAGTGTTTCCATTATCTTCACTTTGAGCTGCATACCATGTACTTTGAAGGTGGCGAAATCACTCTCATTCTCCACTTGTTTCCCATGATAAACAAACGAATAAGCTTGCTTCCCACGATAAGGAAAGCAATGGAATCCATCATCACCGCTCACAACATTATTACTTTTCTTAAGCAATTCAAACACTAATTAATTATCAATTTGCTTTATGTCCCAAACCACTCAACTCTTGACATTCTGCTTCTCCTCGCACAACAGTGAGTAAAGGAATCAGAAACAGGAGGTCAGAGTTTTATCTCGAGCTGTGTGCTGCACTTTTGACAGACTGACATCAAACTCCGTCAAGACTGCATCTCACCAATATTTTATTGTGTTTCCCATTTGCATTAATGTTTTTAAAATTCACACTGACTTCCTGCCTGTAGACTTCCTGCCTGTAGACTGCCAGTTTATTGCCCTGCGCTCACGAAGTGAAAAGAGCGGTGAAGCGATTGGTTGCATACGTGTGCCGTGCGTACTATGTGTCTGCATTTTAAAAATTCATTTTCTCAGCAACCTTAAGTCTTATTGATGTAAATTTTCCAAATAGGTGTGCTTCCTCCTGTAGAATTTTAAAGTCATCATTATGATGTCATCGGTCACGTGGTACAGGTGCCATCTTGGAAAATCTGAAAAACTTTGCACCTCTATATCTCCAAAGCTACTCCATGGAAAAAGTTTACACATGGCTCATTGTCAAGTACTCCCCATGGGGAATAAGATCTGTTAATGATGATGTCATCGGTGCCTTCATTACATCATAATTCGACAAGTGCAACATGGCAGCCATATTGGATAAAAGCAAAAATCTTTGAAAATCTTCTTCTCTTAAACCGCTTAACCGATCAATGCAAAACTTTAACTAATTCTTGAACTATCCATGGGAAATAGTTTGATAAAAGTGACATCATCGGTCACAAGTCTGGCAGCCATATTGGATCAAAGGAAAAACAAAAACCTTAAAAAACAAGAGTTGGCTTTGCACCAAGTCCTTCTCAAGACTGCACAGGGTAAGTATTCTATTATATGAATCCCATTGAGTTACCTTCTGTGTCCGTCAAAACCCCTTTAACCTCTACATTCTCACTCGTCCATGAGCTTCCACTTTGACAGCCAAGCAGTCCTTCCAACTGGCATTCCATGGCCAGATTTCAGAGGATGTCAAGTTCCGGGGCTTACTGCTGCATGGAGCCTCGTGGTTTACCATTGAGCAAGTTCAAGGCACAAGAAAATGTGTGAACCCCCAAAAAAAACACATGAGGACAGTCGTTCTCAGAGTGGTGCCCTACAATGAAACAACCACAAATCATTATTGTCCATATGCATTCAAAATATAAAACTGACAGTTATGCACCTTAAAGTAAACAAGAGCTCAAGTGAGCACAATATACGCTCGAACAAGAAGGTATATACAGAATTGTGCTATTACATGGAAAACAGTATCCTGGTTGCCATGGCAACCACTTTATATGACGAACATATGTCGCGACACACGTCGCGAGAAGGTACAGACTGCGTCTCCGCAGTCTGTACCTTCTTCTTCTTCTTCTTTCGGGTGCTCCCGTTAGGGGTCGCCACAGCGGATCATCCGTTAAGATCCGCATAATGATTTGGCACAGGTTTTATGCGGATGCCCTTCCTGACGCAACCCTGGTTGCCTCTTACGACACAGGGATATGGTACACCTATTCTAACCGGGGTATACACGGGGCCCAGAACACTGGTACTCACTTCGCCGACCTCGGAAGGATGACAGGCTGAGTCAACCTCCTGGTGTGTATTAATTCAAGTGGCCAACGGGGTTTGAACTCAGGACCTTTTGTATCCCAAGCCGCTACCCTAACCACTGCGCCAACACCAGGCTCTCCGCAGTTTGTACCTATAGTGGGGAGAACAAGTATTTGATACACTGTCGATTTTGCAGGGTTTGCCACTTACAAAGCACGTAGAGGTCTGCAATTTTTATCATAGGTACACTTCAACTGTGAAAGACGGAGTCTAAAACAAAAATCCTGAAAATCACATTGTATGATTTTTAAATAATTAATTTGCATTTTATTGCATGAAATAAGTATTTGATCACCTACCAACCAGTAAGAATTCCAGCTCTCACAGACCTGTTAGTTTTGTCATTAAGAAGCCCTCCCATTCTCACTCATTACCTGTATTAACTGCACCTGTTTGAACTCGTTATCTGCATAAAAGACAGCTGTCCACACTCAATCAATCAGACTCCAACCTCTCCACAATGGGCAAGACCAGAGAGCCGTCTAAGGACATCAGGGACAAAATTGTAGACTTGCACAAGGCTGGGATGGGCTAAAGGACAATAGGCAAGCAGCTTGGTGAGAAGGCAACAACTGTTGGCGCAATTATTAGAAAATGGAAGAAGTTCAAGATAACAGTCAATCTCCCTCGGTCTGGGGCTCCATGCAAGATCTCTCCTCGTGGAGCCTCAATGATCATGAGAAAGGTGTGGGATCAGCCCAGAACTACACGGCAGGACCTGGTCAGTGACCTGAAGAGAGCTGGGACCACAGTATCAAAGAAAACCAGAAGTAACACACCACGCCATCATGGATTAAAATCCTGCAGCGCACGCAAGATCCCTCTGCTCAAGCCAGCGCATGTCCAGGCCCGTCTGAAGTTTGCCAATGACCATCTGGATGATCCAGAGGAGGAATGGGAGAAGGTCATGTGGTCTGATGAGACCAAAATAGAGCTTTTTGGTTTAAACTCCACTTGCCGTGTTTGGAGGAAGAAGAAGGACGAGTACAACCCCAAGAACACCATGCCAACTGTGAAGCATGGAGGTGGAAACATCATTCTTTGGGGATGCTTTTCTGCAAAGGGGACAGGACGACTGCACCGTATTGAGGGGAGGATGAATGGGGCCATGTATCGCGAGATCTTGGCCAACAACCTCCTTCCCTCAACAAGAGCATTGAAGATGGGGCGTGGTTGGGTCTTCCAGAATGATAACGACCCGAAACACACAGCCAGGGCAACTAAGGAGTGGCTCAGTAAGAAGCATCTCAAGGTCCTGGAGTGGCCTCGCCAGTCTCCAGACCTGAACCCAATAGAAAATCTTTGGAGGGAGCTGAAAGTCTGTGTTGCCCAGCGACAGCCCCGAAACCTGAAGGATCTGGAGAAGATCTGTATGCAGGAGTGGGCCAAAATCCCTGCTGCAGTCTGTGCAAACCTGGTTAAGAACTACAGGAAACGTCTGATCTCTGTAATTGCAAACAAAGGTTTCTGTACCAAATATTAAGTTCTGTTTTTCTGATGTATCAAATACTTATTTCATGCAGTAAAATGCAAATTAATTATTTAAAAATCATACAATGTGATTTTCAGGATTTTTGTTTTAGATTCCATCTTTCACAGTTGAAGTGTACCTATGATAAAAATTACAGACCTCTACATGTTTTGTAAGTGGGAAAACCTGCAAAATCAGCAGTGTATCAAATACTTGTTCTCCCCACTGTATGTACCAAATATGAAACGTGAAAGTTGAAAACTTTGGGAGTTAGAGTGCAGACAAGAACGGACGGACGGACGGACAGACGGACAGATGACCGGTATCACATAATACGCCCCGATATATGTATATATATATATATATATATATATATATATATATATATATATATATATATATATATATATATATATCGGGCGTATAAAAAAAGAGTCAATCAACCTGTAACTCGAGATGAAAATTATAGATTATAATTTTTTTAAACTCTTGTATATAATCATTCATCACACTCTGAGATGCTAAATTAAACAACTTGAGCTAATAGGTTAGTCCAGAATTTTTCCTTTGTGGTTATAAATAAATGTATTTATAATCTAGAAGAAATGTTGTAAGTAAAAGAACCCTGTGTTTTACCCTTTATCACCTGGCTTTTCCATGAGCCTCGATCTTACAGTATAGACTAGAACGACACTCGATAGAGCACATATCTCCATCAGGCTGAAGACTTTACGTTTTATATTCCACTGATAGGCCAGATCTGCATCCATACTTTCACCAAAATCGAATCGACTTCTTCTTTTTACCTACACAACTATTCCACCAAGTTTCGTCCGAATCCGTCTGTAACATTTTGAGATATCTTACTAACTACCGTTTTGGCCCTGTCTCTCAACGGTGACAAATCACTTAAAAATTGTCATATCCGGATCAGGATTTGGAGCTTCACCAAAATCGAATAAATTCATCCTTGTTGCACAACCAACATGTCCACCAAGTTTTGTCATAATCTGTCCACAACTTTTTGAGGTATCATGCTCACAGACAGATAAACAGATAAACAGGGCTGAAAACAACTTCCATCCACTTTTGGTTGCGGAGGTAAAATATATGTCTACGTATATCCACATAAAAGTGTGTGTGTGTGTGTGTGTGTGTGTGTGCGTGTGCCTGTGCGTGTGTGCGTGTGCATGTGTGCGTGTGCGTGTGTGTTGCTGATTGGTATCTTCATATGTGAGTTTCAGAATGTGGAATGGAGTCCTCCCAGGGTGGGCTCAAAGTATCCACCTTCATTTCCGTAAGGGGTCACGATTCATGGACCAAGCTGTGACGTTTTTTGTTTTCAAAGTTTTGTGTCGAGGGCTCTCTTCATGATCATTACTGAGCCCAGGACGGCTTCCAACTGTAGTTAGTTTGTAGTAATATTCCCAGGGATGGTTTTTAATATCTCTGTGACATTCTTCATCATCATTCCCATAACTACAACTATCACTGGTACAACTTTGGCATTCTTCAACTTACAGGATCTTTTCACTTCATGCTTGAGGTCTTGGTATTTGGTCATTTTCGTGATTTCTGCATCGTTAGTCCAAAATCACTGGTATTAACACCTCAATTAGCAATGCTGTCTTCTCTTTTTTTGTGTCTTTGTATGATACCTGGTTGCAATGCTTTGTTTTCAATGTTCACGACCGTCGGGATCATAAGGTCGTACGTGAGTGGAACTCCAATGTTTTAAGCGATTGCTTTTGGTTCATTTTCCTACAAATTTTCTGGAACTGGGATATCAAAGTTTTTGCAGATGTGCCAACGGATTACCTTTCAAACTCTGTTGTGTCGTTGTGTGTACAGCTGTTCTCACTTTTTTTTCTTTTCGTGTTCGGACATTAAGCATCACATACCATTCTCTTTGTTAACCCCACCTCCACCACTCACCTGTCTTTTTTTTTTCCTTCCCCCCCCCACTTCCTTTTCTCTCACTCTGTCCCTCCTCACTCCCACCCTCCTAATGAAATGCAGCACTTTTCTCCCACACCTCTGTCGCTCGCTCGCTGTCTCTGCCTGTTTGTCTGTCTGTGTCTGTGTCTGTCTCTTTCTCTCTCTGCCTCCCCTCTCCCCTCACCCTACACCTGCTCTCTCTCTCTCTCTTTTTTTTTTTTTATACCTTGGTCGAGGCTCGTATGAGAGCTAACACACAACTCACAGCAAGGAGGCATGAGACAAGAGGGGCGGGAGTGGAAGGGACAAAACATTGGGGAACAGACACAGGTGAACTGTGGAAGGGAGAGGGATGGGGATGGGACGGGGAACATGGCGAGGGGAAGATGGACATTAAAGGGACTTTCAGGAAGGAAAGCAGGAGAATTGAAGGAAGTGGGCTTGGGTGGATTATCGGGGGTAGAAAAGATCGAGGATTTGGATGGGGGAAGATAAGAGGTGGTGGTGAACAGCTGTTTTGAAAGCCTGAAGGGAAGAATGGGAAAGAATAGAGTGAGGAAGTTTATTCCAAAGGCGGGAAAAAAGAGGAATGAAAGAGTGAAGATGAGCAGTGATTCGTGATTTTGGTAGTTTTACCAGAAGGGGGTTGTTGGCGGACCTTGAGCGCCCTGTGGAAATGTGGTTGGGACAAATCGCAGAGAGAGCAGGGGGGGCAAGGCTGGAGAGGAGTCGGTAGAAGACAGAAAGACCACCGACCAACCTGCGGTGATTGAGTGAGAGGCCCAAAGACTCAGCTTCATTGCGGGAGATGCCAATGATCTTAAAAGCCCTGGTTTCGACAGCGTGAAGTCGAGAAAGGTGGGAGGCAGGAGCACCAGCCCAGAGGGGAGAGCAGTACTCCATCAGGCTACGGACAAAAGCTTTGTAAGTGGTCAGGAGCTCAAGAGGGCCGAGGAAGGACTTTGCACGACGGAGGATTCCCAGTCTCTCTCTCTCTCTCTCTCTCTCTCTCTCTCTCTCTCTCTCTCTCTCTCTCTCTCTCTCTCTCTCTCTCTCTCTCTCTCTCTCTCTGTCTCTCTCTCTCTCTCTCTCTCTCTCTCTCTCTCTCTCTCTCTCTCTCTCTCTCTCTCTCTCTCTCTTTCTCTCCCCCCCCACCCCCTTTATTGTTCCTGTCAGGAAAGTGACGGGTTGTATTTACTCGTTCTAAAGAAGTCAAGGAAATGAGTCATCTTGTTTCACATCCCCATCTAAGCACAACTCATGATGCTGTGACCCCTGGTTCATATCTATTTTACCATTTTCATTGTCGACTGAGGTTTTTGCAATTAATGTAAAAATACATTTTTTTTCGAATATGACACTACATTTTTTTTTTTGTATACCTTGTCGAGGCTCGTGTGAGAGCGAACACACAACGCACAGCAAGGGGGGCATGAGACAAGAGGGGCGGGAGTGGGAAGGACAAAACAGTGGGGAACAGAGACATTCGAAGATCTGTGGAAGGGAGAGGGATGGGGTGGGGAACATGGGGTATACAAGATGGACATTACAGGGACTTTCAGGAAGGAAAGTAGAGAATTTGAAGGAGGTGGGCTTGGGTAGATTATCAGGGGTAGAAAAGATCGAGGATTTGGATGGGGGATGATAAGAGGTGGTGGTGAATGGCTGTTTTGAAAGCCTGGAGGGAAAATGGGATTGAAGAGAGTGTGAGAGTTTATTCCAAAGGTGGGGAAAAAGAGGAATGAAAGAGTGAAGGTGAGCAGTGAAGAAATGTCTGTGTTTTGTTTGTTTGTTTGTTTGATTTATATGCATTCCATAACCGTTGGACGGAATGCCTTAAAAACTAATGGTTGTACTTGGGGTGTGTTCACGGAAGTTTTAAGTGATTAAATTATTTTTTCATACTCCTGGAAGTTGGAACTGCCATGACAAACTTGTATTTTAATATTAACACGACTAGAAGCACCCGCTCCCTACGGGAGCCATCAAGGGGGTCATGTTATTATATTTATGCCTATTTTACTCCAAGGGGTCCCAGGATTACACACCCAAAAAATGGTTGCGAATGGTTCAGCCATTTTTGCGGTACCTGGGAACAGACAGACGGACAGACGTTGAATTATCGTAAGATGCTGCTAAAGACAACACAACAAAATAGAGATACTGACGGTGAGAAACATTGTGAAGATTGATTTGCCCCAAAAAACAATGAATACTCTGGGAAGTTGGAACTGCCACCACACCACACCAAACTTGTGTTTTAACATTATGAGAAGTGTTTGTATTGTTACGGTTGTGGAAATTCGCAGGACACCATAAAGGATTTCCCCAAGATCAGTTATATCGATAAGTCTGTGTTCAGATAGATTTCCCCACCGATGTCTAAGGGATTTATTCGTGTAACCGGGCTGTGAATCTTCAGTTCGCCTTTTTCTTTTACTATCGTTATTTTGAACCAACCGCTCACAACCACCACCTCCACCACCGCTCTCATCAACCGCTTCACAACAACCACCTCCACCACCAACACCTTCTCCACCACCGCCTTCACACAACCACCTTAACTGCAAGTGCCCAACCACACCGCGCATCCTGCTCCCTTCCTACCTCTGAGCGTTCCGATCCCCTCACCATGCCACCATTCCCACTCCCACTCCTCCACCCTCTGCCTGGTGTTCCACTTCCCCTTCCCCACCATCTATCCCCTCCCCCCACTACATGCCCAATTCCACACTCCACCTGCTCCTCATCTCCTACGGTTCACCAGTATTCGAGGTCTCTGTTCAAATATCTATGATCTCTCCAATCAGGTTGCTGCTGTTATCCCGGACAATGTATGTTTAACAGAAACTTTTCTCTCACAGAACGTTCCTGATTTCTCTGTGTCTCTCCTTTACCGTTCTCTTTTTTCCAATTTGACAGTCCCCTTCCCCGCTCCAGAAGCGGTGTTGCTGTATATGTTAAGAACACAATTGCTCATTGTCCATTGTCCTCACTAACCCCTCTGAGACGTCTGGAATACCTCTGGCTGCGTTACCTCTCTGAAACCACCTAATGTTTGTTGGTATGGCATACCATCCACCCAATGATGACAACTCTCTATATACATCTATTTCCTTTAATGTGGATCAACTCGATCACCCATTCCAAATCTCTGCTTGTCATCTGCAGTGATTTCAACTGTGTTGGCTCAGCAAAACCAGCCCTGGTATTCCAGCAAAGGTCTTCTTCAACTGTGCATTTGGCCCAATCTGTAAACTTCCTAACCTGGGCTTTATTTACTGGTACGTCTTATCTCCTGGACCTCGTTATGACAAACTTTCCATCCGATCTCTTGTTGCTCTTCTGTCCAAATTTGTTCTTCCAATGACTTTCTTATCAAAGCCAACAACTCTCTGTCTATTGCAAGGGAGCAACCTCAGTAACAAAGGATATGGCTGTTCACACAAGCCAACTGGCAGGGATTGCAATGTGTCCTCTCACAAAAGCATTGGGCAACATCTCCACAGCAACTGATATTGATTCCACTGGGAATAGGCCTACTTTCACAAAAGTCTACTTTCTCTCATGCACTGGTTTATCCCTCTCCGTTTTGTGACTTTCCTATCCATCCTCTGGAGTCTCAACCCTGGTACACTGAATATTGTAAGGAAGCAGTTGCAGTTAAGCAGCTTGCTTCCTGCCTTGGAAAGCGAACCCAACTGAGGATAACTTTCTTTCATTCAATCTGTCTTTCTCATTGGGCTGCCTCCACTCTGCATGGATATCAGCAAACATTACTCCCATCCACAAGAAGGGTGCAAAAACAGACATTGCCAATTACAGTCCAGTGAGCTTGCTTCCAATTAGAAGCAAAGTCAAAGAATCCATCATTGCTGCTGATGTCATCTTTTCTGTTTTCAAACAGTCTGATATTTGACCATCAGTTTGGATTCCATAGCGGTTACTCAACTCCGGAGTGACATGCTTCTGCTCCTCTCTCCGTAATGCTTGGAGGCCCTCAATCTCAACAAGAGGTGACAACAATCGCTCTGGACATATTTCGGGCATTCGACAGTCAGGCATCCTGATTTGATTGCCGAGCTCTCTGCCTGTGGCACAAAAGGCCACCTGCATTGCCAGATTACTGACTTCCTCCACCTACGCAGTCAACGTGTTGCCATCAATGGTTAATCATCTTCTGCCTTTTCCCAGAGGAGGCTGGAGTTCCCCAAGGCAGTGTTTTTGGGCCAGTCTTGTTCCTCATCGATATTAATGACCTTTCTGATGCTCTGAATAAAAACCCCCTCTTCCTTTTTGCAGATGATTTCACATTATATCATACAGTACCCCCTTCTCTCTACTATGCAAACAGCACAAGCGTCTTTCTTTGCTGATCTGGAAATGATTTGACTCTGGAACATATCCTTCAATCCTGGAAAATCTCACTCACACTATCATCGCTCCAGAATGATCGTAAAATGAACCCATCCATCTATTTAGTTGATCATGCACCAGAAAAGGTTCGCTCTCTTGAATTGCTCGACCTCTCCGTCAGCCATGACATTTAATGGGCTGACCACGCAGCAAAGCTGGACTGCAAAGCGGGCCACAGACTGGGCATCCAACGTCGATCTGAGTCTTTCCTTGGAAAAATCAGAGCTACACAGTCTGTAAGGAGTTTTGCTATATCTCGATGGAATACTGCTCTCAGCTATGGGCTGGCACCCAAGCATCACATCTGTCTCTCCCAAATTCAGTGGAATCTAAAGCTCTCAAATTTATTGGAATCTCCTGTGATGGGTCCGAATCACAAAATCTGTTACTCTCACATTGCAGGCCAATTGGTGGTGTCTGTTCTACCATCTATTCTCCAACATTGTTCCCCATGCTCTCTCAGTCCCTTGACCTTACCCAGAAACTCCAGGATGCAAGCATTCTTCCTATAACCCCCCTACTGGTTAAACTTCCAAAAATCCAGGCTGTTTGCACATCTCAACTCTTTTATTCCTCATTTCTCCCATCTTCCTGTATCAGAGTGCCAACTCATTCAAGATTGTGCCCCCTTATTAGCTAAGGAAAAACTGCCTTGGCAGCCACATGTGTCTGAAGACATGGAGTGATTTTTCTTCTTCTCCCTTCCATGGCATCACCTTCTAGAGACTGTTCTGTCTCGCTCTTCCCTCTCGGACTTCAAGCAAGCAGTACACAGTCATCTCTCGTCACTCCAAATTCTGACCCATGATCTTTATTACCCCCATTAAGCTTTCCTAACTCGGTCATCTTCCTTGCTAGTTTCAGTGTCTCCTCCCCTCATCCCTTTCCTCATTTCCTGGTTGTTCATTTCCATGATTTTGTCCCACTGTCAGCTCTACCTTGCTATTTTCCTCCAGTAAAGAAAAAAAAAGATAGTATATAATAGGGGTGTGACTCAAACCTAGGCTAGACATATTAGAGGTAAGTGTGAGTGTGCTGGGCTGTCATGGTAGAAGAGATTTGAACCTGGGTTCAGAACATCATGAGCTAGATATTCAGATGGGGACACTAACAGGCTAATCCGTTTTTTCAATTGTTGACTGTGTTGAGGCTTTTGCTACCTCTTGATGTCTCGGCCCGAGGGTGTTGTCGGTGCCTCTGGCATGCGCACAACTTCCATTGGCTTAGATGTGCCTCTCACTCGCAGCAGGGAACGTGCACCAGGTGTTTCTGAAGTGGTACATTCAATAGTTTGAATATATAAGGAAACTGTCAGAAAATTATCATGTAAGATTAAATCACACTCGTGTCTCAGGCAATTCCCTGCTCATTGTTCAGCAAGGTTTTACTATCAGAAAGTGAAGTGTATGGCTAACCGTGTCCACCGACTTTCTCAATGACTTGCATTCTATGCACCTGGAATAGGTTGCTGAATTCAATCCTTTTTCCATCTTATGGCAGATGGTGAGGAAAGCTCAGATGATGTTTAGCGAGTCAGACTATCTAACAGAACATCCCAGTGTACACAAGAAAGCATTTTTGATTGATTCTTGGTGACATCCTAAAAAAAACTAATCATAATATACAGCAGCATGGCTTGGCAGGTAATGAGGCAATAAGATACCTTTTTTTATGGAGACTTTGGATTGATAATTACCTCCACACCGAAGGTGGTTTGAGGTTATGTTTTCACCGCTGTTTGTCAATTTGTCTGTCTGTCTGTGAGCAGGATATCTCAAAAAGTTATGGTCGGATTTGGACGAAACTTGGTGGACAGGTTCGGTGCGTGACAAAGACAAAATG
Organism: Eptatretus burgeri; assembly: GCF_056783735.1. Classification (NCBI taxonomy): domain Eukaryota; kingdom Metazoa; phylum Chordata; class Myxini; order Myxiniformes; family Myxinidae; genus Eptatretus; species Eptatretus burgeri. The sequence goes on along the minus strand of NC_140965.1, from coordinate 13,464,226 downwards.
ATTAGATTTTGGTGAAGATCAAGATCCAGATCCAGATACTATAAATGTTAAAAATGATTCTTCATCATTGAGAGATACAGCCAGAAATGATATGTAGCACAAAACCTCAAAACATTGAGGAGGGAGGGAGGAAGCTATTACTTGCTAATTACTCACAGAAGGGATGGCTTAGTAGAGGGAAAGAGTGGTGAAAGGGTATAAGATGTGACTTTAAGTCCTCAACTCTGCCACCCTCAAACAAACCCCAAGTCAGCAACCACCCCTGCGAAACACCAAATCCTCAACCTCCACTTCCCAACTCAAAGACGTCAATCCCCTCCCCATTTCAAGCCTTCAAACCCTTCCCCACCTCCCCGACCACAACTCCTCATCCTTCCCTCCATCATAAGTACTCACCCCCCAAAAAGCCTCAACCTCCCCCTCCCAACTCTGTCCCATATTTGCTCTCCCCTCCTCGCCTTCCCTCCGCTCAGTAAAGCCCGTCACACCTTGACGTTTTAGCCAGCGTATGCCGACGTATGAAAAATTTGGCGAATACGCTGGCACACGTTGAATACGTTATGGGTAAGTTTTGTATATGTTAAGAGCACGCTGAAGCACACTGGCATACGTCGTAGTACGCCGAGCTCGTCGACAAATTTTAAGCATGCTCAAAATTTTTCGACATATGCCAGCGTATGACTCACACGTTCCGCATACGGTGGCCATAAGTAGTAGGCATGTTATGCGATCGTTGACACACGTCGACACACGTTACTTTAAGTTACTCATAAGTCGAAACACGTCGAGGTAATGTCTAGCGTACCCGAAACTTATTTATAACCTATGAGTAACGTGCTTTGAACCTATGTGAAACGTATCTCCAACGCATATTGACATATGTAGACGTATTTGACGTCTTCCGGACGACCACAGAACTTAGTGAACGTGTTTCTAACTTACAGCTAGCGTATAATGGCGTATTGCCAGCGTTTAGGGGAATTGGTATATAAAAATGGGGTTCACACAGGAGGAACCCGTCAGTGTTTCAGACTCCATGGTGAGTAGATGTCCATGTCCATCCGAGAGATGGAGGATCCGGCAAGGCTGAGACGACAATACCTACGAGCTGTCCTCCAACATCAACATGACCTCATCGATTTGACACTGTACCAGTTGTGTTCCAATAGAGCCAGGAGAAGAAGAGCTGAACAGAGGAGAAGGAACTGGGTGAGATCATGGATCGGAAGGCAACGGCATTTTGGCATGTATGACCAGCTAATGGTGGAACTCCGTAACGAGGAGTTCTTTGAAGTTTTCTTCGGCATGACGGTGATGTTGACACTTCAATGTCTAGTGCAGTTATGATTTAAATTGTCGAGGAGCAGCCTATTAATGGGCTACGCCACGTGATCGTCGGCGATACGCTGCCGCGCTATGCATAAGTTAGACTATCGTTGGGCATACGTTGTGAACGCCGACAACACGCGAAGCATTCGTTGGTATAAGTTATGTATATGTTATCGAAACGTTCTGTGTAGGTTACTAATACGGTATGCATACGTCCAACTCGTTAATATACGCCCAAAACTGAGAAAAACATCAATAGTTCAGCGTAAGCCAGCGTTTTAGAACAATTTTGATACGCTGCCATATGCTGGCTAAATCGTCAAGGTGTGATAGGGGCTTAAAGCAAACAGGCATTCCAACATCGAAACAGCAGAATAGTTAATGGTTTCACCTCCTTTATCATGCCATCACCACCTTTACAGGAACCGCGTTCAAAAAAAAGCACCAACATGTCATGGCCCATCACGGTTACCTGTCCAAATCCCAATCCCATGAGATATGTGGAAATCCCATGGAATTGCAACTGTCAAGTAATCATGAGACCTGGAACCAAAGATCTTCTTTAAAGATGAGTATATCCACATGAGTTAAAAGTAAATTATGATGGATGTTTTCTTTCACAATGTTGTGAGGTTCCTGGAAGTCCTCAACAAAGACCTCAACAAAGACCTCAACAAAGACCTCAACAAAGACATGGGCTTTATGGTCCCTGGTCGAGTCGTTTAAGAGAAAATAATCAGAAATAACAGCAAGGACCTGCATAACCTCTGCCTTGAAGCCTTGCTGGAGAGAATGGCACAGAGTTATTTGGTCGGTGTATAAACAAAAATTGGGGAGGCAGGAAGAAAGAGGGGCGTTGGAGGGGAGAGTGTGTGTTTGGGGGGGGGAGCAGGAGAGAGAGGGAGTGGGTGAAGTGGGGGGAGAGTTTTGGTCCTGAAGTCACATTTTGCATTATGTGGAAATTCCCCGGTTCCCTGCTCCTGGCCCATTTGCCAAAATAATGTATATAGCCGACTCTTTCCTTATCCATTCTTCATTGGAATCTGCTACATTCAAAACTGGAAAGAGCAATCAGAGATTGCAGACCCTCACCAAGACTTGTTTTGTGTGGTGTGTTTTTTGGTGTTTGTGTAGTTTTGTGTGGTGTATTTTGTGTGGTGTTTGTGTACTAGTGTGTTACATAATTAATAAGAGATATAACTAGAACTGCCACTTTATAACTGCTGGCAGTGATGACCGGGTACCAATACTTCCCGCTTTGATGCAACCCCACTTTGATTGGACACCTGACCCTGACCCATGACGTTTATTATTATATTCAATTGAATTCAGAATGGGATTAAACATAAATTCAATTAAAATCAAATGGAAGACCAAATAGGTACAAGTCCTGCATTGAAGTCATCGGAAGGAACCCGAACAAGCAAAAAAGCAAAGATGAAGTCATCAGGAGGAACCTGGATAGAATTCAGGTTTCAGCTGCTACTCGTCTACCCTCCAACCCGTTCAGGCACAGCCAAGTGAGCCTTATTCAAAAAAACAAAAAGAACCCACATTAAAATAATTAAATAATTCTGCCTGCTTGACCATGTTTCTGACCAAGTTGAAATTTAAAACATATATTCCACATCACTACTATATCATAATTGTGAAGTTTCATGTCGACTTAATGAAGCGGTTACACACAAAACATGATTTAATATCTTTCTTCAATCCAATATGGCTGCCAAACCATGTGACCAATCAATTATTGCTTAACAAATTTGTACACTCAAGGCTGTACAAGTTTGTTATGGAGGAATACAGTGTTTGAAGAGAGCAACCTCCGACGCCAGGACGAGGCTCAGGTCTGTTATACCAGAGGAGGGAGTAACCAGGGAGAGATACTTGAGAGTCAGAGACGTCTTGAAAGAGGACAGTTTCTGTTAAGCAGATTATGTGTGGTTTGTCAGTGGCAACCTGTATGGAAAGATCTGTCAGGTTTGAGCGAAGGCCCCAGATGTTTGAGGTCCACACTGTTAATGAAGAGGGAGGGGAGGAGGCTTTGGGTGCAGAGGAGGGGAGGGTAGGGTGAGGGAGGAGGGGGAGGGGTAAGGAGAGTTGTTGAAATAGTGTGGGGGATTGCAGAAGAGCTCGGGGAGATGGCCGAATGAGGAGGATTAAAGGCTCAGTGGTGGTGGGTTGAGGTACAGTGGGGAGTAATAAGAGAGAAGGCAGAGGGCAGTTGAAGATTGCAGGAAGTGGAGCGATGAGATGGAAGAGAGAGGGGGCAGGGGAAGGAGACAGCTTTATGGGTGTGAGAGGGGGCAACTTTGAGAACGGGGAATGAGGGGGGAGATTGGAAGGAGAAGGGTGGGAGGGGAGAGTTGAGGGAGAAGGGTGAGGGGCAGTTTTTGAGAAAGGTGAGAGGGAAGCTTGGAGGGAACAGAGTGTGAAGGTTGCTTTGAGAGGGAGGGGTGAGAGGGAAGCTTTGAGGGAGGGAAGACAATGAGAGCAACCATGGCCAAGGTGCAGGAGGTTGATGGGAGAGTTGGGGAGAGGGAAATGATGAGACTTGGTCATGTTATGGTGAAGAAGGGAGCAGGCAGGGGGAGGTACAAGATTTGAGGGTTTGGGAAGAGGGGGAGGTCTGATGAGAGGAAAGAAAGGCATGTTTGTGGTGTTGAGGAATGTAATGATTGAGAGAGTGAGATATCTGTTAAGTTAGCAGAAGAGTGGCTGGGTAAACAGTTGATATGGAACGGCGGACTTGGCAAGCGATAGCAAGCTACTGCAAATCCTCGCTTAATATTGTAGTTACATTCTTGAAAAGTGCGACTTTAACTGAAACGACTTTAAGCGGATCCAATTTCCCCCATAAGAATTAATGTAAATAAGGGGGTTAGGTTCCAGGGAAATTTTTTTTTTATCATCAGACAAGATACATTATTTACATATCGAGTGTAAGTTTTAAATAATTTTAAACAAACAATTGAATATCATCATCTCCAGTTATTTTTTTTCTCATCATCTCGAGTTGCTTGGGATCTTCATTGGTTAGCTCTTCTCCATGGGATTGCAGAATTTGTGTAACATCGGCTTCTTCCAACCTCATAAAAACCCTCCTTATTGGTCAAGCTGAGGATAACTTTCGTCATAGCGGGGACAAGATCTTTAACTCCTTTCAAGTCATTGACACATTGAGAACACAACTTCCTCCGCACGTCATTCATGCATACCTGAGTAACTTCAGCCCAGGTGCCACTGATGTTATCAATGCACTTGAGGAGGTTTCCATTCGTGTAACATAGACTGTAAACACATGGCAGCTAGCCAGTTGGATCACTACTTGTCAAACAACTGAGATTGGAAAGGGTGACGCAACCATCGCTGTTATTGATGCACAGCGCGGTGTATATAAGGCCTATACTGCGCATACTCTGGGTGGCCTTATACACCAGTATTTACGCTATGGTCTGTACCCCTGTTCTTCATTGCACAACCAGTTGTGGTGATGATTCCCTCTCAGTGTGCTGGTTAAGATGATGATGCTTAAACCAGAACAAGAGAAATCTCACTCACACAAACAATGCAATGACGTGTTGTAAATGAAGTCCGGATGATGATTACTCCGTCGTCACCCCAGCAGTTGGTGAAGAAGGAAAGATTTAATGGCGCTGAGTCGGTTTCAGAATGGTGCCGAAAAATGGCAAGCAGAAAAGGAAAACTCGTTCGTTGCAGTCGTGGTTATTTCACCAAATGAAGGAAATCCACTTTGCTCAATAATCTTTATCAAGTCGAACCAAAAGTCACGACGAAAAATAATGATGTGTTGAGTGACTCATGAATAGGGATGAGAAAGGCTTGTACGTGAAGGCGTGCAAGCTTCCAACATGTCGTCACCAAAGAACTCCCGTGAGCCCTCGGCCTTTTTAATGTCCCGTGCATTGATTGGCGCTCCGGAAAGATACAACTAATTGGCTACCAGAGTTCACGTGTTTCGAAAATTAATTAATTACTGAGAAAATTAGTGAGTCACTACACGAACTCCCCCAAGATCGAGCCACTGGTGGCCTAAAGTGCGGCCCCTGACGTGCGGCCGATAATACACAAATGTGAAAAACCCCATCATAATCCGCCATAAATGCTGTCAAATTGACTCAATGGTTTCAAATGAGTGTTCCAATGCGAAGTGTAAAAGTAACATAACAACATCAGTGGATGATGAGTGTCCAACGAAAGTTGTGTGCAGACAAACAAACAAGAAAAAGACGTCTTGCACAGCATGATGATTGCAAAATCCCCCCCCCTCCCACCCTCTCCAAGGGTTGCCATGTATACATCAAATTGTCCATTTCATTAAGATTAAAACTGACAATCTTAATCAAAGCTCAGGTCAATCGGATGAAAATTGATTATTTTTCAGATTGAAATTGATGATTTTAGAAGTTTGACCTTGAGTTGACCTTTGACCTTTTGACCTCAAAAATAGTTTGTTTCCAAATTAAATGATGCACAATGCAATTGCTGCTTAATCTACAGGTTAATCAGATGAAAACTGATGATTTTTCAAATGAAATTTGATGATTTCAGAAGTTTAACCTTGAATTGACCTTTGACCTTTTCACTTCAAAAATAGTTCCTTTCCCAATTCTGTGATGGAATATACAAATCCTGTTCAACTTCCCAGTTAAACGGATGTAAATTGACGATTTTTCAGTTGAAAATTGATGATTTTAGATGTTCAACCTTGAGTTGACCTTTAACCTTATGACCTCAAACACAGTTTGTTTCTCAATCAAGTGACTCAATATGCAAATCTTGTTCAAATTTCAAGTCAATCGGATGAAAAATGACGATTTTAGAAATTCGGCCAGAAGATGAACTTTGACCTCAAAATCAATAGGCTTCTCAGCTGAGACTACTTCTACAACTTGGTAAAGTTTCATGATTATCAGTTTAGAATTGTGACCACCTGTAGGCAATAAACAGACAGACAGACAAGCCGGTAAGCGACGAGGGATCAGCTAGAATTGAAGCGCTGGATACGATGCTTTTCATTCTGACCGATCCACCGACGAAGATTAATTGCCAAGACGTATTGGTTCACATACAATTGTTCCTCTGCCTGGCAAGATTTTTCCTATTGTGTATTTTGCCAACTGGCGCTCCTCAGAGTTGAGATGGACGAAAGTGTAAATGACAAAAAAAATGTTCTACCAACCATGTTCTATCATCATGCCAAGACGCTTTCGTTTACGTCTAACCGTTTCACCTTGATGATATTAATTTATAAGGGTCTCGTTTCTCCACATTCAAAACTGTAGGACAAGTATTGAAAATAGTGAACGGCGGTCGAGAAAAAGTATTTTTTCGAATTTTGCGTATTTCAGCCCCGACACCCTTGGTGATCGAATCTGGAAAAATGCTGCGGTTCAATTTTGTAGTAGTTATTAAACTCTATCCATACACCGAATTTGAATGTTCCGCCGTCGACGGTTTCCGAGGTCAAGGTCACTTAACATATTCCCTGGTTCACCACCTTTCCTCATTCGGAGGGCTGCCATTCGGAAACTATGAGAGATAGAGGAACATTTTGCTGTTGCGATAACTAGATGGGGATGCAAGGATTAGGCAGGAGTTGGTCCGGTTGCTCTACCTATCATAGAAGCCACGCTACATCAGTTACCGTTTGGGTTCTTAAAACGCGGTTTTTCGGCCGCTGCATAGCAACGGGAAGTTGCTTAGCAACGAAACTCAAACGCGCACACTCCCAGCCCATATGGCACCTGCTCGCCAAGTTTCATCGAAATCTGTTTGCTGGTTTGTGCTGTGGAGCCTCGCGTTGCAGACACACACACACACACACACACACACACACACACACACACACACACACACACACACACACACACACACACACACACACACACACACACGGAAAACCTGACAATAACGGATATCTAGCGAATCCCAACAGACAGACGGAAAACCCGACAATAACGGATATCTTGCGAATCCCAACAAGCCGGTAGGCGACATGTGTGGTTATGAAATAATTGCATACTAGTCATACAGTTTTTGACGGATCGGGCTGAAAATATTTGACAAAGAGGTTGATTATAGTGCGCATAAAAGCCTGGAAGCCGATTTTTGATTTTCGAAAAAATTAATTTTTTATGATTTTTCAAAAATGTCAAAGTCCTGTTGCTCGGCAACGGGTGGTTGCTTAGCAACGAAACTCAAACGTGGACACTCCCAGCCCATATGGCACCTGTTCGCCAAGTAAAATCGAAATAGGTTTGCTGGTTTGTGCTGTGGAGCCTCGCGTTGCACACACACACACACACACACACACACACACACACACACACACACACACACACACACACACACACACACACACACACACACACACACACACACGGAAAACCCGACAATAACGGATATCCAGCGAATCCCAACAGACAGACAGATTCCCAAAGTTGAATGACCAATATACTTGAAAAATCTTCGATTTTGCAAGTAACAGACAGACAGACAGACAGACAGACAGACAGACAGACAGACAGACAGACAGACAGACAGACAGACAGACAGACAGACAGACAGACGGATCCAAACGCAATACCCTCTCCTTCAGTGAGGGAAATCAATAAATATTGTTGCCCCTAAATGTAATATCTCCATCAAAGTGTGACATTGATGTTTGATCGATTGTCATATTGCACACATGTACAATCATCAATACTTGTTGCTCTGATCAATATGTAATGCATGTTATACAACGCATGTGCCTCATTCTATGATGAATATCAAGGGAAAAGGAATAGGTGGTGGTGATATCTTTTCCACATTTCAGAATTGCATGTGTACGTTTAATCGCAGCCAAAATGTAACTGTCTGTCTGTCTGTCACTTTTAGAGAGTGACACGATTACCCAACAGGTAATGTGATAGTTCTCTTTAAATGCTGATTGTCAAGCAAGGAAGCATCACATACCATTTTGAAAATCTGGTATGACTCACTTGGGCTTCAACCCACCAACCTCACAGACTCAGAATGGAGGTTCTTACCATTACATGACCAAGTCTGGTTAAGAATGAACTTTTCAATATCCACTTCACCAAGTTGCTAAATAGTTATTTTATGCAAAGCACACTACTAATATACAAGTGCTTTGATTGAAAGCGTCTGTTCAAACACAATTGCTTTTCCGAATGACAAACACTCAACCAGACACTTCAACATCATTTGGGCTCGTGGCTAAAACTCAATGGTGTGCGTGTTATGAATTTGTCCTTTTTACAAGGGCAAAGGCATCATTCCACTATCCCATACCTGATTACCCTCTCCATTTTTAATCTGAATGTTCAGCTCCATTCCTTTGGACTTTTGTTTCATCTGTAGGACCGCATCCCTGCATCTGTTTCGTGCCTTTCCCTCGAACCCTTCAAGTGTGCCACACATTGTCACAACATGCTTTCTTCCATACAAACGCACACTCTCACTGACCCCCTCCTGATCCTTTCCTTTCTACCACTCATTCAATAATCCACTCATCCACTTCTGTTCGATGTCTGTCTCCCTGTATCCACTTTCATCCTGTTAGTTTCTGAGCCTGTTGCTCTCTGACATTTCATTCCTCGACAAACATAGATTTCTGTAATTACAAAAGGTACTGTTTCTCAAGTTGTTAAAAAGTGGTCAAACAGGTTGGAAGTGGAAGAGAAAACATCAAAGCTTCCAAGTGGTTTGAAAATAACACAAGACAAGGAAGGAGATAGGTGAGGAGCAGGAAAGCCAAGGGGAGACATCGTTATATTTGGTCATGGAAAGCAATGGACATATTTCAAGAAATGTACAATTGTCAATTAATATGATTTATATCTGTACTAGCAAATACCACAGGTAGCTTCATGACGGGAATATAAAGAGAAAAGGGGAGGGGGATGTGGGAGAGAGAGAGGGAGAGGAGCGTGAGAGAGGTTGGGAGGGAGAGAGGGGGGGGGGGAGGAGGGGAAGAAAGAGGAGGTGTGTGGGAGCAAGGAGTGGTGGGGGAGAGTGAGGGGAGGAGAGAGAGGGAGGGGCAGCAAGGAGGGGTGGTGGAGTGAGGAGGGGGCGAGGAAGTGGGTAGTGTGAAGCCTCACCACATGTTGCTATACACTCCATAAGGGAGGGGCTGCGAGGTAGGGGGTGGTAGCGAACGAGAGAGAGAGAGAGAGAGAGAGAGAGAGAGAGAGAGAGAGAGAGAGAGAGAGAGAGAGAGAGAGAGAGAGAGAGAGAGAGAGAGAGAGAGAGAGAGAGAGAGAGAGAGAGAGAGAGAGAGAGAGAGAGAGAGAGAGGAGAGAGAGAGAGAGCGAGGGAAAAGAGAGAGCGGGAAAAGAGAGAGCGGGAAAAGAGAGAGCGGGAAAAGAGAGAGCGTGAAAAGAAAGAGTAAAGTGCGGGAAAAAAGACAGAGAGAGAGAGCGAGAGAGAGCGAGAGCGAGAGCGAGAGCGAGAGCGAGAGCGAGAGCGAGAGCGAGAGCGAGAGCGAGAGCGAGAGAGAGAGAGAGAGAGAGAGAGAGAGAGAGAGAGAGAGAGAGAGAGAGAGAGAGAGAGAGAGTGAGAGTGAGAGTGAGAGCGAGAGGGAGAGAGAGAGAGCGAGAGAGAGCGAGAGAGAGAGAGAGCGAGCGAGAGCGAGAGAGAGCGAGAGAGAGAGAGCGAGAGCGAGAGTGAGAGAAGGTGGGTGGGAGTGATGGAAAGAGGTAGGTAGGTGGGAGAGTAAGTAGGGAGGAGGGGAAGAGGGGGAGAGAGAGGAGGGAGGGGGAGTGAGGTAGGGGTGGGGAGCGAGAAAGGAGTGAGGAACGAGGAAGGGGGAGGAGCGAGGAAGGGGCGGGAGAGCAATGCCTCACCATACGTCGCTTTCCACTCCGGGAGGGGGAAGGAGCGAGGGAGGGGAAGAGTGAGGAAGGGGCGGGAGAGCAATGCCTCACCATACGTCGCTTTCCACTCTGGGAGGGGGGGTGCGAGGAGGGGGGTAGTTGCGAGAGAAAAGAGAGAGAAGGGAAGTGAGGAGGGAGATGGGGGTTGGGGGTGGGGGAGGCGAGGAGAAATATAATTCTCCGAACAGTAGAAAAAGTCAGGTTTAATGCTTTGGCAATTTCACATTTTCTTGTGTAAATATGGAGAAGGAAGAATCACAGCCTTGTGTGTTTAAAGTAAATACGTAAATACACTTGGTTATAAGAATCGTTAATTTCTTTAAATTTTCAGATTTCATTGTAGATATTGACATTGAATTAGTGCACATGCTCCGATCCTCATATCTGATCATAGATTTTGATTATATATTCTTTCATTTATTTGTGGGAGTACGCCAAAAGGTCAACATCGGCCCAAGGTCAACAACTTAGGTGGTATTTCGAAAATCTTCAATTTAAATCTGATTGACTTGAAATTTGAAGAGGATATATATTTCAGGTCACTGAATTCAACCACCAATTATTTTTGAGGTCAATATGGGCCAAAAGGACAACATAGGCCGAATTTCTAAAATTGTCAATTTTCATCCGATTGACTTGAAACTTGAAGAGGAGTTGCATATTTGGTCATTTAATTCAACCACATGATTTTTAGGTCAAATTTGTTTTGTGGAATTTGCAAGTGTCGTGCTCTGCGTGACGTCTTTTTGTTGTTACTTGCAAAATCGAAGATTTTTCAAGTATATTGGTCAGTCGATTTCGTTATTGTCTGTTAGTCTGTCTGTCAGTCACCTACAGGTCACAATTATTCTAAACCGATCATCATGAAATGTAACTAAATTGTACAGGTAGTTTCAACTGAGAAGTCTATTGCTTTTGAGGTCCCAGGTCAAAGGTCATCTTGAAGTCACATTTCTAATATCATCATTTTTCATCCAATTGACTTGAAAATTTAACAGGACTTGCATATTGCATCACTGAATTGGGAAACCAACTATTTGAGGTCAAAAGGTCAAAGGTCAAGTTAAGGTCAAACTTCTAAAATCATCAATTTTTATCTGATAAATCGTCAATTTTCATCCGATTGACTTGGAAATTAAACAGAAATTGTACAATGCATTAATTAATTTGGGAAACCAACTATTTTTTGAGATCAAAATGTCAGAGGTGAACTCAAGGGCAAACATCTGAAATCATCAATTTTCAACTGAAAAATCGTCAATTTACATCCTATTAACTTGTGAATTAAACAGCCAATGCATAGTCCATCACTGAATCGGGAAAACAACTATTTTTTGAGGTCAAAATGTCAAAGGTCAACTCAAGGTCAAACTTCTAAAATCATCAATTTCAATCTGAAAAATAATAAATTTTCATGTGATTGTCTTGAGCTTGGATTAAAATTGTCAATTTGATGTATCCATGGCAACCTTTAGAGAGGGGGGTGGATTTTGCAAGTATTGCGCTCTGTACGACGTCTTTTTCTTGTTTGTTTGTTTGTTTGTCTGTTTGTGAACAATATATCTCTGGAAGTTGTGGACGGATTCAGACGAAATTTGGTGGAGAGCATGGGAATGTGACACGGACAAAATTATTTGATTTTGGTGAAGAACCAGATCCGGATTTGGATCCGAGAATTTTTAAAGTGATTTTTCACCATTGAGAGATAGAGCCAATATCGACATAGAGCAAGATATCTCAAAAATTTAGGGACAACTTATTACAAAACTAGGTGGATGAGTTGGGTAGGTGACAAGAAGAAGCGGATGAGATTTTTGTTCAGGTCCAGATCCAGATCCAGCCTATCAGTGCGATACAAAATGTAAACTCATCAACCTGGTGGAGGTATGCGCTCTACCGAGTGCCCTTCTAGTTAGAGATACATTCCTACAAAAAAAATGTTGGCACCAACATGTAATAAAAACGCACTTAAGAATGCAGCAAACTTTTTAAAGTAGATATTTAATATAAATTTGATAACATTATGATAAAATATTAATAACAATGTTCAAAATAAGTCGTGAAAATAAAAAAAATAACTAGCAGAAATTGTGCTGATGGCTGCATGAGGTTTGGGGATAACTTAGAGGGAGGACTTTCACACTTCTGCAATCACTTTGCACTTCATGGCCTTTTTCCAGGCATCTTGACTTACTGTTACTGAAGTAAGAACGTTGAAAAGGGTGAAATCCTGCATTGTACAGTAACAAGAGTGATCAACACAATGGACTGAATCAAAACAATTCCAGGCTTGAGCGGCATGAAAAGCATGGGAAACTAGTACAGGATGAAAAGTACGTGTAAAAGATAGAGCAGTATGAAATGCATGCTCGGAAAAATAATAGACCATGGTTTGTTCGATTTCCCCCCCCCCACCCCGAAATAAAAAATATATATTGGGATTCAAAGTTCCATAAACGTGAATGTAATGTAACGTATAACGAATTGTTTCCTTAATTTGTACGTTATGTTACAGTGAAATTCCATAATTCCGTATAATGAGAGATGTAACACAAGGAAACAAAGAAACTAAGCACAGGTGGAGGCCATTCAGCCCATCATGCCTGTGCCACATCAACACCACACTGATTTATCAACACCAGATAAAAATAAGAAAATGCAAAATGTTTTTTATTATTTTAATAATTCACGTTTTTTGTGTTTTTTTGAAGTTTCTATATATTCCCCCCCCCCCAGGGGAGGGAGCATGGGCAAAAAACACCAACAACAACCAGCGAACATCCCTTGAAGAGACCCCCACCAACAGCACTCCACACATATGCACACAAACACCCATCAATGCTCAAGCTTCCGAAAAGTCCTGCCAACATCCCCATACCACCCTATCTCCATAACTTCTAGGTACCTATCTAATTCTAATTTAAACGTATCTACTGTTTCAGCTTTCACTACCTTTCCAGGGAGACCATTCAATGCATTAACTACTCTCTGAGTAAAAGTCCCCTGCCTTACTCCAATCTTAACTCTCCTCCTCTTTACTCTCAAGCTATGGCCCCTGGTCCTATCACTGTCTACTCTGTTGAATAATTAATCTGCACTTATTTATCGATATCTTTCATTATTTTAAACATCTCTATCATATCTCCTCGTAACTGCCTCCTTTATAGTGTATAAAGCCCTGTCTCCTTCAGCCACTCCTCATAGCTAGGCCTGGAATCAATCTGGTAGCCCTGCGTTGAACCCACTCTCGGGCATCTATGTCCTTCCGGAACTGTGATGACCAAAACTGCACACTAAATGTGGTCTCACTAAGTTCCTGTACAATGTTAACACCACCTCTTTTGATTTATAATTGATCCCCTTCCTAAAATTGATCCCCTGATACAACCTAAAACCCTATTTGCTTTACCTACAGCTGCCTGGCACTGTGCTGCCTGCTTACCTCCCATATCTATTACCATCCCCAAATCATTCTCCTGTGTAACTCACTCAAAAATTACCCCTTACATCCTGTAATCTCTATTTTCATTGTTCTTTCCCATCCCCAACACCTTACACTTGCTCAGGTTAAATTGCATCTGCCAATCTTTTACCCAATCTCTGCAAGTATCAATACTTTCCTGAATCTGATCACCAAATGTATGTTCCGCTCTCCTTTGTACCATACATACTAAGTGCAGGAATGATCTCTCGACTGCAGAATCGATCACAAAATATCATCTTCTCAGTCAATCAGAGGCTTGAATATTGATGACAATTATATCAATCTACCTTTGTCCTAATGACCTCCTCCACAACAACCCCTCAATCCAAATACCCCTATCCTCATTAAATCTGCAAAATCGCTGAGAATTTGAATCAAAACAAATGAACTTAATTGGCCCAAACTTTATATGGAGCAAAGAGTTACCCTGAAAACGACTTCATTCTTAAGCAGGAAGGAACCCTGAAAGACAGAAGTTATGAACCCTCAAAAAAGATTGGACCACCAAAGGGACTTACCGTGCCCAATGGCCGAAAGCCACATTTACATGAACACCACCTTCTGATGGAAACATGGCTTTTGGGCAATTGGCACGGGACATAGTCTTGTTGTTGTTTTTGTTTCAATTGCAGCCTCTGGCTGCTGATTGTATCATTTCTGGAAGCACAGCTGTGCCAGTGGTGTAGTTCCCCTTTACCAGTACACTCGTACTCATTTTTCTAACTTCATAAGGATGACAGGCTGAGTCAACCCACCTGGTGTCATTTCAATGACACGACAGTGGCTCAAACTCAAGACCCTAAGATCTTAAGCCAGCAATCTTAACTGTTAAGCCAACACCAGGCTTGGATGTAGTATTGCCACCAGTAAAACGGACCCTTTGCACCAAAAAAGTCAATCAAACAACAAAGACAATCAAAAGCCAGCTTTATAGTTCAGACCCCAGTACCTTTAAAATGAACTTTCTTTCTCTTGCCGGCTGGTAAAGACCCCTGTCTTCCACCGTCCTGGTTATTTGTGTAAAGAGTCATTCCCTCCGATGTTCATAAACGGAGTCTGGATGGATGTCTGAAGAAACACAGCTGAGAAACTCAATCAGGCACTTCGTGCTTGCCTCCCTGCATGCCTTTTAATCTTCCTACAGCCAGAAACTCACATTAGTCAGATATGGAACACTCCAAGGTTGGCTTCTTTACATCAGCCCCCCACCTCCCGCCCCCCCCTTACACCGCCCCCAACTTCTACCTCCATCCAAACCTCCTCTCGCTACTGCGCAAATCAACACAACTTTAGCATCTCCATACGAATGCCAAGCAAACACCGCATTCCACAAACCTATGTCATGACTGCTTTCCTGTGGGAATATAAAATGTTTGACTGTTTATACATCCTCCATCATTCCAACATTCCTCCTTTATTGGTAGATTCCCTCCTAAAAGGTACGCAGGCGGAGCATTGCAAAAGAATGCTGTTGAGCCATGTCTGTTACCTGATGATGCGTTAACACGGAGGTGTAAGGAACAAACGATGTGGTACGTGCACTCCTCCATCCCTGCAGCGTGCCATCCGAGCTGCATTATTGTGAACAAATCATCTGCACCTCGTTTAGCTTCAGGGTGAGCCAGCACGGCTTGGGCGCGAGAGGTACGCATACATTGTGACTCCACATTAAATGTGCATTCATTGATTTACATCTGCAATTGTTAACGGGTGCCACCTATTAACACTTCAACAAACCTACTATTTTGGTGCACGGCAATGAGACTACTTCGTTTAACTTTATTAACATCTATGTACAGAAAAATATAAATGTTGGACTAAAGTCCCCCCCCTCCTACCCCCCAAATGACTCCTTCCTTCTGCCAGGTCCCCAATTTAACTTGCAATGCTATCCTTCAGGCCCAGAACTCAGTTTGCATGCCATCCTAGCTTTGGTGACATTTTAATCTTGTTTGTTGAACGATACATTTTTTTATCAGCATAATGGTGGTAGCCAATTTGTGTTACAATGGTAACAAGGTTAGGCCGACAACGCCTGTTGCTGCCCGGCGTGGTGCGCACGCTGCACCTGCACGATCTTCTCCGAAATTACTTCCTTTATCATCTGCGTCAAAGCTATGTTGGGAGAAAATGTCAACCAAGCTCGAACAGACAAAATGACATTTTATCTAATCCATGTTTTTTGGAAACTTCTCCATGCCATGAGGTACGGATGGGTCATTCGTTTTGGGTACACTGCCCAATCACATTCGCCGACATATTTTGTCTTTGGTTGTCAATATCCCTTTGTCTGTGTCGATAGTCCATATTATTTTAATGTGAGTCTATGTCCATGTGACACTCACATTCACATGTGAGTGAGTGGTCCACATCTTTACAAAAATGCCAATTCACAGGACGTCAATCGATACATCTACTATGATCAGCCACCAATTGTTCTCAACAATTGGTAACATCTCATTGTAGATGGGACTGAAACTAAGAAAAAGGCTCACCAGCTCATCTCGAGATTCAACTCAATAAATGCAAACAACTTGGGCCGGGAAATATTACCAGCTTTTGAGTATCCATTATTAGTCCACCATAAGCACTGCATAGAACGCTTCAATAGGATTTTGATACTTTCTAAACATAACAATTAGGTAACCATATTCGCCACATGATACGAAAATGTGTATATATATATATATATATATATATATATATATATATATATATATATATATATATATATATATATATATATATATATATATATATATATATTGTTGTGGTTGACGAAATTCGCAAACCACCATTCAGGTCCCTTAGGTGAGATATCTCTGTAAGTATATGTGTAGTTAGGCCCAAACCCGTTGTTTAGAGGGAATAAATGTCATTCACTCGGGCTGCGACCCTTCAGGATAGCCGTTTTTCTTTTACTATCTTTATTTTGGACCAGCCGCCATTACTACCACCACCAACCACGTCTCAACAGCCATCACACAACAACCACCAGCCGCAACGCCGCTTCACAACAACAACAACGCCAACAGCCACGACCTTTACCGTCACAACTCGCCCTCGCAACCATCGCATCACCGTCATTCCCACCCCGCTTGTGGGCACCGATACTGGACTCGTGCAGGGCGCGCACCGAGCAGGGGTGCAAAAGCGCCGGCCTTTCCGAAGAAAACGGATCAAAAACGACTCACGCCCACTTCTGTTCCGTCCTATCGGTGAGCGTGGGACGATTTGGCCCCGCCTCCAGGTACGTTGGAGTGTGGTCGCTATATGCAAATTCATGGATCAAAAAGCATTCACGCCCACTTTTCCTCGGTCCAATGGGGAGCCAGTTAGAGGTGAAGGGTCGGAGGTAAAGGGTCGAAGGTAAAGGGTCGAAGGTGAAGGAGCGAAGCCACGGGGGATATAAACGGCTGCGTTCGTCAGTCAAGGCAGTTAAGAGTTCGCAGTTGAGAGTTGTCGGTGGAGCTGGGAAGAAGTGGTAGTAGTCAGAGTGAAGAGGACGGAGCTGTGGAGAGGTGGCGGCGGCGAAGGCGGTCGAGGGGGTGCTCGTGTCAGAGTCGGGGAGCTGCGGAGGGAGAGGCCGGCGGCGCGACCGAGGTCGTGGTGGAGATGCTCGTCGCGGGACCCGAGACAGGGAGATATCCTCCGTCCCCCAAGCATTAACAACCCCCTCCTGTTTCCCCCCGCGCTGAGATAGTGCGAGAAGGGGGCCCCGTTCCCACCCCATACCAGGCAGTCCCAGCGAGGCCCGCGGAGTCGGGGCGCCAGCGCCATTTTGCGGCTCATCACCAGACGGGTAGGCCCAACGAGGTCTCGGCCCCAGGCCCGCCTACCCCCCTCATCCTTGAGGGTGGTCCTTTTCTTTTGCTTTGGGTATATGTGTTGTCGGCGCCATCTGTGAAGTAAAACTGCATAAGTGTTGCCGTGTGCTCGCGTAGTCGGTAATAGATCTGCATTGTGTTTCTCTTTTATATTTGCTTTTTGTGTAATATGGTGTTTCTTCTTCTTTTACATTTGCTTTTGGTGTAATTGTATATGTGTGCTTTCCGTTCATCGTGAAATAAATGTGCTTTATGTTGAACTGTTTTCCCGCTTCGCTTCGTCTTTTCCTCTATTGAATCTCCATCTTACTTCACGTAAAGGGTTGGTCGTGGGCTAAAACGACCGATAATTAATCGAACCGTCCAGGTTGACGATAACACCGCTCGGTTATCCCGATAGTACGGAACGGGTCGCTTAAAGTGGTCCGTGTCCGAAGTCGACCTGCGGCGAGGTGCGGTCGCCCGGTCTACCCTCCGTGTGGGTACTTAGGTAGGTCGAATTTGGCGAGCAACCCTATCCCATGCGGGGGCCGATTGGCACGATCGTGGTGAGGCCGAAAGGTCCACCCGTGACTAGTTCCCGGCGTTAGTCCGAGAGGGTCACGACGGGATTGTCCGTCCTGTGGGCGACGTGCCGCGATTCGAGTTACGTGGCCGTTCGCACGCCGGCGGGCGCGAATCCGCAACAATATATATATATATATATATATATATATATATATATATATATATATATATATATATATATATATATATATATATGTATATACGAGTAATAGGCTAATGCTGTTTGTCTGTTTGTCTGTCTGTCCCACCATGAAACACGGAAATGATCTTCGAGGAGAAAACATTATTAAACAAGGACACTCAGTCGAGAGCACACCTCCGTCACGTAATGCCTGATCAGGTAGAACATATCGGGCCCAATAAGTCGGTTGCCTCTTGGTTTTCCACCGCCACTCTCTTGGTATTTCTCCCTCTACACAGTTAGTCATCCACCTCTCCAGAAAGAATATGTTCTGGTGACACCTTCCTTGTTAACCCCCCCCCCTAAATCGTGGATCACAGCTCAATCACACTTTTCTCTGCAGGGCTTCAAATTGGCAATGCACCACCATCTCATCATCTATCATCTAAAATCGCAATCCTTCCCACCCCTATTATCCCTCCGATAACCCCTTGTTTTGCATGGGAGTTATACAGCTGACATTTCTTTCACTCTATGTTGTCCTCTTTTCCTGTTCGTCGCTTCCCTGACTTGTTGAGTCCAAGTGTTAGCCTCGTTGCCCATCGCTCTTCCAAGAAGCTAGAGTTTACACACAAAAATCCCTCTTCTTCATCTTAGCTTTCATCATGTCCAAATAATTTTTTGAATTATTTTCCGCAGTGATGCAAGGCTCATTGAGGTGCTTGTACATGGAGGCAGGCCGGACAAGATGCCCCTATTCAGAAATATGGAGCGAGATGGTCCCTCCTCAACCTCCCCCCCACCCCCCCCGATGCACGCTTTTCCTTTCTTGAACATATAATGTGGATACGGAAAGGTTACTGGCAAGAGTAACTGGATTAAAAACAAAATTATATCTCAACCTGTGTCTCTCTCAAAGCACGCACGCACACACGCACACACACCCTGAAGCAGATAATATTTTTTTAATGAACAAAATATTTAAAAAACACATTCATGTGTTCAGGAAACATCACTTAATAGAACGAAGAACCAACCAACAAACCACAGAACAGCAACAGTTTAATGGCAAGCATGTTAGATTCCATAAACCCACCTGATACTGTAAATCGAATGAAAACTTCAATCCCAGGCCCACTGCAAACTAGTGCAAGCCCCGAGCTCGGGAAGCTCCTCAAAGAGCTTGATGCAAACTGAACACAGAATTAAAACTGGAAGGACAAGGTCATTCCCAAACACCACCCAGGAAAGCTCTGCCAAGGTCATTGTACTCAGAATGGAAAGTCGCATTAGTTCAGCATCTGGAGAAATTACAGGCCTTTTAAAATAAATAAATAAATAGATAAACAGAATTCTTCAGATGATCAAAGACTTTGTACAGACGAGCTACTGAGAAATAAAGTGGGTTATTTCACATCCAGGGTCAAAGCGCACCGAAGGGATCTTTCAAAGTCAGTACACCTTTGGTGTCGACGGCAGTTCTGAACAGAATATTTAAAGCTGATACTCATCTTGGTTCACTGGGATTGAAGGGGATTCTAATGGAGAACCTGTACTTCAGTCTCTTTTTAACAAAAGTTGTATCATGCGGCACGGCCTACTTTGCTGCTCAACAGTTATTAGATCGAATGCAGCACATGGACACAAGCAGACAACAATGTAATTTTGCATCAATAATGAGGATGTTAGGAGACTATGTAACAATGAAGATTGTAATATGGGATATGAACTTGGGATCCCAGTAACATGAGCCAAGTATGCCAAAATGAGAACGCCAAACAGGCAGCTTGCATTCTGGTAACCTTTAAAGCGTCATGCCAAAAAGACCTTTAAAGTTTCTCAGATGGACAAAACGAAGAGGCTAAAGCGAAACAAACAGCAAGTTCGGTTCGGGATTTATAAAGCTACAAGTTGGCTCCCGGGTTGTTTCGACTTTAGTAAAACATCATGAAGATTGTTATTTACAGTTGTAACAATAAATTAATCTGGGGTGCAATACGGCAATGATGTGCCAAATGGCCTCCTCATTTCCTTGCAGAAGTTCGTACAGGATCGTGTGACCACTCCATGCACTCATCGTAGTCCCACAGAGACTGTGGACCCTTTGTGTATTAATTTTCATTCTGCAAATGGAACAGAAGTAGAGTACCGCATTTAAATGCAATTAGATTGCCCAACAGGGCATCAACAATCGAACAAGGAGGCATTGGCCAAGCTCCGCCCATATCCCCACTGAAGGGGCACGTGTACGCCATCATGTACTGTGCTTGCGCCAAGTTTGAACAAAATCGGACAATGCATGTCTGATAAGCGGTTGGGGACACATTTAAGTAACAAAATGGCTTCCAGTCGGCCATCTTGGATCTGATCTTGAAGGTGGACGGAGGTTATGTTTTCACCTCATGATAGTTCTGCGAAGAAAAGAAACGACGTGCTTATGTAAGCCATCGTTCATTATTTGTGTGGCAAGTTTGAACGAGATCAGTAAATGCATGTCCAAGAAATGGTTGAGGACGTGTTTGACACCAGGTTTTTTTTTCACAACTAAAATGGCCACCAGTCAGTCATCTTTGATCGCATCGTAAAACAAAATGATGTGCATATGTATAGCAACATGTGTTGTATTTGTGCTAAGTACGAATAAAATTGGTCCGTACATGCCCGGGATATGGTTGAGGATGTACACACGCACGCACCCAAACGAAAATGGACACCAAATTCCGAAGCCCCCGTTTCGGACTTAGTCTAATGGGGGCTAACAATGAGTTACAGCAAATTTCAGAGAAATTGGCCCAGGAGGTTGGAAATGTATCGGGAACAAACAAACAAACTCGCTCTTATATACAGTGCATATAATAATACAAGTTGGGTCACCAAAATAGAAGTTGGGTCGTGTTGTTTAAACTTCAGTAAAGCATAAATAAGATTGTTCAATTTTGGTGAAGATCCGAATCTGGATCTGGATCCTAGAAATTATTAATTTTTTAAAAGTGATTCCTCACCATCGTGAGATGGGGTCAAAATGATATACGTATACCACGATATCTCAAAAGATTGTGGACGGATGACAAAACTAGGTGGATGAGTTGGGTAAGTGCAAGAGCAAGCCCATCAGATTTTGGTTCAGCTAAGGATGCAGATCCGGCCTGTCAGTGGGATGCAAAACATGAACCATTTAGCCTGGTGGAGGTATGTGCTCCACCGAGTGCCATTCTTGTTGTTCCAGCGTTCATTTCAAGCGCCTTTTTGGTACGAGGGATGTGGTGAACACCTGATTGCAACTTTCCACATTATGCAATTTCCTCACGCAACAATTGTTCAGCACGTGAAACTCATGCACCCCTCTGCTTTTAGAGGTGACACGAGGCATTCTGCGCTAATTTGAAAGTCTTTCTGAGAAACAAACATGTGGATCATCCAAAAAATACACCAATTACATTATTTAACAATCCATTATGAAAGAAATAAAAATCAATGGACATCTTCAAGCAGAGTCTACTATTCGCCCTGATGTAAGTAAGGCTCTTTGACATGAGGATAGGAATTGTTGATGACCTCAGATGTGATATCAAGCCATTGGATCAACAAGACATAAGTCAAGAGGTGGACATCCCAGGATAACAACTCTCGCTCAGGACCGATACATTTGCATAACTCATTGATGCAATCAGTTTCAAACTACCCAGAGTATTGCAAACGCTCTCCCTGGACAACACAGGAAACTCATCAACACCGTCTTGAGGCATCTCCATGATGCACAGATCTGTGCTTGTCATACTGTTCAGTCTGATGGACACGAAGGCAATAAGCAAGTGTTATGTTCAGTGATGAATCCAGGTTTCTCCTTGAAAGGCATGATGGCCGTGCACAGATCCACAGAAGGCACAATGAGCAATATATATTCCCCAGTCTGTGTCTCGGAAGCTACAGATTTTGGATGTGGATGTGGTATTGCTGAAACCTTTCACACCAACTTTATCCATGGCAAGCTGATGCTGGATCAATACATTAATGAGATCTTGCAGTAACACATGTTACCTTCTCTTCAACAACATGATCCAGGAATCATCTTTATGCATGATAATGCTCCTGTTCACAGGGCCATTTGAACAAGGAACGTTCTTGTCAATGCCAACATTGATGTCATGATACCCTGGCCTGCTATCTCACCAGATTTATATCCAATCAAACATATCTGGTGTTGTGTCCTGTTATTACATTGATGATGTAAATACTCATGTGATTTTGGACACGAGAGAGCACTCGTGAAAGGGGAGGAGAAAGGAGGAGGGAGAGAGAGAGAGAGAGAGAGAGAGAGAGAGAGAGAGAGAGAGAGAGAGAGAGAGAGAGAGAGAGAGAGAGAGAGAGAGAGAGAGAGAGAGAGATAGAGATAGAGATAGAGATAGAGATAGAGATAGAGATAGAGATAGAGATAGAGATAGAGATAGAGATAATATGGCACTGATTATGTAAAGCCTGTGTATTGTACTCCTGTGGTCCAGATATGATTTCTTACAAACACAACATCTGGTATATCATTGATCGTCACATTCAAACTTTGCTAAAACAGCCACAGACCCTCGCTGAGCTGGAGGAGCTGATTCAGGCATGGAATGCCATTCCCCAGGCTCAGATTTGAGTGCTCATGCGGTCAATGCGATGATGGTGCAATGCATTGGTTGCTGCCGGAGGTGCACATTCCCGGTATTGAGATTCTTGCTTCCACATTGGATCCCGATGCAAAAACATTCACCACAACGCAGCATTAAGTGATTAGGTTACAATGAAAAGGTCACATAATTATTCAGCATTTATCTCTGTTCGCGACAATGGGCCACCATTCACGTCCCTCTCCGTCAGAGGTATGCACCTCATTGGTGTCCTATGATGTCACGTCAATAAATCACATTGACAACTAGAGTTCAAAGAACACCTTACCCCATGCAGTGTTCAAGTATATAATTTAATTGAAATAAAATAATGATTTTAAAGGTCATATCAAAAAAATTCCAGAAGTTTAGCACCATTGATACAGTGCTTTACACACCACCTTCTATAACATGCCCAAGTCCTGCTAAACGTAAGAGCTTTGAAAGTGGCCAAAAGGTGATTTGAGTTCAACAGTGTTCAAAGTCCATGTTTCAATTGAAATAAAATAAGTATTTTAAAGGCTGTAGAAAAAAAAAATTCTGGAAGTTTACCACCATATATTAAATATATATGCACACATGCTTTTAAACTACCTATTTAACACTTTGCATTAGCTCTTTGTGCCTGTTGTTTGTGTCCTTTATGGAGGAGATTGGGACCATACTCTGTGCAGAGCGTTGGTG
Organism: Eptatretus burgeri; assembly: GCF_056783735.1. Classification (NCBI taxonomy): domain Eukaryota; kingdom Metazoa; phylum Chordata; class Myxini; order Myxiniformes; family Myxinidae; genus Eptatretus; species Eptatretus burgeri. The sequence continues at coordinate 13,440,662 of NC_140965.1, read as the reverse complement.
CTGCTTAAGCAGTCTCCTTGACGATTGAGCACAATCCTAGACGGGTCGCCACTCCGATACAGAATACCAGCAAGCTGGAACTCATTTTGCTGACCTCGGAAGGATGGAAGGCCAAGTTAACCCCACCTGGTGTCACAATAAATCAACAGCTGAGTGGGATTTCAACTCAGGACTCAAGGATCCAAAGCCCACCACCCTAACCATTAAGCCAACACCAGGTCCTTTATGACGTCCTTAAAAATAGTCCGTTTCCTGTTTGGAATGTTTTTCAATTCTGATTAACTGCTAGACAGGCAGAGTAAAAAAGAAAAAAAATCTCACTTCTCTCTGCGCATGCACGATCGGGACAAATTCAAAGCCAAAGTACTGTTAAACTACAGCTTCATTTTCTGATTCATGTTCCAATTTGTGTTCAAAATAAAACATTCAATTTAAATTAAGTTGTTCCTCAATCATAAACTGACATTTGTAGACACTCAGATGGACAGACAGACAGAATTGAACAGACCAATTGCTTTATGCCGGTTTTTGCTTCGCATGCGTGGGGGTAACACTCATGTGTTGGTTTTTTTAATAGTGGAGAATAATATTTTAATTTCAACTCTGCATCTGGAAGATAAATATTTAAATGCAATTGCTTCAATTCCTGACATAAGCTCATCAACCTTAGAATGCAGAGGCACCAAGGTGCAAGCCAAGCTCTGTCCCTTCTTCCCACCAAGGGTTGTATCTGGACATACGAAGCTTGATCGCTCAAAGCAGTTATTTCATGTTTTTTTTAATCATTTTAAATAAAATTTTCCCCCCAAAAAAATAACTGTGATAAAACATTCTGCAAGTGAAAATAATTGGGTACAGCAAATTTCGGTGAAATTGGCTCAGGGGTTAGGAAATATATCGGGAACAAACAAACAAGCAAACAGATATTTTGTGATCACGTGTTTAGAAAGACCCAGAATTAGAGAATAATTGTTCCCACAACTGTTATAAGTGTTGATGATGTAACATTGGTGATGAAATATGGTAATTTAGAAGGAGACAAACGGATTGCTGTTCCATGGACCAACTAGTGCATACTCTTCTGTGTGTGGACAGCTATGGCAGTGATACAGGGAGGGACTAAAATAGCACACAGCCACACCACCCAAACCATGAGACGAATCATTCAAACTCTGCTTGTTTGGTCTTGAGATATATGTATGTATGGACACCAAATCAAAAGACTGCCTGTCTAACCAAGAGCTGGTGAGCTTTCCTCTCAAAGAAAAAAAAAAAAAAAAAAAAAAGAGTACATAACTGGGTTGTACAGGATAGGACATGCAAGCACAATGTCATTTGAATCACTTTTCTTGTTTTGTAGCATTTTAATATTTATCAATTGTGCAGACAATGCACCACAACCACAATTTTTTTCAAAATCGAGAGCATCTCGTTGAGACAAATAGTCAGTTGATAGTATAGTAGGGTAGTTCACTTGGTAGCATGCTCACTATTGAGCTATGTAAACCTGGTTTTATCCCTGATGGAGTCCAAGTTACCCCAAAAACTGCATTCTGATACAAAGCCAACAGGAGGCTCTGTATATCAGAGCAAGCGATCTTTCAAATGGGAGAACAAATCCGTCTATCCGGTCTGCACTTGGGTTGTGGTGGGTAAACATCCCACAGTACATCTCAAATGGAGCAGGCCAATGTCTGCTGGAATGCTGGCCAAATTTCTTGCAGAGAGATTACATGGGATGTACAAAGCTAATTAAAAATGGATGCTGCAAGCAAACAAGGTGTGAAACTGTGCTGATAGAAACGCAAGTTTGAACTGCATTTAAAAGTCAAACAATTTTGTGTATTTCAACAGCAAAACGTTTCTTGACTTTCTTCGGAGAAATTTGCAAAGACGAGATGAAGAACCGTCCAGTGTGAAAAAAGCAAACTGCCCTGCGGGTTCAAAAAGCCTCCAACATGGATATTGATTGAAATGGATCCATTCCAAGCGCACAAGAAACTCGGCTCTCTGGGTGTGGTGGAAATGAGCCAGGAGCTTTGTAAATTGGGTGGGAAACTCACCATCATCAATATGTCTGATATAAATGGAAGGGGGGGGGTTCCAAAGTAAACAAGGGAAAGTTTTCACATAAAATTACAGAACTGCTGTATTACCCCACAGCATTCATGTTTCTAACTAAGTCACTAACTTACCAGGTGCTGTCAATTATTTCTTACGGGAGAGGAAAACGAATCAGAACAGCACGCAATGGAAGTCTCATTCAGGTTGTCGAGGCCCGTTGCTCACGGCTTCATTTTAGTGGGCAGCAGAGCCACCCTTTATCGCATGTGCTTTGTGAAGACAATGCAACAGCAAGGTACCAATTAAAGACATCACGAGCCAAATCCAAACAGCATCTCTGTAATTAACCATTCCCACCATCTGCACCATAGTCATGCTTTCAGATACCTGATAATCAAAAAAGCACTGAAAGGGAAATTACGAGGACATATTTCAGGCTTGTGGTATCCTCCATAAATATGAAGCCTATGAGATTTGGCTGTCCCTCTTTATATTCATCAATGATTCAATTTGGTCAGAAGGCATAAATTCGGCCACTTTCACAAAAATAGCCTTAAAATAAATAAATAAATAAAATACTCGAGAGCCGTAATACAAGTTTTCTTCATTTTGGCCTTTCAAAACTTAAAAACACCCAAAACTGAAGGTAACAAGGTGCTGATACTATCAGTTCCCCACATTTTCGGTGCTGTCACACACACACACACACACACACACACACACACACACACACACACACACACACACACACACTATTTAACAAGAAACAAGGCAAGAAGAGCTGCACAAATATTGTGCAAGAGCCAAATTAACGAGATGGTTGCCATGGCAACAGAATTCAACCAATCACAGCAGTGTTCTAATAAGGTTGAGATACTTTCATGAGGAATAGATATCTGCGATACAAAAGCTCAATGTTCAACGGTTTTTAAAAACATCACATACACAAAAGTATATGGACAGATGATCGGTCGGTCGGTCGGACGAAGCTCATTTTAAGGCTCCAAGTATCCAACTACGTTGGAGGGGCAGGAGACAAAAAAAAAACCATGTGTGACTGGGTGATTTGAAAACTTATCTTAACCAGAAAGAACAGTTTTTCAATTTCTGTTCATTTGTGTCTTCATGTCATTAATCCTCAGATAAGATATGTGTGAATTCCACGATTCATAAATGTAATAATTAGCCTGGTGTTGGCTTAGTGGTTAGGGTGGCGGCTTGGGATCCCAGGGTCCTGAGTTCAAGCCCCGTTGGCTGCTGAATTAACACCAGGGGGTTGACTCAGCCTGTCATCCTTCCGAGGTCGGCGAAATGAGTGTCAGTGTACTGGTCCCGGTGTATGCCCCGGTTAGAATAGGTGTACCATATCCCTGTGTGTCGTAAGAGGCGACCAGGGTTGGTGTCAGGAAGGGCATCCGGCCATAAAACATTGCCTCAAGAAAAAGCCAAACCCCTGCACAGCAGGGAAAAATGGCTGTAAAAACGGTCAAAAAAAAAACAAAAAAATAAATGTAATAATTAATGACAAAAGGGTCATACAAGGAAAATTCAACCTATTAATGCAAGATCAAGAAACTATGTTAACATAGTTATGTTATGAATCAATATTGCTGCATGAGGGGGTCCCGTAAATGCAGACCCTCTGCACCTGAGGTTCAAGACCTCCACAAATGGCCAAACAATCCTGCAAGCTACTGCGAGCTGGCAACACTTGCTGATATTCCAACGCTCCAACAGCAGGAATACCCAACACAATTTCATATTCCCCAAAGGCCATTCAAACGTGCTCCGAAACCCGAAACTGTTGATTGGTCCGAACGTGCACGAAGGCAAGAAGGTGGGAAGATATTTCCAACAAATATAATGCATATATATATATATATATTCATAAATATATACACACACACATACATATACACATATGTCCAGTGTTTTCAGAAAGTATTCACCTCCCTCGACTTTTGTCACATTTTGTTGTGTTACGGCCTCAATTTAAAATGGATTCAATTTAAAAAACAATTTTTCACTGAATAACGCAAAATACTCTACAAGGACAAAGTGAAAACATATTTTTAGAATTTTTTACAATATACATGTGTATATATATATATATGTATTTATATAAAATATGAGCCTACCCATCACTTTGCAAATGGACCAATTGATCTCATCCTGTTTGCCAAAAATTTTGGACGAGAGGGAGGAGGAATGGAAAACAAATTTATCCATGCATAAAGTGATTT
>NC_140965.1:13426355-13428855 GCF_056783735.1 Eptatretus burgeri | reverse complement strand
TTGAAAAGGCACATACTCAGGTCCCCAGCGTCGATTGTGACCTCATACCAAACGAAGAAGAAGAATTGACGTCAATCGTGCAAAAAAAAACAAACAAAAAAAACATTAAGTGTGACATCATTCGTGATGTCATAGCACCGTGTCCTGTCATTGGTGGACAGACGTTATTGGTCATTATTGGTTGGCAGACAATATATAGGTCGTTATTGGTTGACAGACATTGGTCATTGTATCACATTATTCTTTTTATTACTGCCAATTATTGTGCTATTATTATTATTAATATGCTGTTATCATTATTCTGAGATATCGTTGGGAAAAATGGCATGATAAGGTGGAACGACACTTCAGCTGTGATATATACACCTTTCCAACACTGAAAAAAGCAATAAAATGGCCTTAACTTGGGAACCGCTCGTCCGATTAATATCAAACCTTGAAGAGGCACATCCGCGGGGCCCCCGGCAATATTCTTGGCAAGTTTCAATCAGATCGGACTGGCGGTTGTCGAGAAACGGCGGTCGCAGACACACACACACACACACACACACACACACACACACACACACACACACACACACACACACACACACACACACACACACACACACACACACACACAGACACATTGCTGGAATTATAGATAGATGTGTGTGTGTATATATATACACACACACATACATATACATATGTACATATACATACACAGTATATATCTCTATATTGAGAAGAAATGAAATGAGTCACAGTGAAATGAGGAGCTTCTGAATGATCTTTATGGTGACAAGCTTTCGGCCAAATAAGACTTCCTCTTGGTCTTTTCTCAACAAGAGCGAACATACAGGCACCCTATGACCGTAGTGTTTATTTTCTGATATTTCTCACAGTTTTATTTATCCTGTCACTTCGCTTATGGGAATATTAAGGGGGGAGTAAGAAGGGGGGGAGGGAGAGAGGAGGGGTAAAGGAGGGAGAGATGGGGAGAGGAGAGGAAGAGGAGGGAGAGATGGGGAGAGGAGAGAGAGGGGAGGGAGAGAGGAGGGAGAAGGGAGAGAAAGGAGGGTAGAGGGAGGATGGATGGATGAGGGAGGGAGGGAGGAGCTTGGAGGGGTGAGGAAGGGGGGAGCTAGGGAAGGGGGAAGAGCGAGGAAAAGGGGAAGGGGGAGGGAAAGCAATGCCTCACCTCACCAATGTCGCTATACTCTGGGAGGTGGGGTGGGAGCAAGAAGGTGGGGGAGGAAGGGGGTTTGGGAGGAGGTAAGCGTGAGAGGAGGGGTTCTCGACTTGCGTTTGGTCATGGGACTTGTGGAAAAGGGTGTGTAGTCCAGAGTTGAACGAAATGGGTACGTTAAAACAGCACGTTAATATAGCATGTGGAGACTGCCGGAAGATATCCATGGAGGGTGGAGAGGGGAGGGGGTAAGAATGAGGGGAGGTGGAGAGAGGGCAGCATGATGGGAAGGGCAGGCAGCATAAGGGGAAGGGAAGGTGCTGTTTGGGAAGGGGAAGGGAAGGAAGCATGAGGGGAGGAGAAGGCAGGTTGAGAGGAAGGGAAGGCGGCATGAGGGGTGGGGAAGAGAAGGCAGCATGAGTAGAGGGGAAGGGAAGGGAGATAAAACGTGCCCAAACAGCAACATTTTGTTTTTAACCGATGGGTTCTACATGAAACCGGAAGGGTGCATTTAAAACCCACACGATCTACCTTGCAAAGGCCTGCATGCATGCATGCTTTCATACATTGTGACATTTGCATCCCTTCAGTCCACGCACTCCGAATCGGATTTGTATATGCTACACTCTGGGGAAGCCGTTTTATATTCAAAACTAAACCTTCAGCCGTTAACAGTCAGGCTTTAGCAGAGGGGGAGGGGAGAGGAGAGGGAAGAGGTCGGATCAGAGAGAGAGAGAGAGAGAGAGAGAGGAAGAAGGGCTGGAGAAACAGAGATAGAGGGGTCGGAGAGAGAGAGAGACAGAGACAGAGACAGAGAGAGAGAGAGAGAGAGAGAGAGAGAGAGAGAGAGAGACTAAGAGAGAGAGAGAGAGAGAGAGAGAGAGAGAGAGAGAGAGAGAGAGAGAGAGAGAGAGAGAGAGAGAGAGAGAGAGAGAGAGAGAGAGAGAGAGAGAGAGAGAGAGAGAGAGAGAGAGAGAGAGAGAGAGAGAGAGAGAGAGAGAGAGAGAGAGAGAGAGAGAGAGAGAGAGAGAGAGAGAGAGAGAGAGAGAGAGAGAGAGAGAGAGAGAGAGAGAGAGAGAGAGAGAGAGAGAGAGAGAGAGAGAGAGAGAGAGAGAGAGAGAGAGAGAGAGAGAGAGAGAGAGAGAGAGAGAGAGAGAGAGAGAGAGAGAGAGAGAGAGAGAGAGAGAGAGAGAGAGAGAGAGAGAGAGAGAGAGAGAGAGAGAGAGAGAGAGAGAGAGAGAGAGAGAGAGAGAGAGAGAGAGAGAGAGAGAGAGAGAGAGACTAAGAGAGAGAGAGAGAGAGAGAGAGAGAGAGAGAGAGAGAGAGAGA
>NC_140965.1:13416355-13421355 GCF_056783735.1 Eptatretus burgeri | reverse complement strand
TCCAGCAGGTGATTCCTTACCTGCACAGCGCTCCATCGTTCCCCACGTAACCACCACGGCATCCGATGGAGAGAGCCGTGGCATGTCGGCAGTCACCGCTTTGTAATCTCGCAAATGTCCAATTTGTTCCCTTGCTTCCTCTTCTCCCGTTTGTACAAACTGGCGGCGTGCCGTTACAAGGATAGTGGGAGGCCTGCTGTGTTTCGTTGGGGTGGGAGGGTCTCACGATGACAACACACACGACTCTGCCTTTAACCATTTTCGAGGGTGTTTGGTGCATATTTAATGCACCATTGCCACGCAAGTCTAAACTTGGAAGGCCAAGGTCAGAATTGGTTCGGCCAAATCCCTGCCCTAAATCAGCAATGCCTTACTGCTTGCTCACCACCAAGACAGACTCAACCTGTTCTGTGCATCTTTTGTTTCATCGCATGCTGAGCCAAAGCTCATTCTGCCTGGACAAGTGCAACTTTCTAAATGGCATTCCCCACATACAGAGGAGTTAAAAATTACAGGTCATTAACTGGGTAGTTCACCGCAAAAACCCTGCATTACCCTGCACAGCTTCGATCCTTGAAAGGTATGCTTCAGAGAAAGGACAATACGCTGCAGTCAGCGAGTGGGGCGCAGCAGTTGCCATGGCCAACAGGTCATGGACCGTATGGATTACAACCACAATTTCCTTTGAGTTCACAACTTTTGGTGGCAAACAACAAAATCTGTTTGGGGGGTTGGGGGGAGAAAAAACCGAAACAAAACAAAAACAAAATTCCAAAAACACTGAAATAAATGAAACTTTCAGCACGACTTCTGTGTCATTTCTGCTTCTTTTTTTTTGCCTTTGTTCACTTGCTATGATCACGTTTTAAGGTTAACAAAGTTAATTAACACTCTATCTGGCTATAATAAAACTACTTGCAGGTGTAAGTGTTGAAAGTTGATCACTGTGAACATTCACCTTAATTTTGGAGGGAGAGATCATCATGGCGTGTGTAGATTGAGGTCAAAAACTTTGTTATTCCACCTGGAAACTTTAGGCCTAAAATAAATGTTTGAAGAACCGACTTTAGCAGAATTATTTGAGCACTCTAAGTTTATTCTCTATTACAGCACTTCGGGGATGCAAGCTGCACTTTCTTTTCTCACGGTGTTTTAATGCCCAATCCAAGTTGCCCAGGGGGCATTAAGAGTAAACCACAGTGTGCGAGAGTGAATCACCAAGACCAGAACAAGCATGGCAGTAGGTTACCCCCTCCCTGAGTGTAAACTAGCTGGATTTTTATTTACAATCTAACAGTGACAAACAAAATTCTCAGGTTGCTGAGGCTGGGACATATAAACCCGAAATATTGTTGCCCTCAGCCAAGTTCTAGCCCACAACCTCTGGGAGGCTTGTGATTGTGCTCATCATGAGGGCAGCACCATGCATTAAATATCAACATTAAAATTAAAATATGTAATCACTAATCATAGATACATACACGAGCAAATACAATCCGTTGCTTCCATTAGGGGAGTGGGGGGGGGGGAGAAAGATGGAAGGGGAGAGACAAAGAGAGAGAGACAGAGAGAGAAGAGGGAGGAGGGAGAAGAATGTGAGAGAGGAGGGAGGAGAGGGAGAGAGAGGTGGGAGAGAGAAGAGGGAGGGAGAGAGAGGAGTGAAGGAAAGCAAAGGGAGGAAAGGGAAAAAGAGGAGGGAGTGGGGAGTGAGGAGGGGTGGAGGAGCGAGGAAAGGGGGATCAAAGAGGGGGGTCAGGGAGAGCTACACCTCAGCAAACCTCACTATCCACTCTGGGGCGGGAGGGGGGGTGGAGAGAGGAGGAGGTAAGTGTTGAGGGAAGGGAGAGGGAAGGCAGCATGATGGGAAGTGAAGTGTGAGGGGAATGGAAGGAATCATGAGGGGAGGGGAAGGCAGTACGAGGGGAGGGGAAGGCAGCATAAGGGGAAGGGAAGGTGGTGTGTGGGGCAGGGAAGGGAAGGTTGCATGAGGGGAAGCGAAGGGTTAGGCAATAAAATGCACCCAAACAGCAACATTTTCTTTTTAACTATGGGTTCGACATAAAACCAGGCGGGAGCATTTAAAATCCATGCTATCTACATCGCAAAGGCTTGCCTGGATGCATGCATGCTCTCACATGCAGCGACCTTTGCACCCCTCTGTTCACCTCACTCAGAATCTGATTTGTACATGCTACACTCTGGAGAAGCAGTTTTAAATTCAAAAATAAACCATCTGTCCTTAACAGTCCCCTTAACAGAGGGAGAGAGAGACAGAGAGAGAGAGAGAGAGAGAGAGAGAGAGAGAGAGAGAGAGAGAGAGAGAGAGAGAGAGAGAGAGAGGTGGGAGAGAGCGGGAGAGAGGGTTGCAGAGAGAGAGGGAGAGGGGTGGGAGAGGGAGAGGGAGAGGGAGAGAAGAGTGAGAAATGTGGAGGGTTGAGAGAGGATAGGGGGAAAGAAGGGACGGGAGAGTGAGGGAATGGGAGAAATAGGGGAGAGTGAGGAGAGTGATGAGAGTGAGAGGGGGCGGTAGAGTGGAGGAAATGGAGGTTGAGGAGGGGGAGAGGGGCTAATTCCGGCAGATGGGACGTTCAGTTTAACATCCATCCAAGAGACGGCACACACATTGTTGAATCACCCTGCCTGTGAAACACCTTGATGAATGACAGTTTATAGCTGGGTCGGGATTCAAACCCAGGCTCAACAGCTAAGAGCGAGCGTGTGTACCTCTCAGCTACCCTGCCGTGATGTGGAAATTCATGACTTTGTCACAACAGAAAACATTTTTTACTCATTGTAATCATTCAATTTATTTTACCTTCCTAACTCTGGAGATACCCCCATGGAGAACTGTGCCGCAGTATTGCCATGGAAGCTTGCAGAGATTGAAGCTTGAAGAGCATTCCAAGGAAGCACTTCAACAAAATGGTTGAAGAACCTTTTAAAAATGAAACATTAAATTTTTATATGTATCTCATTGCCAAAGTGACTGGTCATATCATGAAAAATGATCATATAAAATGGGGAAACGTTGAAATAAAATTGTACATTTTTAGCAAACGAGCCACCGCCCGAGAGGCAAAAACACAGGCGAGTAGGGCCCGAACTTTGTTCAAGACGATCAATATATTCAGTGACAGTGCAATTACATTTGCCGTGTATGGCCACGGCTTGGAAATGAACAACCAAGCAGCTTGTATGGCGCTCACCAAGTGGGTTAAGCACTCAAGCAAGCACTCCAATGAAACGGTTGATAAGGATTGGCTGAAGGGTGGGGGAGTGAGGAGGGAGGTAGAGTGAGGAGGGGTGGGGAAAGGGAAGGCAGCGTGGGGTGAGAGGAAGGGAAGGCATATGTGTGGTGGAGTGTTAATTACGATTCACACCATCTCATCAAAAGGATCATGCATAGAATAACAGTGAAGATGGAAACAAAATAATGTCTGAAATACATTTTCTACTGGTCATACTATACATACTGCCTGGAGAAAAATACCGCCTGGACACGTCTAGAGACAAACACTGCCTGGACGTGTTTGAAGCCATACCGTGTGGAGATAAACCCAATCCAGACATGTCCAAAGACAAATGCCCATCCAGATATAAACACCATCCAGACATGTCCGGAGACAAACACCACTCGGACGCGTCCGGAGCCAAGCTGTGCAGAGACAAACACCACCCCCACTGGTCTGGAGATAAACTCCCGTCCGGATAAAAAATACTGTCCTGACACGTCCGGAGACAAACACCGCCCGGACATAACCACCATCCAGACATAAGCACAGTTCAGATACATCCAGAGATAGAGAGAGGGAGAGTGGGAAGGGGAGAGAGAGAGAGAGAGAGGTGTGGGAGGATGGTGCTGAACTGTATTGGGAGTAGGTGGAGCAAAGATGGGAGAGAGAGAGAGAGAGAGAGAGAGAGAGAGAGAGAGAGAGAGAGAGAGAGAGAGAGAGAGAGAGAGAGAGAGAGAGAGAGAGAGAGAGAGAGAGAGAGAGAGAAAGAAAGAAAGAGGGGTTGGGGTAGGGGTAGGGGAGTCAGCAGAAAGAATATGTTAAGCTTTATAAACAACACACACACACACACACACACACACACACACACACACACACACACACACACACACACACACACACACACACACACACACACACACACACACACACACACACACGAGTGCCTGGCCAATATCGGCAATTTTTCGGGAATCGTTAGGTTGGAGTCAGTGTGATTACCTACTACAGTACTGACTGTATACAAGCAAAAAACATGAGTAGCTTTCACCCTTGTTTTGGGGGAAATTCATTGAAAAATGAAAAAAAAAAAACACAACATTGCATTATAGATGTTTCAAAGAGATGTGCTGCCAATTGTTATGTGCTGCTAATCGTTATGTGATGGGTAGAAAAAAATTGGTTCTGTAATTTAGAAAACACGTCCATACGGAAACGGCTCGGAAATAGATTTTGCTATGAAACTCACAAAGAGAAATCATATAACCTTTGTAAAGCACATTGAATCATATAAAATAAACAATTTAGAATTAAATACACCTCTAAGTTGTAGCAACTGCTGACGGTACCACTATCGACTGCAGGGCACTTAGCAAGTGGCTTAAGCACTCAAGCATGCACTTCAATTAAATGGTTGATAAGAAATGGCTGGCTTGGCAAGCTTGGCAAGCGGCACATTTGTAGCATCAGAACTGTTGCTAAGTTTAATTCTGGAGCATAAATTTTGTAATTCAGCTTAGTTTAAGAGATTCTCAAGGTTATGGCATGCGCGGAAATGAAATAAAGCCACGAATGCTGGTGTCTCCAGGCGCTTATAAGCACTGCAATGAACCCAGCGACTCGTAGGTGTGATGATCAGGCAATCAATAATATGAGTGAGAAAAAAGAAACTTTATCGTTAGGTTGTGGCCTCTTCCCAGTCAAGTCATGGCTGAGCAAGCCAAACAAAATGGCAAATAAAGTCCCCAGCGAGGTACCGAGGACGGCTTA
>NC_140965.1:13403855-13411355 GCF_056783735.1 Eptatretus burgeri | reverse complement strand
TGTGGTTGAGTTCGTTCGGAGTGGAGCTTGGAGTGGAAGTTGGGGTTGAGGTCGGAGTGGAGCCTGGAGCCCAGCCAAGCCTGCAGTGCCGTGCAGAATTGTGGGTCGGTGGAGGCAGCCGGAGAGAAGTCGCCAGCCAGCGACATAATGGTCCAAACGACGCTGAGGAGTGAGCGGCCTCTTAAGAGAGCATCAACTCTAAAAGAGCAAAGCCCGTTGGCTCCTATGAGGCGTCGTCGGCTAGGCCCCATCGACCAGGCCACACGGCTAGGCCTGGACCAACTGAGCTGCCAATACACCAGCTGCCGTGTTGACGACGAGACATCGAGGGTCGCCCAGCGAGTCACCACGAGGGTGGCAGGTAACCTGCACGGTCGCATGGAGCTCCGCCTCCGAACCCGCTGTGAATGCGTTCCTCTTAGGAGAGGAAAACGGATCAGGAAGGCTTCACGCCCCTTTTCTTCCATCCAATGACTGAGCATCGGGTGGCATGGCCCAGCCTCCGAACCCGCTGTGAATGCGTTCCTTTTAGGAGAGGAAAACGGATCAGGAGAGGCTCACGCCCCTTTTTGCCCGACAACGAAACAACGAAATTTAGACTATTTTATTTTATTTTTACATTTTATTTTATCTCTTTTTTATTTTTATTTTTATTATTACATATGTCCGTATCCCCCTTATCGTGTTTGTTTGGCTAACCTGTCCTGACCATCTATCCCCAATCCCTAAGATCCTTTTTGAGAGGATTGAGGAAGAGACAAGTGAATCTGTCTCGAGGCCAAGTGCACCCTCAGATTTCAGCAATTTTCAAGATGAGTCCAGCAGCCTACGAACAGCGAAGGGATGGATGGTGCAAAGGGGTACACGTTTCCTATTCCTATGAACATATTATATATATATATATATATATACACACACACACACACACACACACACACACACACACACACCTATTCATCGCCATTCCCAAACGGGAACACACATATATACACACACACACACACACACACACACACACACACACACACACACACACACACACACACACACACATATATATAACGAATGTGTACACACTGTGTGTCCATGAAGAGTTGTTCTGGTTTGGTTCTGATAAAATGTAAAAATCAGAACAAGACTTTGTGTACATCCTGTTATGACAAATAACAACCTGAATTACAACAAATATTCAACACCAGATATCAAGGCTGAACAGCAATAAAAGTGAGACTGGATTGGCCTGGATTGTCTCATTTTACTTTCTCTTTCAAAATCAGTGGTGAGTGGTTTTCACCATGAAACTAGAGCAATACTCAGTAGAGTGCATACCTCCACCAGGCTGAACAGTTTGTTTTAGATCCCACTTATTGGCTGGTTCCAGACGTGAACCCAAATTAAATTGGCTTGTTCTTGTCACCTACCCAATTCATCTACATAGTTTTGTCATAACTTGTCAACAACTGTTTGAGATATTGTGCTATAATATCGTTTTTGGCCATACCTCTCAAGGGTGAGGAATCACTTGAAAAATTAAGAAATTCTCGAATCCGGACCCGGAATCAGATATTCATCAAAATCGAAACAATTCGTCTTCATCACACACCAAACATGTCCACCAAATTTCATCTGAACCTGTCCACAACTTTTTGAGATATCATGCTATATATATATATATATATATATATATATATATATATATATATATATATATATATATATATATATATATATATATATATATATATATATATATATATATATCGTTTTAGCCCAATCTCTCAATGGTGAAGAATCACAAAAATTTTCATTAGCTGGATCAGGATCTTCACCAAAATCTAATCAATTCGTCTTTGTCACACACCATACTTGTTCACCAAATTTCATCCGAATCCGTCCACAACCTTTTGTGATACCCTGCTCCGAGACAAACAGACAGACAGGGGAGGAGGAGGAGAGGAGATTGGGACCATACTCTGTGCAGAGCTTTGGTGCTGCTTAAGCAGTCTCCTTGGCTATTGGGCACAATCCTGGACGGGTCGCCACTTCGACACAGTATACCAACATGCTGGCACTCATTTTGCCGACCTCGAAAGGATGACAGGCCGAGTTAACCCCACCTGGTATTAATTCAACAGCTGAGTGAGATTTGAACTCAGGACCCTCGGATCCAAAGCCTGCCACCCGTACCATTAAGCCATCACCAGGCATGCAGACAGGGGTGAAAACATGTCTGTTCATCTTTGGTGGTGGAGGTAATTAGTTTAAGCGTGGAGATGATTATAAGCCATCCCTGCTGCGAGGTCATTTCCTCAAACCAGAAACCTAAGAGGGAACTGCATACACTCCTTCGGTCCCAGGCACAATGTGGCCGGCATCCTTCTGCAGGAAATCTTTTGATCTATCCATCATGGTTGCTCAGCTTGGCTTTCCATCCTGGAGCAGGTGCACAAATCTACCCAAGTATTTCACCTACACGTATTCAAAGTTTGTGTGCAACTCAAATCAATGAGCAAACAACATCAACTCAACTCCAGAATAGTTCTCAAAGTGAAAACCACACTGTAAATTCAAAAACAGAATGGCTAGATCTGATCATAATTGATTTTTTCCTTCTTTGCTTGGAAAAGAAGTAAAAAATAAATAAAATGTCATCGCCCCCGTTGTTTTTTTCATTTTGCTGTGCGGAATAAAAGGGCTAGCTCATATTTATGTACAACTAAAATGGCCACCAGTCTACCAGTCAGCGATCTCTGATCAGATCACAAAATAAAGTGAAGGGCACGTGTATGCCATCATGTTCTGTGCTTGTGCAGAGTTTAAACAACACCGGACGATGCATATCTGAGAAATGGTTGGGGACACATTTAAGTAACAAAATGGCCACCAGTCGGCCATCTTGAATCTGATGTGGAAAAAAAAGCAATGACATGCATATGTAAGCCATCATTCTTGATCTGTGTGCCAAGTTTGATGACATCAGGAAATGCATGTCTGAGAAATGGTTGAGGACGTGTTCAATATCAGGGTTTTTTGTCCAACATAAATGGCTGCCAGTCAGCCACCTTGGATCTGATGTCGGAAAAAAAAACACGACGTGCATATGTATACCATCATGTGTTGTCTTTGTGCTAAGTACGAATAAAATCGGTTCATGCATGTCTGAGATATGGTTGCGGACGTACACACACACACGCACGCACACGAAAATCGAGACTAAATCCACAAGCCCCCATTTTGGACAAAGTCCAATGGGGGGCTAATAGTGGGGCAACTTAGCATAACAATTGTGCATTTTGTGAGGAAAGCACCAAATTTGGTACACTAGTAGCCTATCATATTATGAACATATTTGGATATTGGGCCATCTCAAAATTTTTGATGGCAGTGGAAAATGGCTGCCACAGCCATCAGCGGCTGAATTTGAGATGGCCCAATATCCAAATGTGTTCATAATATTGTTGCGAATTCGCGCCCGCCAGCGTGCGATCGGCCACGTAACTCGAATCGCGGCACGTCGCCCACCGGACGGACAATTCAGTCATGGCCCTCCGGGAACTATCGCCCGGAGCCAGTCACGGGTGGGGGTTTAACCTCACCACGATCGTTCCAATTGCCCACCCGCGCAGGATAGGGTTGCTCGCCAAATTCGATCTACCTAAGTACCTGCGCGAGTGGTCGACCAGGCGATCGCACCATGCCACAGGCCGACTCCGGACACGAACCGCTTAAGCGGTTCGTTCCGTATTACAGGGATAACTGAGCGGAGTTATCGTCGGCCTTGACAGTTTTGATTAATTACCGGGCGTTTTAAACCCACTACGAATCTCTTACGCGATGCAGGATGGAGAGTCAATAAAAAGGAAGGAGACGAAGCAGAGCGGGAACAGTTCAACAAGCAAGCATTTTATTCACACACACACAGACAAGCACGTATATACAGCAATACAAAAATGCACAAAAAGCAAATGCAGAGTTAAAACCGACTACACGCGTACACACGGCAACACTTACACAGTTCTACTTGAAAGACAGCGCCACCACAAGCATTTACGCAAAAAGCAAAGGAAGAAAGCCACCCTCACAGGCAAGGAGGCAGACAGGCCCGTAGACCAAATGAACGTGGATCCCGGAAGATCGGCCAGGTCCAGGAGACGAGGGAGGTCTTACCCGTGTCCTCGTGTCGCGATGGCGGGCAAGCCGCAATGTTCGCACATCTGCGCCCCGACTCCGTGCCCTGGCGTGGTCGGCGAGTCCTCTCCGGCGTGCTCGGCGCGAGCGGTCCCGTTGGCACCACGTTTAGGGTGGGGGGGAACGGGGCCCCCCTCGGCACTATCTCAGCGCGAATGGGGGGGAATCGTTGATGCTCAGGGAGAGGGGTATGGCTGGCCGGCCTGGATCTCACGACGAATCGAGCGACCCCCACACCGCGACCTCATCGCCGTCCGCCGTCTTCCCTGCAACTCCTCCGCAACTTCTCTCCAAGCTCGACTCCCCCTCTCTCTCAGTTCCACTCAGCTCTGCCCCGCTCTTCTCCCAACTCACGCTCTGCCCCGCTCTTCTCCCAACTTACGCTTAGCTCCACCAGTTCCACACTCTCCTGCCAGTTCCACTCTGCTCTGCCCCGCTCTTCTCCCAACTCACGCTTAGCTCCAACAGTTCCACACTCTCCTCGCGAGTCGCCTTGCGCTCGTCTCTTTATAGGTCTCAGGAGGAGCCGATATGCAAATATGCGGATCAAAACGCGATTGGAGGCGGGGCCACGCCATCCTCTGTTCAGCCATTGATCGGGAAAAAGGGGCGTGAACCTCCCTGGATCCGGATATTTGCATAAACGGACTTCACATACACGCGCTTGGAGACGGGGCCAAGCCGCATCGCGTTCGCCCATTGGACGGAGGGGAAGTGGGCGTGAAGCGTTTTGGATCCGAATTTTCCCCTCGGAAAGGCCGCCATTCGCGCTCTCGGCACGGTGCGTTTGGCACCAATCGCCGAACGGGCCCTAGACAGCCCGATGTTCAGTGTTCACAGGTGGTGCGGTTGTTGGTTGTGAAGGAGAAAGGCGAAGGTGGTGGAGGGTTTTCGGTGGTGGTTTGATGGTTATGGTGTCGTTTGGGAATGGCGGTGAAGCGATGTTTGCGGGATGGAGTTGTGAAGGTAAAGGTAGTGGCTGTTTGCGTTGTTGGCGGCTTAATGGTCGAAAATAACAATAGAGAAAGAAAAAATGGCTAACTCAAAGCGTCGCAGCCCGGATGAATCACACATATTCCCTCTATACAACGGGTTTGGGCTAACTACACATGGACTTACCGAGAAATCTCACCTGAGGACTCTTTATGGTGTAATGCGAATTTCCTCAACCGTAACAATATGATAGGCTACTAGTGTACCAAATTTGGTGCTTTCCTCACAAAATGCACAATTGTTATGCTATATTTAGCTAAGTTGCCCGACTATAATAAAATACACCATTATCAATGCATGTAACTTCAGCAAATTCCCTGGGTACTTTCAAGGGGGCAGCCACCTCTTGCTTTTCAGGGTCTCCGATTGTCTGCAAACCCCGTGGGATGAAAAAACGCATTTAATAGCCTGCGATTCTGAATTTTGTTTCCATTTCACAGTCGACACCAAAAACCTTTGGGGGTGAACCCAAGTGCAAGCAAGAACCTGGGCTGTGGTGCCATTTCACAGATTGTTGAAAGTACCACAGGAAGAAGAGAAAACAGCATCAATAAAAATTTAATTCCAACAATGGGATGTTGTCGTGTTTGCCTCGAAGATGCCATATGTCATGTCCTAGCTTAGCTCGTAGCACCGAGGAACACATTTTAGGTCACAGAACCCCAACGGACCTAACACAGGTATCAGCAACATGTCTAGCGAATACGCTTTTCATTTTCAGTTGTTTTTTTTTTTTGAAATAGTTGGTATTTTTGCTTGTGTTAAAAATAATCTCACATTTGCCGCCTCTTAATTAACCCTACCTTGATTTCAAGAGAAGTCATGTGCTTTCTCTCCACGTGTTACAAAAATTCTTACCAATATTCTCATAGGATCGTTTAAGGGTGGCTTCAAATTGCATGCAATATCTGATCCACCAAATATATGAATTTTTCCGACAAAGACATGGATCACAGATATGACATTGGAGGAGATTTCTTCACTAGGATCATATAATATGGTGGCTTGATCATTATATTCGCTTTGGAAAGTTTCTCTTTGACCTCGCAAACAGGTTAAAGTAATAAAATAAAACATTGCTGAAAAGTATATCAAAGGAAGAATCATTCAATTTACTACAATGATTATGTGGAGGAGGTGTGTGTGTGTGTGTGTGTGTGTGTGTGTGTGTGTGTGTGTGTGTGTGTGTGTGTGTGTGTGTGTGTGTGTGTGTGTGTGTGTGTGTGTGTGTCATACCTTTTGACCTTTGAAAACCCTAAAGGCCCTTAAGACCCCCAAGACCCCAAAGGACCAAAAAGACCCAAAAGATCCAGAGGACCCAAAAGACCACGAGGACCCAACAGACCCAGATTATCCAAAAGACCCAAAAGTCCCTGAGCACTTAGAAGACCCAAAAGACCCAGATGACCTTAAAGTCCCCAAGAACCCAAAATACCCTGAGGACCCAAAAGACCCAAAATTCCCTGTGGACCATAAAGACCCAAAAGTCCCTGAGATGCCAAAAGACCCCCAAAACCCCCTAAGACTGCTATAAATGGATGACATGTGTGTGTATGTGTGTCATGTTTTTTGTGGAGTTCTCCTGAAGCCTTCTGATGTGGAATGTGATACACCAAAATGATCGTCATGACATCATGAGTTGATTAGGCTAATTAACTACCAAAATCTGTTAGAATTCCCCATGTTTTAAACACATGCCATGTTAAGGTATATGAAGCAACATAATACGTCCTTCCACCGCGGCATGTCATTCTAATTACAAAAACAATGACATTATAACAAAGCATATATTAATTAATACTAATAATATTAACATCAACAATAATAGTAGTGGTATCATATGGTAATAATAATAATAATGATGAACATATCCCCATGCTGGCCCCAAGCACATCTGGGCTTGGTGAAAGGCAAGCTAATGCTCAAGCAGTACAGCAGGTCAGTGTGACCACTCCTTGGCTTTTTTCACAAGATCTTGGCTATTCGTTGTTCACCTTGGCGTCTTGGTTTTCTAGAGGTTTTCTTGGCGTAAAGGTTTTCTATGATCATCGTTTTTCCGAAACCTTGTGAATTCTTGGCATTTTTCATTGGCTCACCTTGGCATTTATGAAAATGAGGAGTGGTCACACTGCAGCAGGTGGGCATGCAACAAGGCCATGAAGACCAATGAAAATTTGGTCCATCGGACCAACGGGCCCACTTGTAGTAAAAAAAAAAAGGGGACGGCAACAGCAAAACGAGAAATAGATTGATTGGAGGACAAGGCTGGACATTTAAAGTACAAGAGACAATAAAAACACAAAGGATAGCTCTCAATGT